>NC_134910.1:1910000-1920000 GCF_041734735.1 Babylonia areolata | reverse complement strand
CAAGGCATAGTTCTTTACTATTACTACTACTGCTGCTACTGCTGCTGCTGCTGCTATTACTACTACTACTACTACTACTACTGCTACTGCTGTTGCTGTTACTACTACTACTACTACTACCTCCACCACCACCCCTTATACCACCACCACCACCACTACTAATACTACGACGATGACGTCGACTTCTACTGCTACTAGTTTTGCCGCAGCTGCTGCTGCTGCTGCTGATGATGATGATGATGACGACGGCGACGACGATGAAGATAGATACATGTGATAATACTCACCAACTCTCTTTCTCCTCTATCTCCCTTTCTCTGTCTGTCTGTCTGTCTGTCTGTCTGTCTGTCTCTCTCTCTCTCTCTCTCTCTCTCTCTCTCTCCCTGTTAACTCTTCCATCCCTACCCAATGCTATAATGAAATCTGAAGACCGCCCCCCCCAGCCCTCCGACCCCCTCCCCTCTTAAGGGCAAGCCTTAGGCTAACAAACTCCAGTCTGTCCAATACCAGACAGATGCGTCCTTTGGGAGACGGCTGAACTGACGAGAAGACAGCATCGCTTGGTGCCCCTGTGTGTTTACATCTCGCGTGCAAGTCTTCACACACAGTATCGATCTTTAAGAAAAGAGTTCCGTTCCCCCCCCACCCCCACCCCCCCCCCCTTTTTTTTAAAGTTCTGGCAGCAAACGTGTCATCTGCCTGGCTAGCCACGTAATTTGATATGGAGCAAAATGTAACTCCAGGAAGGGACTCTGCTGGAGAGAGAGAGAGGGGGGGGAGAGGGAGAGAGAGAGAGAGGGAGAGAAAGAGAGAGATCCATGCTCAGATAAAAACCAAGAACAAAAACAACCACCACCACCACCACCCCTCCACACCAACCATTCCCCTCTCTTCCATTCCATTTCATCCCCCACCCCCGCCCCCTCCTCCCACCTATTCCTATTGGTGAAGTCAGTACCCCAGGCAAGCAGAATCACAATTCTGTTCATTTCAGACACACTCACGCCTCACGCGGTCAGACAGGTTCGCTGGTAGAAGAGAAGATGAAAGTCTCCTTCAGCTGAATAGACTGGAGGGCAGCATCGCCAGAAACCCATCCCCTCTTCCCCTCTCGTGTTTTGTGTAAAGAACCTGTTCCCTTTCATTTGTGTCTTCCTTCAGGCAAACATTCCCCTCTGGTTTGGCCAGTCAGATAAGCTGATAAAGCGAGGGCGTGGATTAAAAGTGCTCAAGGGATGCCAAGGTACCCATGTTTTACCCCATCTCGTGTTTAGTGTGAAAACAACTGCCACGTTTCGTTTATTCGTTCAGGCAAACAATCCCCTCTGGTTTGGCCAGTCAGATAAGTTGATAAAGCCAGGACGTGGAACAGACTGTGTGTAGCCTATTTCAAAGCGAGAGGAGTGTCTTTTGATATCAAGGGGTGAGAAGGATTCCCGTGTTTTGCCCCTTCTCGTATTTAGCTTGGAAACAAAATCTGTCCCGTTCCGTTTCTTGCATCCTTCAGGCAAACATTCCCCTCTGGTTCGGCCAGTCAGATAAGTTGATAAAGCCAGGACGCGGAACAGAATGCATGCAGAACGTTTCGAAGTGAGAGAAGAAATGTTTTTTGATATCAATGGTGGGAAGGATTTCCGTGTTTTACCCCTTCGCGTGTTTAACTTGAAAACAAAAACTGTTCCGTTTCGTTTGTTTCTTCCTTCAGGCAAAGTTTCCCTCTGGTTCGGCCTGTCAGATAAGCTGATAAACCAGGGCATGGAACAGAGCGCTCAAATGATGGCAGGGAACTCATGTTTTACTCCATCTTGTGTTTAGCGAGAAAAAAAACTTGTCCCGTTTCATTTCGTTTCTTCGTTCAGGCAAACATTTCCCTCTGGTTTGGCCAGCGAGGTAAGTTGATCAATCCAGGACGTGGAACTGACTGTGTGTGGCACGGTTTCAAAGCAGAGGACAAATGTCTTTTGATATCAAGGGATGGGAATGATGTTAAAATACGGGTGGATTTTTTTTTCTTTTTTTTTATTGTTGTACACGCTGTCTTTCTCTTTCACTGTGCATTTTTTTTAGTGTGTGTGTGTGTGTGTGTGTGTGTGTGTGTGTGTGTGTGTGTGTACATCTACATCTGTCTATATGTGTCTCTCTTTCTCTGTGTGTGTGTCTGTGTGTGTCACTGACTGTCTCTTTTAATTTGTCTGCTGTTGTATCTGTCACAATCTTTGTTTCTGTTTATATCATTCTGATTGCGTGTCTGTCTGTCTGGATATTCGCCTCTCTCTCTCTCTCTCTCTCTCTCTCTCTCTCTCTCTGTAAGTCTGTCTGTCTGTCTGTCTTCACACACACACACACACACACACACACACACACACACTTTTTTTCTTTCACATACATATTGTCCTTTTTTTTCATTAGTCGTCTTCATCACCGACTGACACCCTGCTTTGATGAAAGCTGAATAACCCCCACCCACCCACACACTCCCAACCATCCACACACACACACACACACACACACACACACACACACACACACCTTCCACCCTCAACCCCAGTCTTCCAGCAGTAAGGCAAGCTAAGCCTTCCCCTTCCCCAAACACACTGTCTTTCCATCCAATGCAGAGAGACAGGGTACACACGTACCACGTGCACACACCGACGTCTCGGCTGCTGTTGAGAGATGAAAGTCTGCTTCAGAGGAAGAATCCGGAAGGTGACATCACTTGTCTCCCTTGTTTGCCCCCTCCTACACACACAGCCTCTTTCTTCCTTGTGTTGACTAGAGGGAGGACGGGCGCAATAGCCGAGTGGTTAAAGTGTTGGACTGTCAATCTGAGGGTCCCGGGTTCGAATCACGGTGACGGCGCCTGGTGGGTAAAGGGTGGAGATTTTTACGATCTCCCAGGTCAACATTTGTGCAGACCTGCTAGTGCCTGAACCCCCTTCGTGTGAAAATGCAAGCAGAAGATCAAATACGCACGTTAAAGATCCTGTAATCCATGTCAGCGTTCGGTGGGTTATGGAAACAAGAACATACCCAGCATGCACACCCCCGAAAACGGAGTATGGCTGCCTACATGGCGGGGTAAAAACGGTCATACACGTAAAAGCCCACTCGTGTGCATACGAGTGAACGCAGAAGAAGACCAGAGGGAGGACGGGAGGTGGAGGGGGCGCGGGGGGGAGGGGGGGGTGTTAAAGTGTTCCGTTTCCTTTCGGTGCAAGCGTAGCATGCCCTTCAGCTCTGGCTTGCCCCCCCGGTGAGATTTATTTGATACTAGTCAGGACAGAGAAAGAACGTGGCGTAAAAGCGAGCGATATGGAGAGACAGACAGAGAGACAGAGATAGAGACTGACACAGAGACAGACTGACACAGAGAGTGAGAGACTGACAGGGACAGAAACGAAACGAAACGAATTTTTGTTTCTCGGTGGTAGTGGAGTAAGCACATCAGTCTTTTTCTTTCTTTTTTTTTCTCTGATATCCAGCCATTAACCCTTTCACCACCAAGCTCGCATTTATGCACAGGCGTGGTGCTCTCAGTGTAGCGACGCGCTCTCCCTGGGGAGAGCAGCCCGAATTTCACACACAGAAATCTATTGTGATAAAAGAGAGAGAGAGAGAGAGATGCAAATACAATACAATACAATACAAACCAGAAATTTGACGTCTCTCTGCACCTATGTCCACAGTAACCCACACCCACGCAGTTTATGGGGGGGGGGTTTCGGGGGGGAGGTGGGGGGGGGGGGGGTCGGAGGGGTGGAGGTTGGGAGGGGGGGGGGGCTTGGGGTTGTTGTTGTTTTTTGTTCAATACAGTTTTGACCCTGTTGGAAATATTCCCTTTCCCTTTTTTTTTTCTTGCAACAATTGTTGTGCCCTTGTCTGGATAGACCCCCGGGGGGGTGGTTTGGAGGGGGGGGGGGGTCTGATTTGACAGGATTATACAAAAGCAAAAAAAAAAAAACCTAGAGTGAATGGTTGAACGTTTCCCTTTAAACCTCTCTTGTTATCTGGTTGTTGTTGTTGTTTTATTCTTTTTTGCTTGTTTACTTCCTTTGCTGTTACTTCTTTTCTTTATTTTCCTTTGTTCCTCAAATCTTTCCCTTTTCCACCTCACTTCGTATTTCTTTTGTTTATTCTTTCTTTCTTTCTTTCTTTCTTTCGGTATTTTTTTCATTGTTTTGTTTAGTTTTTTTCTTTCCTTCTCTCTCTGTCTCTCTGTCTGTCTGTCTTTGTCTATTTCTCTGTACCTCTCTCTCTCTCTCTCTCTCTCTCTCTCTATCTATCTATCTATCTATCTATCTATCTATCTGTGCTTTCCTTTCTCTCTCTCTCTTTCTCTCTTCCCCTCTTTCCCTCTCTCATTCTCTCTCTCTCTGTCTCTCTCTCTCTCTCTCTCTCTCTCTCTTTGTGTGTGTGTGTGTGTGTGTGTGTGTTCTTGTCTTTCTCTCTGGAACCTGTCAAGGAATATGATAGAATTTCAACCAGCCCACCAAATATGCCCCAAGGTGTTCCCCTCCTTCCCCATCCCCCCACTTCACCACACCAGGCAAACAGACCATTATCTTCCACAAGCAGGTACTTGTGATGCACGAGCAGAGGTTTTCTGAGAAGAAGAAAAAAAACGAAAGGAAAAACGAAAGTAAAGAAAATGATACACTCTTTCAACTTCTGTATACAACACAGCTTGTTGTGCGCTGCCGTTTTAACCCAGTACTCAGCATGAGGAATCCCTTCAGGTTCCTCTTTGGTTCTGGAACAAAACTCCACTGCCCCCCCCTCCCCCCACCCCCCACCCCCACCCCCCACCCCAGCTGGATATAGGATTTAATCAGAAAAAAAAAATGCTTGGGTTGTCTCAATTCTTTTTTTTTTTCTTTTTTTTTTTCTTGCGTTATGGAAGTGGAGGGAGGGCAGGGGTTGGGTGGTCTGTGTGAAGTGTGTGTGTGTGTGTGGAGAGAGATTTTTCTCTCTTTTTTTTTGGGGGGGGGGGAGTATATATGGATGGGTGGGTGTGGATGTGGGTATGTGTATAGGCATGTGTGTGCACATGCATGTGTACATGTGTGTATGTGTGAGAGACAGACACAGAGAGAGATTCAAGATTCAAGATTCAAAAACTTTATTACTCAAGGATAAAGATTTTAGGCATTGCCTAGTCTTCCAATCTGTCCTTGTGACAACAAAAACAGTAACGATAAGACACAACAATAATAACAATGGTAAATACTACCACTACCACTACCACTAGAGAGAGAGAGAGAGAGAGTGCGACATTTCTACTTTTTTCTGGATTAATTTTATTCTTCTTTTCTTTCTTTTCTCATGTTTACTCTGTTCCTGTCCCCTGTCTCTTTGTCAGTCTGTCTGTCTACCTACCACCAGAATATCTCTCTCTGTCTCTGTCTCTCTCTACCTATTTCTCTTTCGCTGTCTCTGTATCCATCTCAGTCTCTCCCTCCACACCTTTCCCATCTGTCCACCTTTCTCTGCCTTAATCTCTGTCTCTCATCACCCTCTTAAAAAATCATTCTCTGTCTCTGTCTCTGTTGCTGTCTCTCTCTCTGTCTCTCTCTCTCTCTCTGTTTCTATGTGTTTCTCTCTCTTTTTCCCCCTCTCTCTCTCTCTTCCCCCTCTCGCTCTTTCTGTTTCTCTCTCTCTCCCCTCTCTCTCTCTTTTTCTCTCCCTACCCTCTCTCTTTCCCTCTCTCTCTCCCTCTCCCTCTCTCTCCCTCTCTCTCTATCTCTCTCTATCTCTCTTTCTCTCTCTCTCTCTCTCTCCCTCTCCCTCTCTCTCCCTCCCCCTCTCTCTCTCTCTCTCTCTCTCTCTCTCAGCAAACGCAAACTCTCCGACTGATAAAAACAGCCACAAGCAGCCCTCAGGCAAACAGACTCAATCCATTCCACAAGCAGACACTCGTGCCACGTGACCAGAGGATTTCTGTGAAGAAGACTTGAAAGCCTCCCACCTTCCTATACATCACAAGACAGCACAACTCGGGGCCCATGTTTACCTGTCTCTCTATGTCCTTGTCACTCAGTGTTGACTGTGAGTGAAAGTTGTTCCGTTTCCCTTTGGCTTCAGCAGACCTTTCCCTTTGTCTGTATGTCTGTCTGCCTCACTCTCTGCCTCTCTCTCTCTCTCTCCATCTTTCTCTCCCTCCCTCTCACTCTCTCTCCCTCCTCTCTCTCTTTCTCCCCTCCCTCTCTCTCTCTCTCCCTCTCTCTCTCTCCCTCCTCTCTCTCTTTCTCTCCCTCCATCTCTCTCTCTCTCTCCCTCTCTCTCTCTCCCTCCCTCCCTCTCTCCCTCTTTCTCTCTCCCCCTCTCTTTCTCCATCCCTCTCTACTTCTCTCTCTCCCTTTTTTTCTCTCTCTCCTTCTCTCTGTCCCCCCTCTCTCTCTCTCTCTTTCTGTCTCCCTCTCTCTCCCCCTCTCTTTATCTCTCTCTCCCTCCCTCACTCCCTCTCTCTCCCTCCCTCTCTCTTCTCTCTCTCTCCCTCTCTCTCTCTCTTTCTCTCTCTCTCTCTCCCTCCCTCTCTCTACCTCTCTCTCCCCCTCTCTCTCTCTTTCTCTCTCTCCCCTCTCTCTCTTTCTCTCTCTTCCTCCTCTCTCTCTCTTTCTCTTTCTCTCTCCCTGTCTCTCTCTGTCACCCTCTCTCCCTTCCTCCCTACCTCTCTCTCTCTCTCTCTCTCTCTCTCTCTCTCTCTCTCTCTCTCTCTCTCTCTCTCTCAGCAAACGCAAACTCTCCGACCGATAAAAACAGCCACAAGTAGCCCTCAGGCAAACAGACTCAATCCATTCCACAAGCAGACACTCGTGCCACGTGACCAGAGGATTTCTGTGGAGAAGACTTGAAAGCCTCCCACCTTCCTATACATCACAAGACAGCACAACTCGGGGCCCATGTTTACCTGTCTCTCTATGTCCTTGTCACTCAGTGTTGACTGTGAGTGAAAGTTGTTCCGTTTCCCTTTGGCTTCAGCAGACCTTCCCGGGCCTTTGGCTGGTCATCAAGATAACTTGATATGGGCTGGAACGTTAAAAAAAAAAAAAAAAAAAAAAGATTAGTGCTAAGAAGACGTTTCTCATACTTGTTACTTGTGAATTTTTGTCTTATGGTTTACTTTTCGCTTTTTAATCATGTTTTTTTTTAATTGTTGTTTTATGTTGTATTTTTCTAACTTTGCTCTGTCAAGTCCATCTTTCTCAGTGTCTGCCTTTGTCTCATTTTTTGTGTCTGTCTCTGTATGTCTCTCTCTCTCTCTCTCTTTCCTTGCTTCCTTCCTATCTCTGTCTCTTTCTCTGTGTCTCTCTCTGTCTCTCCATGTCTCTTTCTCTGCCTCTCTGTTTGTTTGTATGTATGTTTGTCTGCCTCCCTCTCTCCCTCTCTCCCCCTCTTTCTCCCTCCCTCTCCCTCTCTCTTTCTGTCTCCCTCCCTCCCTCTCTCTCTCTCCTCCCTCTCCCTCTCTCTCCCTCTCTCTCTCCCTCTCACCCTTTCTCTCTCCCTCCCTCTCCCTCTCTCTCTCCTTCCCTCTCTCCCTCCCCCTCACTCTCTCTCCCTCCCCCTCTCTCTCTCCCTCCCTCTCTCTCTTTTCCTCTCCCCACTCTCTCTCCCTCCCTCCCTCTCTCCCTCTCTCTCATTCTCTCTCTCCCCTTCCCACCCAGTTCAACAATGTCTGAACAAGCAAAAAACAAAAAAAAAAGAAAAAGAAAAACCCCAGGTAAACAGACCTGGTCCATTCCACATGAAGATGTTCGAGTCGTGTGACCAGATCTTTGCTGGCAAGGAAGAAGAGATGAAAGTCTTCTTCGCTGAAGAGACAAGAAAGCAGCATCACTTAGGCCAGTGTTTACCCATCTCAGGCAGCCTTTTACCCCCCAGTGTTGACCATGGTGAAAGGGTTCCGTTTTCCTTCAGGTGTCAATAAACCTTTCCCTCTGGGTTGCCAAGGGATAACTCAAATATGCACAGGACTCGGAACACATAGACTGGAGCGTCTTTGCTTGAAAGCGTGTCGATGGAGTGCTTGAAAAGACCCCCATTTTTTTTTCGGCAGGCATGTGTGGGTGGGAAGTTGGGGTGTGGGGCTGTGGGGGGGGGGAGCCTGGGGGTAGAGGGGGGGGGGGGGCTGAGGAGGAGAAAAGCGTGTTATTTGATAAATTTCATTTTGTGTGTTTTATATTTTATTTTGTTTTGTTTTGTTTTGCATTCTGTTCTTTTCTTCCCATCTGTTTAATTCTTATTCTACTCCTGTTTTGTTGTGTGTTGTGATCTTTAGAAAAAACAAATGTTCACTGTCCTGTTTCTCAGTTTGCTTATTTAACACGTTTCACACCAACTCCATCCTCTCTTTCTGTGTTATTATTTTTGTTTCGTATCGTAACTTTCCTTCTGGTTGTTTCTATGCTTATCTGCATCCAAGTCGCTGTTTTTGTAACCATCTCTGTCTTAATCTATACCCTCTCTCTCTCTCTCTCTCTCTCTCTCTCTCTCTCTCTCTCTCTCCCTCTATCTTTCTCTCTTTCTCTCTCCCTCTCTCTCTCCCTCTCTCTTTCTCTCTCCCTCCCCCCTCTCTCTCTCTTTCTCTCTCCCTCTCTTTCTCTCTTTCTCCCTCTCTCTCCCTCTGTCTATCTGTCTGTATCGTTCTCTCTCTCTCTCTCTCTCTCTCTCTCTCTCTCTCTCCCCCCCCTCTCTCTCTCTCTCTCTCCCTCTCTCTCTCCCTCTCTTTCTCTCTCCCTCCCCCTCTCTCTCTTTCTCTCTCCCTCTCTCTCTCTCTCCCTCTCTCTTTCTCTCTCCCTCCCCCCTCTCTCTCTCTTTCTCTCTCCCTCTCTCTCTCTTTCTCTCTTTCTCCCTCTCTCTCCCTCTGTCTGTCTGTCCGTCTGTCTGTATCGTTCTCTCTCTCTCTCTCTCTCTCTCTCTCTCTCTCTCTCTCTCTCTCTAGCTCCCTGACTAGGCCGCTTTTACCCTGTATTGAACGTCGAACAAGTTTCCCTTTACCTTTTGCTTTCGGTAAAACGTTTCACTGGTTGGCTGGAGATATAAATCAATATGACCAAGATGTAGCAGAACAGATATTGAAGCATCGTCATTTGATGCTGTGTCAAGTTTGCTTTTTTTTAATTTTCTACTTTTTTTTTTACATTTTACAGATATTTGGGGTATCGAAACAGCCCTGATATGGTCTTAGTGGTCGGCTGGGCGATAAACAACAACATGATTTGATTTGGGGGGGGGGGGTATTGAAATCTATGCAGTTGTCCGTTTCCATTCCCATGCTTATTCATCCCTCCCATCTGACTTTCCACCCTCTTCATCTCTGGCATCCTGTCTTTCTGACGGTCTGTCAATGCCTGTCTCCCACATTCCACTTCAGTTACGTCTATCTACATGTTTGGATGATTCACTGCCTGCCTGGCTTTCTCTGCCTCTGTCTCTATCTCCGTTCTGTCTCTCTGTCTCTATCTCCGTTCTGTCTCTCTGTCTCTATCTGTCTCTCTGTCTCTATCTCGTTTCTGTTTCTCTGTCTCTATCTCCGTCTATCTATGTCTCCGTCTGTCTGTCTGTCTGTCTCTGTTCCTTTTCTGTCTCTCTGTCTCCGTCTGTCTCTCTGTCTCTATTCTCCTCTGTGTTATTTCCGTGTTTCTGTCTGTCTTTCTGTCTCTGTCTTTCTCTCTCTCTCTCTCTCTCTCTCTCTCTCTCTCTCTCTCTGTATATAGAGGTGTGGGGGGCTGGGGGGGGCGAGGGGGGCGTGGGGGGTGCTCTTGTGTGTGTGTGTGTGTGTGCCCTGCATGTGAGCCAACTCCACAGATATTCTGATCAAACACAAACTCGCCCTCGGCAAAACGATACACACACACACACACACACACACACACACACACACACACACACACACACACACACACACACACACACACACACACACAGAGAGAGAGAGAGAGAGACACACACACACACACACACACACACACACACACACACACACACACACACACACACACAC
>NC_134910.1:1872500-1885000 GCF_041734735.1 Babylonia areolata | reverse complement strand
TCTCTCTGTCTCTCTATCTATCTACCTATCTCTCTCTCTCTCTCTCTCCCCTCTCCTTCCTCTCTCTCTCTCTGTCTATCTATCTATCTCTCTCTCTCTCTCTCTCTCTCTCCCCTCTCCTTCCTCTCTCTCTCTCTCTCTCTATCTATCTATCTATCTATCTCCCCTCTCCTTCCTCTCTCTCTGTCTCTCTCTCTCTATCTATCTATCTATTTATCTATCTCCTTCTCTTTTCTCCTCAGGTCGAGTGTTTGGAGTCTGAAGAAGTGATACCAGCAGTTGTTGTTTATATTTGCCATAGGTGTTCTGTTCAGGACATACTTATCCTGGATATATAAGATTTCAATTTTCTTTTTCTTTTTTTTTCTTCTTTTTTTCGTTTTTCATTTTTAAGAAAGAATGGAGATGGTGAAGCGGGTGAAGGAGGGTTGCATGTTCTGTGTCGAATTTCGTGTACACCAAATGGTTTTCTGTTTGCTAAGATGACAGGCAATGGCAGGCCAACACTTGTGAAATAGTCATACTGGGCATAACACGTGTGTGCATGGTGGGAGGGGGTGGGAGTGCAGAACGAGCTCTTGCTGTAAAGATGTGTGCACACACACACAAAAATCGTTTGGAACAAATTGATGACTATTATCAAAAGCAAATATTCCAGACATGAATGAATGCAAATGTAGACACTCCGCGTCTTGCAAAGTTTATCTATGTCCCGACTGAACATCCTCACTTTACAAGAAACTATATCATGCGGAATCGATATCATCTGGTAAATCATTGTCCAGTGTTTATATTCCATCATCGTTTCTTTGTCCAAAAAAAAAAAATCTTCACTGGCCCACAGCCAATAAGGAAAAAAAAACTTCCTGAATAGCATGGAAATAGAAAGAAGCCCTCCTCTGAGGGAGAAGCAATGAATACATCTGTCATTTCCTGTCCACGTGTTTTCACAGCCTAGAGGCATGAATTTATGAGGCTTCAGTGTTGATGTTCAGCGTGTTGTGTGAAAGGGCGATGCTGATGGATGGCTGGCAGGGAGAGGGGTGGGGCCGGAACAAATGAAATCGTTTCACTGTGCACATCAGTGGTGTGCCGCTGGACACCTTTGTTGCTGTTCATCAGTGCATGCTGATTTCTGGACTTTTTGTTTTGTGCATGTTGCTGTGCATTTCTGTCATACTCCCTCTATATACAGCTACCGTTCTCTCTCACGTCTTTCTTTACGTCTGTGTGTTTGCCTCTGTCTCAGGCCCCGCCGCCCTCTCCTCTCTCTCTCTCTCTCTCGCTTCCGTTCCGTACAGATGTGAGCGATGTTGTGTCTCTCAGTTTGACGCTGTGTTATACTCGTACATTATACATGTATTAAGTATTCAGTATAACTACATTTATATGCGTACATGTTTGTGTGTCTCTTAGAACAACGGCAGATGTGTAAGTTGGCCAAAGTGCTAATATCTTCACCGTTGGAAAATAAAGATTCATTCATTCATTCTCTTCTTTCTTTCTTTCTCTCTCACTTCATGTAGTTTATTGTCTGAAGAAGTGATAATTATCAGTGGTCGTTTCTATAGCACTGGTAGGTTTGGTACGTTTCCTATACTGGACATAAGTATCATAGATATAATCTTTTACTTGACAAAAATTGGGTTGATAAAGACGGGAGGAAGTTGGTTGTCCTCTGTCGAGCATCATGTGCACGGCAAGGCTTATTGGTTTTGTCAAGACGACTAGCAAGGAGTTTTGGGGTAGACTTTTGAAATAGTCATTTCGTCCATAACACGCATACGTATTTTTGTGTGAATTTTATAGTGAGTGCTTACTGTAAAGATGTGTACAAAAAAAGGCATTTTGAAGAAAATAATGACTACTCTCAGAGCAAATTTCCAGACAATGAATCATTGCATATTTTTGCATTTTGTGTCTTTTAACATGTGGATGTGTCCAGAGCATATACCCTCTCTTCACAAAAAACTACACCATGTGGCAAATCATTGTCCAGTGTTTATATTCCATTGTCGTGTCATCACCCAAAAATCTTCACTGACCCACAGCAAAAACAAACACAAAAAGTTTCCTGAATAGCGTGGGATGAAATGAAACGAAGCCCTCCTCTGAGGGAGAAGCAATGAATACATCTGTCATTTCCTGTTCACGTGTTTTCACAGCCTAGAGGCATGAATTTATGAGGCTTCAGTGTTGATGTTCAGCGTGTTGTGTGAAAGGGCGATGCTGATCGATGGCTGGCAGGGAGAAATGAAATCATGTCACTGTGCACATCAGTGGTGTGCCGCTGGACACCTTTGTTGCTATTCATCAGTGCATGCTGATTTCTGGACTTTTTGTTTTGTGCATGTTGCTGTGCATTTCTGTTTCTGTCATACTCCCTCTATATACAGCTACCGTCCTCTCTCACGTCTTTCTTTACGTCTGTGTGTTTGCCTCTGTCTCAGGCCCCACCGCCCTCCTCTCTGTCTCTCTCTGTCTCTCTGTCTCTGTCTCTGTCTCTGTCTCTCTCTCTCTCTCTCTCTCTCTCTCTCTCTGTCTCTTCTTTCTTTCTTTCTTTCTCTCTCACTTCATGTAGTTTATTGACTGAAGAAGTGATAATTATCAGTGGTCGTTTCTATAGTACTGGTAGGTTTGGTACGTTTCCTATACTGGACATAAGTATCATAGATATAATCTTTTACTTGACAACAATTGGGTTGATAAAGACGGGAGGAAGTTGGTTGTCCTCTGTCGAGCATCATGTGCACGGCAAGGCTTATTGGTTTTGTCAAGACGACTAGCAAGGAGTTTTGGGGTAGACTTTTGAAATAGTCATTTCGTCCATAACACGCATACGTATTTTTGTGTGAATTTTGTAGTGAGTGCTTACTGTAAAGAGGTGTACAAAAAAGGCATTTTAAAGAAAATAATGACTACTCTCAGAGCAAATTTGCATACAATGAATCATTGCATATTTTTGCATTTTGTGTCTTTTAACATGTGGATGTGTGTCCAGAGCATATACCCTCTCTTCACAAAAAACTACACCATGTGGCAAATCATTGTCCAGTGTTTATATTCCATTGTCGTTTCATCACCCAAAAATCTTCACTGACCCACAGCAAAAACAAACACAAAAAGTTTCCTGAATAGCATGGGATGAAATGAAACGAAGCCCTCCTCTGAGGGAGAAGCAATGAATACATCTGTCATTTCCTGTCCACGTGTTTTCACAGCCTAGAGGCATGAATTTATGAGGCTTCAGTGTTGATGTTCAGCGTGTTGTGTGAAAGGGCGATGCTGATGGATGGCTGGCAGGAAGAGGGGTGGGGCCGGAACAAATGAAATCGTTTCACTGTGCACATCAGTGGTGTGCCGCTGGACACCTTTGTTGGCATTCATCAGTACATACACTCTGTTATTGTTGTGTTTGATATGGTCTGTTTTCTGATTCTGCCTCTCTGTCTCTCTCTCTCTGTCTCTGTTTCTCTCTCTCTCTCTCTCTCTCTCTCTCTCTCTCTCTCTCTCTCTCTCTCTCTGCCCACCCCCAGTCCCCTGGTTTTGAATTGTGGTCCATGGCCAAAGTTCATTAAAACAATTTCGTTCGTTCGTTCGTTCTCTCTCTGTATATAGATAGATACACGTGCGTAATCTATTGTCGCCAGCGACAATATGTGCAGACCCTCACTGTACATACTGTCGCCCCTTTGACACTTATTGTCACCGGCACACACACACACACACACACACACACACACACACACACACACACACACACACACACACACACACAAACACACACACACACACCAGTTCAATACATCTAAAATCGCAGCCAATTGCAACCAAAAAAAAAGTACCTGTATCTTGTGAAAAATAAGAACAACCAAGAAGATGCATGAAGAGTAAAATGCATTTCCCTTCTGACGGGAAAAGAAAAGAATATGATTTAAGTCTGCAACCTTTGTCTGTGGCGTGTTACTTCAGTGATGTATGAACATCTTGGGGTAGTGGTGTATGAATATCTTGAGGCAATGATGTATGAACATCTTGGGGCAGTGGTGTATGAATATTTTGGGTCAATGGTGAATGAACATCTTGGGGCAGTGGTGTATGAACATCTTGGAGCAGTGGTGTATGAACATCTTGGGGCAGTGGTGTATGAACATCTTGGGGCAGTGGTGTATGAATATTTTGGGTCATTGGTGAATGAACATCTTGGGGCAGTGGTGTATGAACATCTTGGGGCAGTGGTGTATGAATATTTTGGGTCAATGGTGAATGAACATCTTGGGGCAGTGGTGTATGAACATCTTGGAGCAGTGGTGTATGAACATCTTGGGGCAGTGGCGTATGAACATTTTGGGGCAGTGGTGTATGAACATCATGGGCAGTGGTGTACAAATATCTTGGGGCAGTGGTATATGAATATCTTGGGTAGTGGTGTATGAACATCTTGGGGCAGTGGTGTATGAATGTCTTGGGTAGTGGTGTGTGAACATCTTGGGGCAGTGATGTATGAACATCTTGGTGCAGTGGTGTATGAACATCTTGGGGCAGTGGTGTATGAACATCTTGGGGCAGTGGTGTATGAATATTTTGGGTCATTCGTGAATGAACATCTTGGGGCAGTGGTGTATGAACATCTTGGGGCAGTGGTGTATGAATATTTTGGGTCATTGGTGAATGAACATCTTGGGGCAGTGGTGTATGAACATCTTGGAGCAGTGGTGTATGAACATCTTGGGGCAGTGGCGTATGAACATTTTGGGGCAGTGGTGTATGAACATCATGGGCAGTGGTGTATAAATATCTTGGGGCAGTGGTGTATGAACATCATGGGGCAGTGGTGTATGAACATCTTGGGGCAGTGGTGTATGAATGTCTTGGGTAGTGGTGTGTGAACATCTTGGGGCAGTGATGTATGAACATCTTGGTGCAGTGGTGTATGAACATCTTGGAGCAGTGGTGTATGAACATTTTGGGGCAGTGGTGTATGAATATTTTGGAGCAGTGGTGTATGAACATCTTGGAGCAGTGGTGTATGAACATCTTGGGGCAGTGGTGTATGAATATTTTGGGTCATTGGTGAATGAACATCTTGGGGCAGTGGTGTATGAACATCTTGGGGCAGTGGTGTATGAATATTTTGGGTCAATGGTGAATGAACATCTTGGGGCAGTGGTGTATGAACATCTTGGAGCAGTGGTGTATGAACATCTTGGGGCAGTGGCGTATGAACATTTTGGGGCAGTGGTGTATGAACATCATGGGCAGTGGTGTACAAATATCTTGGGGCAGTGGTATATGAATATCTTGGGTAGTGGTGTATGAACATCTTGGGGCAGTGGTGTATGAATATCTTGGGTAGTGGTGTATGAACATCTTGGGGCAGTGGTGTATGAACATCTTGGTGCAGTGGTGTATGAACATCTTGGGGCAGTCATTTTTGAGAATCCTGGGGCATTGCTGTATGAGCATCTTGGAGCAATGATATATGAGTATCTTGAGCAGTGGTGTATGAATATCTTAGACCTCAGCACAGAATTTTCACACATTTTCTGTACTTTATAACTGTTTTACCACCTGGTGCGCCCCCAAAACTACACGAGACAGTATACATCAGCTAAGAAGAAGGAAGAAAAAAAAAAGCCCGAAATAGAACGAGATGAAATGGATCGGGACGCATTCCCAAGGGGGCGAGAAAGACAGATAAGTCTATCGCTTGCCCTTTTGGCGTGTTCTCTCACTTGAGGCGGGAATTTATGAGTCGCTGGGCGTCAGCGTCTGCCGTCCATGCGTCGTGTGAAAAGGGCTGCTGATAATCGATAACAGGGGAGGCGAATGCACAATAGGTGGGGTGGACCCTGAGGGTTATCGACATAAGTGCTTTGTGTTTACCTTCTCTGTCTCTCTGTCTCTGTCTCTCTGTCTCGCTGTTTATGTCTCTCTGTTTTTCTCTCTGTCTCTCTCTGCCTCATCCTCTCTGTATTCTAAGAATAATGATTATCGGCGTCATCATCATCTTCATCATCATCACCATCTCTCTCTCCCTCTCTCTCTCTCTTTCTCACACAATAATACACAATACACAAACTTTATTGTCTATACTTTGGTACAGAGATTTTCTTTTTGGCAGCAGCACATGTTCTCTCTCTCTCTCTCTCTCTCTCTCTCTCTCTCTCTCTCTGTATCCAAAGAATAATAATTATCACTATCATGATCATCATCATCATCATCATGTCTCTCTCTCTTGAAACATTTTTCACATCCTCTGGCTCTGTCTCTTTCTCTGTGTGTGTGTGTGTGTGTGTGTGTGTGTGTGTGTGTCAGTATGTATCCATAGAATAATAATTATCATCATCGTCATCTTCATCGTCATCTCTCTCTCTCTCTCTCTCTCTCTCTCTCTTGAAATATGTTTCACGTAATCTCTGTGTGTGTGTGTGTGTGTGTGTGTGTGTGTGTGTGTGTGTGTGTGTGTGTGTGAATTATGGAAGTGCAGTGTGTCTTTTACCTTCAAGGCAGCAATGTATTGAATTAGTCACAGTCTGGAAAATGGAGGACAAACTTGAAAGACAAACGTATCAGTTTTCACACTTTGCTTATTGTTCAGTAAACACACCTTAAAACCCACCTCTTCACAAGATAGCCTCCCTCTCCCTACCTCTTCCTTGTCTTCAGTTTCTTCAGTTTTAGAGTTATGCATGCGTGTGAATGACAAGTGTGAAAGCGCTTCGATTTGTGTCTGCACAAGATTCAGCGCTATATAAATGCTATCATTATTATTAATATTATCATTAAATATTACGTAAAACAAACCGCAACAGTCTTAAAACATAGGGTCTGGGTCGTCACGCACAATAGACACTTTTTTTCATGCGATAAGAGTGTTAAAAATTTGTCTGAAAAGTTTTTCAGGATTTCAACAAAAGGAAGGCGTTTTAGACTTCTGAGATCTTCGGGAAGTTGTTTTGTTTTGTTTTGTTTGCTTGGTGTTGTTGTTGTTGTTGTTGTTGTTTGCGTTGTTTACATGTTAAGTTGATCATTGCACAGAGATTCCTCCATAGGCAGCAATCCGTAAAAGTAGTTACATTTCTTATGAAGAGAGAGACACAGAGAGAGGGGATGAGAGAGAGTGTATGTGTGCGTATGTGTGCGCGTGGTGTGTGTGCGTGGTGTGTGTGTGGGGGGGGGGAGGGGGTAGATGTGCAATGCGGTTTGGCTGACTGAAATGGAGAGGCACGTAAATTTCAGTAATCTGTATATTTGTATATAGCTATTTCCATTTGGTGCCATTTAATTTATCTTTCTTATTTTCTATTCATTTTATTTGTTTGTTGTTTTCTTCTTATGTTGGACATGTGCTGCTGCCAAAAGAAAATCTCTGTACCAAAGTATAGACAATAAAGTTTGTGTATTGTATTGTATGTATTGTATTGTATTGTATTGTATTGTAAGTATGCAACAAGACTAGCAGGTTGCCGTGGAGGTCCTGTTTCATTTGAACGTTTCTCCGAGGGCCAGAGAGACTGAGGAATGTGATGCTTCCTTTCTTGTATAACACCACTCTTCGGGCATGAATGTGTGGGTTGCTAGGCTTCTGAGAATATGAGCCCTCAATGCGTTTTGAAGAAAATTGCCTGCGACTAACCATGGGTAATAATGTGGTATGAAACCACACACGCGCAGACACACACAGATAGATAGATATATATATATATCGAGAGAGAGAGAGAGAGACAGGGAGAGGGAGACAGATCCATACCTGTATGTCTTCGTCTTATTAAAGATATACAAAAAGCGTTAAAATATACTGTCTTGGTTTAAACTCTCTCCATACGAACGGCGAAAGAGACGACGTTAACAGCGTTTCATCACAATTACTATCATCAAAATATTGCAAGTGGAAAGCTCTTATACTGAAGACGTGAATGTTGACAAAGATTACCACAATTCTGACGACGGAAGCTAAAGGTTGGGTCATTCAGACACCCACTGGACATCCGAGGGGTCTGTGTAGAGGAGAAGAGAGGACTGGCCGTACTGAGTGAGTTAAACCTTTTAAACTGAATGGGGCTGGGGGTTGGGTTGGTGATATAGAGAACACATTTTCATCAATGTTATATTAGTCTTCTTTCTGTTCTTCCAAAAAGGAATGCTTTGTTAATATGCACAGCACACGACAGTTCAGTTCAGCACCGTGCAGAGTGCTTTCGGGGCTTGCTTTTGCTACACGCTCCTGACTGCTGACCTTCCATACCTTTTCAGTCACAAGCCATGCAAACTCTCTCTCTTTCGTTCTGTGTGTGTGTGTGTGTGTGTGTGTGTGTGTGTGTGTGTGTGTGTGGTGTGTGTGTGTGTGGTGTGTGTGTGTGTGTGTGTGTGTAATGTTTATTGAAAGGCGCTTTGAGCTCTCTTTAAGGGAGGAAAGCGCTCAGCAAATGTCCATTATTATTATTATTATTATTATTATTATAGTCAGACAAGAAGACACAGACATACACAGACACACAGACAGAGGCAGACACGAAGACACAGACATATACAGACACACAAACAGAGACAGAGACAGACAAGAAGACACAGACATACACAGACAGAGAGACAGAGACATAGGCAGACAAGAAGACACAGACAGAGACATAGGCAGACAAAGAAACAGACATACACAGACAGAGACATTGACAGACAAAGAAACAGACATACACAGACAGAGACATTGACAGACAAAGAAACAGACATACACAGAGAGACAGAGACATTGACAGACAAAGAAACAGACATACACAGAGAGACAGAGACATAGGCAGACAAAGAAACAGACATACACAGAGAGACAGAGACATTGACAGACAAAGAAACAGACATACACAGAGAGACAGAGACATTGACAGACAAAGAAACACAGACATACACAGATAGACAGAGACATTGGCAGACAAAGAAACACAGACATACACAGAGAGACAGAGACATTGGCAGACAAAGAAACACAGACATACACAGAGAGACAGAGACATTGGCAGACAAAGAAACACAGACAGACACAGAGAGACAGAGACATTGACAGACAAAGAAACACAGACAGACACAGAGAGACAGAGACATTGACAGACAAAGAAACACAGACATACACAGACACAGATACAGAGACATTGACAGACAAAGAAACACAGACATACACAGAGAGACAGAGACATTGACAGACAAAGAAACACAGACATACACAGACACAGAGACAGAGACATTGGCAGACAAAGAAACACAGACATAAACAGAGAGACAGAGACATTGACAGACAAAGAAACACAGACATACACAGACACAGAGACAGAGACATTGACAGACAAAGAAACACAGACATACACAGAGAGACAGAGACATTGACAGACAAAGAAACACAGACATACACAGACACAGAGACAGAGACATTGGCAGACAAAGAAACACAGACATACACAGAGAGACAGAGACATTGACAGACAAAGAAACACAGACATACACAGAGAGACAGAGACACAGGCAGACAAGAAGACACAGATATACACAGACACAGAGACACAATCTTTGAAAACTGGTCTGAAAACACATCTTTTTGAAAACGCCTATCCATAGACTTTCCATACCTTTTCAGTCACAAGCCATGCAAACTCTCTCTCTCTTTCATTCTGTGTGTGTGTGTGTGTGTGTGTGTGTGTGTGTGTGTGTGTGTATGTGAGGTTTAATGTTTATTGTAATGCGCTTTGAGCTCTCTTTAAGGGAGGAAAGTGCTCAGCAAAAGTCCATGATTATTATTATTATTATTATCATTATTATCATTATTATTACAGGCAGACAAGAAGACACATACATACACAGACACACAGAGAGACAGAGACACAGGCAGACAAGAAGACACAGGCGTACACAGACACACAGAGAGACGGAGACACAGGCAGACAAGAATGACAATCGGGCAGACATGGAGACACAGAACTAGAGTCATGTCATGGAGAGACGTGGAAACGGAGACACCTTGAAACTGGGAAACCAGAGGTCGACGGCAGATATACACAGACCTTGCACACACAGAGACAGAGACAGAAGCAGACGAGAGGGCAGCACTGGCAGGCCTCCAGACAGACAGAGACCTTAGAGACAGAGACCTTAGAGACAGAGACGGGAGACAAAGAGACAGGGGGGCGAATTCCCACAGACACCATTCTTTCTTTCTTACCTTCTTTCTTTCTTTCTTTCTTCTCCGTTCTTTCTTCAGCCAGGAAAGAAGAACTCCTTTCTAAGTACACTGATTTATCGTCGGGCCAGATGTCGTCTCCCAGCTATTGTGTAGCTGGATTGCCTCCCATTTTTTCTTTTCTCGCAAACGGAAGGATTCCTTTTGTGACGTGGTTTTTGGGGGGTTGGTTTTTTTCGATATCCGTCGGTGTGTGTGTGTGTGTGTGTGTGTGTGTGTGTGTGTGTGTGTGTGCGTGCGTGCGTGCGTGCGTGTGTGTGTGTGTGTGTGTGGTGTGTGTGTGTGTGTGTGTGTGTGTGTGTGTGTGTGTGTGCGTGTGTGTGTGTGTGTGTGGTGTGTGTGTGTGTGTGTGTGTGTGTGTGTGTGTGTGTGTGCGTGTGTGTGTGTGTGGTGTGTGTGTGTGTGTGTGTGTGTGTGTGTGTGTGTGTGTGTGTGTGTGTGGAGACAGGGCTGTGGGGAAGGAAAAGGAGAAAAGGAAGAGGTGGGAATGGGAGGTGAGGGGGTGGAGGTCTGTGTGGGTGGGTGGGGGAGGGTTTGGGATGGCTCGGTTTCTCTGTGTGTATGTGTGTGTGTGTGTATGTGTGTGTGTGCGCGTGTGTGTGTGTGCGTTTGTGTGTGTGTGCGTTTGTGTGTGTGTGTGTGGATGTGTGCGTGTGATTTTGATGGTGATGGTAATGATGAAAATAATGATGATGACGAAGACGATAATGACAATGACGATTGTCTGTACGGTCCCTCCCTGCAGCCTTGCTGAGCGCCGCCATCTTCGGCAACGTGTCGTCCATCATGTTACGCATGTACCAGGGGTCGGACGAGCTGCACGAGAAGCTGCAGAGTGTGAAGGACTTCGTCACCTTCCACCACATCCCCAAGACCCTGGCCAACAGGCTGCAGGAGTCCTTCCAGCACAACTGGGCCTACACCAACGGCATCGACATGAACAACGTGCGTACTTCCGTGTCCTTTCGTGTCCGTTCGTTTGTGTGTGCGTGTGTGTGTGTGTGCGTGTGTGTGTGTGTGTTTGTGTTTAGGTGTGTATATATATATATATATATATATATATATATATGGGGGAAGGCGATCGTGTGTGTGTGTGTGTGTGTGTGTTTAGGTTTGTGTGTGTGTTTAGGTGTGTATATATATATATATATATATATATATATATATATATGGGGGAAGGTGATCGTGTGTGTGTGTGTGTGTGTGTGTGTGTGTGTGTGTGAGGGTGGATGTGCGTGTGTAAAGGGGAATGTTGTGGGAGTGTCAACATCGTTAGAAATAGCTTAACGTATGCAAAAAAATAAAATAATTTAAAAAAAAAAATTTTTAATAGCCGAACATTTGAATACATTAACACGATAATATCGGTCATAAATCCAATGTCCCCTTTTCAAGGGATCGACATGAGATATAAAAAGCGCCTTACTTCTAGTGTTTAATCAATGTTGGTCTGCTCGTTCAATTTATCAGCATTAAGATGACATATCCACGTGGATTACGTTTCGTTATGATGATGATTGTAGTAGTAGTAGTAGTAGTAGTAGTAGTAGTAGTATATTAATTTTTTTCAAATGAACTAGTAGTAGTGGTAGTAGTAGTAGCAGCTGCATATCTTTGAAATGAAATTATTTTGTCTCCACCATACTTTCGTTACTTCTCTCTTTGTTCCTATCATGTAGACGGGCACAATAGCCGAGTGGTTAAAGCGTTGGACTTTCAATCTGAGGGTCCTGGGTTCGAATCTCGGTGACGGCGCCTGGTGGGTAAAGGATGGAGATTTTTCCGATTTTTCATGTCAACATATGTGCAGACCTGCTAGTGCCTGAACCCTTTTCGTGTGTATATGCAAGCAGAAGATCAAATACGCACGTTAAAGAACCTGTAATCCATGTCAGCGTTCGGTGGCTTATGGAAACACGATAACATACCCAGCATACACACCCGCGAAAGCGGAGTATGGCTGCCTACATGGCAGGGTGAAAACGGTCATACACGTAAAAGCGCACTCGTGTACATAAAGTGAACGTGAGAGTTGTTTCCCACGAACGCAGAAGAAGAAGTTCCTATCATGTAGGATAGTCAGTCGCGTCCGACTATGACCACCAAAACAGCAGAGGAGGCAGCTGCTTCCGTGACTATCTGGGCTAGAATTTGATTATAGTGGTAGAGTGTCTTGCCCAAGTTACACCCCCACACTCTCGGAGTTTAGGACAGTCGGCTTTGGAATGGTTCCCAAAGGCCAACTAGCCCCCAAAGCTGCAGCACTAAGAGCCAATGC
>NC_134910.1:1855000-1860000 GCF_041734735.1 Babylonia areolata | reverse complement strand
CTTCCCATCATTCTTCCCACTGACTCAGACCTGTCGTGCCCTCCATTAATAATAATAATAATAATGGTATTTATGTAGCGCCGAATCTTGTGCAGAGACAAATCAAAGCGCTTTCGCACCAGTCATTCACACGCATGCATAACTCTAAAACTGTAGAAACTAAAGACAAGGAAGAGGCAGGCAAGGGAGGCTATTTTGGGAAGAGGTGGGTTTTAAGGCCAGAGCTGAGTGTGGAGACTTGACGAAGCGAAAGAGGAAGTTCATTCCAATTGCAAGGTCCAGAGACAGAGAAAGAGCGGCTGCCAACAGTCGAGTGTTTGAATCTGGCTATGCGTAAACAGAGTGGACATTAACACGTTTCTGCATGACATCACAACAGAAAAAGACGAGAAGTGTGCTGAAGGGATAACACAGACTGAAAGTCCATTTCTATTCATAGAACTTGCATGGCATCGCTTCCACGCTATCGGGTTCTGTTTCACCACGAATGAGATGTGAATGAGATTATCTGGGATGTGTGTGTATGTATGTGTGTGGGGGGAGGGGCGAAGGGGGAGGTGGAGGGGTCTGTGTGTGTGTGTGTGTGTGTGTGTGTGTGTGTGTGTGTGTGTGTGTGTGAAGAGGGGGGGGGGAGGAGGAGAAAGAGAATCTGTGCTCTGCTCCATTTGAGATTTTGAATGAGACTGACTGGGATGTGTGCGAGTGCATGGGCGTTCGTGTGCGTTGTGTTGTGTGAGTGTGTGTGTGAGAGAGACAGAGAGACAAAGAGATAGAGTCAGGCAGACAGACAGACAGACGGACAGACAGACAGACAGAGACAGAGATACTTTGCACAATACAGGTTGGTTAAAGGTGTAGTTGTGGTGTTTAACTTCCTTTAAAAAAAAAGCCAACCTTTTTATGTCTGCCTGCCTGCCTCTCCCTCGGCTTGTGTTACAACTGTTCTTCTTTTCTCTCTCTTTCGCTCTGTCCGTCCGCTTGTGTGTTCCTAATTGTATATCTGATGAGTACCTTCTTTCTTTGTTACCCTGTCTTTCTTATCTCTGTCCACACATATCATCCCCGGAATGCATTGCATGACTACAGAAGATTACGATCGCCTTTTACTTCTTCTTCTTCTTCTACTTCTTCTTCTACTTCTTCTTCTACTTCTACTTCTTCTTCTTCTACTTCTTCTACTTCTTCATCTTCTTCTTCTACTTCTTCTTCTTCTTCTTCTTCTTCTTCTATTTTATACAAAAGACGAAGATCATCTCAAATAGCGCAAAACACAGAATCTCTCTCTCCCTCTCTCCCTCCCTACAAACACACGCACACACACACACACACACACACACACACACACACACACACACACACACACACACACACACACACACACACACACGTAACATTGTGTCTGTTCACATATGCATTCCGTCCGAACTGTCCTCTCATCTCAGTTTCCACCGACTCTGTCCTGCTCTGCCCTCCATTAACACCATTCTGCATGACAGCACAACGGAAACGAGAGAGCACCAAAGCGGAGGGACACACACACACACACACACACACACACACACACACACACACACACACACACACACACACACACACAAGAAAGTCCACTTTCTATTCATAGAGTAGATAAGGCCTCATCTCAAGGACTGCCCTCTTTCTGCCCCAGCTCTTCCTGTTTCAGCGCTACGACGTCCCGATGAGATACTTCCGGTTGGGTGATTCGCCGGGGAGACAAACAAAAAAAATGCTCAGCGCTGAATTTGGGACGTTTTTTCTGTCGTTCTTTCTGTCGTTCTTTTCTTTTTCCTGAGTATATATTCAGGTGATAAATGGGTGATCGTCCTTTCTCTGCTCAAGTCATGTGTTTCATGAGTTATCGTGTGGCGAAAGAGGAGGGTAAGAAGAACAAAGAAAGAAAAAAGATTGAGCGACAGACAGACCGTAATGTCATAAAAGAGTGAGAGAAAGAGAACAAGTGAGTGAAAGATCAATAGAGAGAGAGGGGGGTGTGGATGGGGGGAGTGAGTGAGAGAGACAGGGGAGATTGATGAATACACACACACACACACACACACACACACACACACACACACACACACACACACACACACACACACACGTGAAGGTAAGTCAAGTTAAATTATTATTTCATAATGGTAAGTTACATAAGAAATAAGCAACTATCGTTCTGTGTCTGTCTGTTTGTGTGTACGCGCGCGCTACAATTACAGGTGCTGAAAAGCTTCCCAGAGTGTCTTCAGGCTGACATCTGTCTCCACCTGAACCGTAACCTGCTGAACACCTGTCCTGCTTTCAAGGGGGCCAGCCCAGGTCAGTCAATACACGTGTGTGGGAGGGGGGGGGAGAAGGTTGGGTGCAAGCACAGGAGAGAGAGAGAGAGAGAGAGAGGTCATTTGTTTTCGGAGTATGATATTCGGGACCACCTTTTTCTCTTTTCTGATTTTTTAGATGGTCAGTGAAACAAAGAAAGCCAATCGCCTGATTGGCCAATGGACTTCATGCAAAAAACATGATCAATAAATCTACTTCCTTGTTGGCAGTTAAAACTCACTCCCTGCTATGCACCTGATATCAAGTTCACACCTGTGAGAGTGTTCCCTACTGAGTATCGCTATACATGTTTTAACATTTAACATTGTCCACACCTCACACAGCTGAGAATGGACAAATGCTGAACGGGTCGCCTGTCTTGCCTTTTTGACATAGCATTACCCCAGGTCACTGGTTTTGGCCGATCTTTGTTTGTCACTGAGGTTTTGAGCTATTTAAAGCAACCTGGATTGAGTAAACACACGTGTGACAATTTGCCGTTCAGGCTCAAGCACGTTATTCTCGAAAGAGACAGGGAAATCGTGTTTTCAGCTATCAGGATCAAAGGGATGGTTTGGACTTGGAAGGGGATGGAGAAAGGACAGTTATTTTAGTCCATCAGAAGGAGGGCAAAGTGTACTGGTCAGTGAAACTGGTGTGAGTGACAGGGGAAGGGGCAGTAGATGTGGCAGGTGACAGGCAGTGGGAATAGAGAGGGGTATTGGTGGTGTATGATAGTCAGTCGTGTCCGACTATGACCATCAGAACAGCAGAGGAGGCAACTGCTGTTTCGACTATTTGGGCTAGAATTTGATTATAGTGGAGAGTGTCTTGCCCAAGTACATCCCCACTCTCTCGGCCAAGAGGGTTTTAGGACAGTCGGCGTTGGGATGGTTCCCAAAGGCCAACTAGCCCACAAGGCTGCAGCACTAAGAGCCAGTGCAATTTTGCCTCCTAGTTTGAGAGTCATAGTCCTTCACAAAGGACTAAGCTATAAGCTGTAAATGATTTCCCATTGACTGGAGAAACCATTAATAATACAGCTCTCACTTTGCTGTCGGCCCAAATGTAAATTTATGTCAATCTGTGATATTAGCCGAGTGTTGGGCCTAAATATTATTGGTGGCGAATATGCAAATAAACCACTGGCTGTTCAAACAGAAGAAGGGTTTGTTTGATTGATATTTCTTTTCCAACACTATACATGGGGCAAGACACTCACAGAAAAAAACAGTTACAAGGCATGACAGACTACATCCCTCTTGAGTTGACATGCAGTTTGTAGAGGCTCCCATTCATTCGTCATTTACATTCTAATGGGATTCTCAGAGTGAGTTTTATAGAAGATCTTTGGAGGTCTTGTCTTTCATGATCAGTGCAGACTTTACTCATGTACATTGTTGCCACCTTCACATTTTACATCATGAAAAAAACATTTTTCTTAGCCCTTGCTGTAAAGAAAGCATTGTAGAAGTTAAGAGTTTTGAAACATTATGCTGTCCTTATTCAATACCTCAATAATTACGTGTCAAAATTCCATGAGGCTCAGTTCGTTATTTCTAACAAGTGTCTGGGGGGGAAAAACACGGCTATATCTACATATGTAAACTATACTGTATGTTCTATTTATACACAGGATGTCTGAGGATACTGTCCACCAAGTTCAAGTCCACCCACGCCCCGCCAGGTGACACGTTGTTCCACCCGGGGGACATCCTGACCAGCATCTACTTCATTGCCAGGGGCTCTGTGGAGATCACCAAGGACAGCACCGTCATGGCCATCCTAGGTCAGTTGTGGAAGGAAGGAAGGCTGGAAGGAAGGCAGGAAGGAATGTGTGAAGGAAGGAAGGAAGGAATGTGTGAAGGAAGGAAGGAATGTGTGAAGGAAGGAAGGAATGTGTGAAGGAAGGAAGGAATGTGTGAAGGAAGGAAGGAAGGAATGTGTGAAGGAAGGAAGGAAGGAATGTGTGAAGGAAGGAAGGAATGTGTGAAGGAAGGAAGGAAGGGAAGGAAGGAAGGAATGGATGAGGGAAGGAAGGAAGGAATGTGTGAAGGAAGGAAGGAAAGGAAGGAGGGAAGGAAGGAAGGAAAGAAAGAAGGAAGGAAGGAATGATTGAGAGAAGGAAAGAATGGATAAGGGAAGGGAGGAAGGAAGGAATGTGTGAAGGAAGGAAGGAAGGAAAGAAAGAAGGAAGGAAGGAATGATTGAGAGAAGGAAAGAATGGATAAGGGAAGGGAGGAAGGAAGGAATGTATGAAAGAATGGACGAGGGAAGGAAGTAAGGAAGGGGGAAGGGAAGGAAGGAATGTATGAAGGAATGGATGAGGGGAGGAAATATTGGATAAGGGACGGAAGGAAGGAAGGAGGGAAGGAAGGAATGTGTGAAGGAAGTTAGGAAGAAAGAAAGGAAGAAATGGATGAGGGAAGGAAGGAAAAAACGAAGGAAAGAGTGAACGAATGAAGGGAGGAAAAGAGAAAGAAAAAGAAAGGAGGAAGGATGGAAGGAAAAAAAGGAATGTGGTACGGCGATGAATAAATGATGACTACTGAGTCCATTGATTTTACAACTGCACACAGTCCATAAATAAACCAGTGTAAGATAAATACTTTAAACTATAGAAGGTAAATGGTATAAAAATGAAAAATGAAAGGTGCCATACACAATGT
>NC_134910.1:1765000-1850000 GCF_041734735.1 Babylonia areolata | reverse complement strand
GAGAGAGAGAGAGAGAGAGAGAGAGAGAGAGAGAGAGAGAGAGAGCGTGTGTGCTTTCCTGTGAGTGTGAGCATGCATATAAATGCACGCATATTATGTGTGTTGAACGGCAGGATACTGCTGACTTCAGGAGACGTTGTGTATTGAGGGATGATGGACTCCCAAGGCGATATGTTTCCAAACATTACACTGAGCAGCAGATGACACAGAGAGAACATCAATAAAAAGAAACAGAAGGTGTTGCAGCAACAGCTTCCCTCCCTACCCCCACCCTTCACCCTCCACCCCCCTGCTCAACATGAAAGAAGAAAGAAACAAAAAAAACAACTCTCACATGAGTAATTTGGCACATAATGTGAACACAGGTGTGTGTTGATGGTTCTCTGTGGATCCCTTAGGCAGCCATGAACGTGCTGTGCCTGTTGACCTGTTTGTTGTTTGTTTGTATTCTGCATGCAGTCGCCAGACGCTGGGGTATGGTCTTCATATTTCTTGCCAGAATGTGTGTGCGTGTGTGTGTGTGTGTGTGTGTGTGTGTGTGTGTGTGTGTGCTTTCTCGTTCATCTTTCCGCCCAAATTCCCTTTTTTTTCCCCATTCCTTGTTATACCCAGTTTTTTCGTCCCTTCAAGTTGCATGCCTCTTTCAGTTTCAGTCTACCTTTATTACATTTGGATCTTTTAAATTTACTTTTAAATTTCATTTAGTTTCTGTTCTCTCGAGTTTTCTGTTAATATCGGTTTCAGCATTTTCGTTTCGTTTTACTTTCGGTTTCGGTCTTATCTGTTTGATTTTACCATTTTGCTATACTTTTGATTCCATTTCCTTCTCTTTGTTTTTACTTTCAGGTTTCGGTACTTCTATTAACTTTCACTTTCGGTTTCGGTACTTCTGTTGACTTTTACTTTCGATATCGGAACTTCTGTTTGCTTTTACTTTCGATTGATTTTTGTTTACTTTTATGTCCAGTGTCAGGCACTTTCAGTTTGCTGTTGGCTGTTATTTTCTCTTTCATTATCAAAAATGGACGGGATGATATTCCGTTTCGGGGGGGGGAAGAAGTGAAGCCAGCAACATGCGGGTATGGGTTGACATGTCGGGCTCTTTATGGACGCAGGGGTGCACATGCACCTGTGTACATATACATGTATATATGTATATATGTATGTATGTATGTACGTATGTATGCGTATGTGCTTCGCGTGCGCGCGCGCATGTGTGTGTGCATTCTCGTATGATGAATAGGGACATACAAATTTAGGTGAAAATTATCACGGTCTGAGGTAGCTCCCTGATAACAATTGTCACAACATACCACGACAGTCGGAAACAGAGCACAGTCAGATGTGGATATGGAAGGAATTGTGTGTGTGTGTGTGTGTGTGTGTGTGTGTGTGTGTGTGTGTGTGAAATATTCACCTCAGTTTCAGGTTTAATCAAATCTCTGATGATTTAATTGATCCTGCTAATTTCAACAACACTAACAACAAAACCACAACAACAACAAAACCAAGAGGTTGTCTACATTAATCTCTTAACGTCCCCCCCCCCCCCACCAACCCCTCCCCCCACCCCCAACACACACAGACACACACACACACACACACACACACATACACACATACACACATACATACATACACACACTCACTCACACTTATCCATACCCTATCCCTCGCCTCCCTGCAGTCTTAAATACCAGCAGCATTTTTTTTTTTTTTTTTTTACAATGGTATTGCTATCACCACGTTGTGTATTTTACTATAATCATGTATTCTATAGCTTTTCTGTGCAGTGTTTAATACTTTTGCTGCGTAATTTGTAATTTGGATACGAACTTCCAAAACACTACGATGTTGTGAAACATGTATGTTTATAAAACAATAATTATATAATATGCACAGCTGTTAACCATGGGTGTTGTTTGTTTGTTTTTAATTTCATCACTCCACATTAAACATATCTCCTCCCTCAATATCTGCAATGTCGATGTTTATATACTCCGTATTTTACATAGTTTTGCTTTGTCAGTGTCCATGTAACCTTTTGTGTTTTGCACTACTAAAAATGTGTTTGCTTTGTCAGTGCCCATGTATCCTATTTTACATTACTAAAAATGTGTTTGCATTGTCAATGCCCATGTAACTTTCCTTGTTTTACACTACTAAAATATCTTTGCTTTGTTAATGCCCATGTAACCTATGTTTTACATGACTAGAAATGTATTTGGTATGTCAAATCCCACGTCACATACGTTTACACTATTAATGAATATGTTTGTTGTGTCAGTGCCTATGTATTCTTCTGGATTTTTTATTTATTTTATTTTTACTAAAATGTGTCTGCTGTGTCAATGCCCATTAACCTTCAATGTTCACACTACTAAAACATGTGTTTGTTGTGTCAATGCTATGTAACATTTTATGGGTTGGGTTTTTTTTTACTACTAAAAATGTGTTTGCTGTGTCAGTGTCCATGTAACCTTCTGTGTTTTACACCATTTTTAAATCTATTTGCTTTGTCGATGTACATGTAACATTCCATGTTTTACGCTGATGAAACTGCGTTAACTATGCCATTGCCTGTAAAACCTGACATGTTTTACTCTACTAAAATGTGCTTGCTGTGTCAATAATGCCGATGTAACTTAGATCACTTCTTTGAAAGGTATGTTTACTGTCAATTTCCGGGTACCCTTTGCTGTTGTACACGACTAAAACTTTTGGCATTGCCAGTGCTCGTGTAATTTCTGTTTTACACAGAAAAAAAACCTTTGATGTGTCAATGTCCATGCTACCTATATTTGACACTACTAACTGCCATTTTCTGATTTGCTTGTATGACTTTTAGGTTTTCTGTTACTGGTTTTTAGCAGTGTACTGTATGATTTTGCAGCCTTGTTATACAATATAATCGTGTGGATTCTGAAGTATCGCTGTGAACTGTCCTTTGTGTTAAGCGCTGCATTGTGTAACGTCCTGAAGTGTTTCGCATTATTACTAACCGACGTCTTTTGTTGTTTTTTTTATCCCAAGGACATTTTCAATTGCTGTTTCTCTTCTTGTATTGCTACTAACTAATATTTCCATTATTTTGCAAGGACTATATTTATATAAACAGTTTCTGTCTGACGATGTCATGGCTTACGTCGTTATTCGTTATTTAATGCACTATGATGATCGGAGCGTTATTGGTCATATTCACAGCACTATTCACTGCCCTATGATTTTTTTTAATTAGCTTCATTATCCCATGTCTTACGACGCTTTGTAACATTATAATTTGATGCCCTATGCTATTTTTTAACATCATTATTCACTACCCTATAGTGTCTTTTAAACGTTGTAATTCCCTTGTCTATAATGTGTTAGAACATCATTTCTCTATGAAGTGTTAAAACATCTTTATCTTCCTGTTCTGTGATATCTTTTACTTCATTATTCACAACCATATTGTGTTTTGTAAAATCACTGACATATGATATTTCACATCGCTGTTCACTGTTCTGTTGCACGTTCTAACATCACCGCCCACTTAACCTATGGTAGTCTGGAATATCACCACTTATAAACAGACTGGTCAAAGCCTGCGATAAACATCTTTAACCACCGAAAAACGACTACTACCGGACATCTGGCCAGATAAACTTGACCTAAAGGCCTTACTGCCGATAGGTCGTTAACTCTCTCCATACGAACGGCGAAAGAGACGACGTTAACAGCGTTTCACCCCAATTACCACCATCAAAATATTGCAAGCGGAAGGCTCTTATACTGAAGAGGTGAATGTTAACAAAGAATAACACAGTTCTGACGACGGAAGCTAAAGATTGGGTCATTCAGACACCCACTGGACATCCGAGGGGTCTGTGTAGAGGAGAAGTGAGGACTGGCCGTACTGAGTGAGTTAAACTCAACTCTACCTGCGATAAATTTATTCTGAGCACCAGCGTAAAGGACACAGAGCGACTCCGTACACACAGCGACTGCCTGGCTTCTGTCATCACAAAGACCTGTTCCTTCATGCTGATACCAGTGTCAGAATTGACCAGACTGCCACCGTCGTAGGAAAGCTTGTTAAAACAAGCGAGCGTGGCAGGAGGCGAAGCTGACAGAAAAGGTTGAACTGAAGGTCCACCACACTGTGGCGCTCAGCATGCTCTCGTGCGGCAGTGGCGAGGAGTGGGCCACTGCTCCAGAGACGGGAAGTTGAACTTACGTCACTGTGTCCTGGATGAGTTTCCCGAGTTCGAACCCCCGTCGCACCTGAGTGGGCTGAGGGTGGGGAAGGTTTATTTTTGATCTCCCAGGTCAACATATGTGCAGAAGTTCAAATCCGCACGTTAAAGATCCTGTAATCCATGTCAGTGTTCGGTTGGTTAAGGAAACTCAAGAACGTATCCAGCATGCACACTCCAGAAAACGGAGTAAGGATGCCTACATGGCAGGGTAAAGAAACGAAACGGCCATACACGTAAAATATTCATGTCTGTATGTGTGCGTATGAGTGCGTAACTGAAACGTCATTGAATGATACGGGAATCCAATGATGAGCGCCCTGTGGCAGTTCCCAGTCGGCTCTTCCCAGGTAGGCAGCCTTGATCGGCAGCCTGTGGCGCAAATGTGACTCCGTGTTTGTAAAGCGCTTGGAGCTTGAAGTGTCTGTGACGGAGGATAGGTGCTAGCTGTATAACTATCCATATCATCATCATCATTATGAAACATGACCAGACAAGGCCGCGGGCACTCAAAGCACTGGAGAAGGTTTTTATGAAAGTCGGGCTGCTCCACCCGGGGAAAGCACGTCACCAAAATACAGCTCTACCTACTTTTTTGTTAGCAAGTCAGTGTATTTGTTTTCCTATCAAACTAGAGTTGTACACAGATTTCTGCAAGGGTCATTCCTTTTGATTGCCGTCGTTTGCATTACATGCATGCTGGAACGAATGCCCAAAGACCTTCAATACCGCCAACTTGAGTCTAGCACTACCAGACGTCCATCAGAGACAACGCGAAAGATGAACCGTCTTTCTCTTGCCATTGACGAATAGAAAACAAGCGAGAAGTTGTCACCGAACACCGCACTGCCTGGGGACAGGCGATGGACGAGGGGATTTAGCGAGCGCTGGAGAAGGGAACTACACTGCTTGTGGAGGGAGGGGCAGGGAGGCGGGGGGTGGGGGGGGTTAGCACATATTGCTGCCGATCCAACCCCATCAGCTTTCCGGTGAGAGGTCTGCTACAGAGACTGCTGTTTCCAGACTTGATTGTTCATGCAGAGTCGAGTTTAACTCACTCAGTACGGCCAGCCCTCTCTTCTCCTCTACACAGACCCCTCGGATGTCCAGTGGGTGTCTCAATGACCCAACCTTTAGCTTCTGTCGTCAGAATTGTGGTATTCTTTGTCAACATTCACCTCTTCAGTATAAGAGCCTTCCGCTTGCAATATTTTGATAGTGGTAATTGGGGTGAAACGCTGTTAACGTCGTCTCTTTCGCCGTTCGTATGGAGAGAGTTAACGACCTTTTAATTGACCTGCGTCTTCAAGGTCTGGGTTTGAATGGTTTGTTTTTGAGGGGGCTGTGTCCAGGATGTCCGTCCAAGTTAGGTGTTCTTAAGGGAAAGTCCTGGTTTTGTCTGTATCAGATGATATGTTTTTTTCTGGTGTTCTTAAGGGAAAGTCCTGGTTTTGTCTGTAAAAGGTGAGGTGTTCTTCTTACGTTCTTTTAGGGGGAGTGCTGTTTTTGCCTGTTAAAGGTGACATGTTCTTCTGGCGTCCTTAAGGGGAAGTCCTGGTGTTTGTCTGTAAAAGGTGAGGTGTTCTTCTTACGTTCTTTAGGGGGGAGGGAGTGCTGTTTTTGTCTGTTAAGGTGACATGTTCTTCTGGCATTTCTAGGGGGAAGTCCCGGTCTAGTTTGAAAATGAAAGATGTTCTTCTGCACTTTTAATGGGACGTCCTGGATTTCTTTGTTAAAGGTGAGATGTTCTTCTGGTATCCTCAAGAGGACGTTCAGGTTGTCTGTAGGAGTGAGATGTTCTTCTGGTATCCTCAAGAGGACGTTCTGGTTGTCTGTAGGAGTGAGATGTTCTTCTGGTATCCTAAAGGGACGTTCTGGTTGTCTGTAGGAGTGAGATGTTCTTCTGGTATCCACAAGGGACGTTCTGGTTGTCTGTAGGAGTGAGATGTTCTTCTGGTATCCTCAAGAGGACGTTCTGGTTGTCTGTAGGAGTGAGATATTCTTCTGGTATCCTCAAGAGGACGTTCAGGTTGTCTGTAGGAGTGAGATGTTCTTCTGGTATCCTCAAGAGGACGTTCTAGTTGTCTGTAGGAGTGAGATGTTCTTCTGGTATCCTCAAGAGGACGTTCAGGTTGTCTGTAGGAGTGAGATGTTCTTCTGGTATCCTCAAGAGGACGTTCAGGTTGTCTGTAGGAGTGAGATGTTCTTCTGGTATCCTCAAGAGGACGTTCAGGTTGTCTGTAGGAGTGAGATGTTCTTCTGGTATCCTCAAGAGGACGTTCAGGTTGTCTGTAGGACTGAGATGTTCTTCTGGTATCCTAAAGGGACGTTCTGGTTGTCTGTAGGAGTGAGATGTTCATCTGGTATCCTCAAGAGGACGTTCTGGTTGTCTGTAGGAGTGAGATGTTCTTCTGGTATCCTCAAGAGGACGTTCTGGTTGTCTGTAGGACTGAGATGTTCTTCTGGTATCCTAAAGGGACGTTCTGGTTGTCTGTAGGACTGAGATGTTCTTTTGGTATCCTAAAGGGACGTTCTGGTTGTCTGTAGGAGTGAGATGTTCTTCTGGTATTCTCAAGAGGACGTTCTGGTTGTCTGTAGGAGTGAGATGTTCTTCTGGTATCCACAAGGGACGTTCTGGTTGTCTGTAGGAGTGAGATGTTCTTCTGGTATCCTCAAGAGGACGTTCTGGTTGTCTGTAGGAGTGAGATATTCTTCTGGTATCCTCATTTCGTATTTCTCTTCTTCTTTTTTTTTCTTTTTTCTTCTTTTTTTTTTTTTTTTTTTTTTGTTGGTCACAACAGATTTCTCTGTGTGAAATTCGGGCTGCTCTCCCCAGGGAGAGCGCGTCGCTACACTGAGAGCGCCACCCTTTTTTTTTCTTTTTTTTTTTTGTATATTTTCCTGCCTGCAGTTTTATTTGTTTTTTCCTATCGAAGTGGATTTTTCTACAGAATTTTGCCTGGAACAACACTTTTGTTGCCGTGGGTTCTTTTACGTGCGCTAAGTGCATGTTGCACACGGGACCTCGGTTTATCGTCTCACCCGAATGACTAGCGTCCAGACCACCACTCAAGGTCTAGTGGAGGAGGAGGGAGAGAAAATATCGGCGGCTGAGCCGTGATTCGAACCAGCGAGCTCAGATTCTCTCACTTCCTAGGCGGACGCGTTACCTCTAGGCCATCACTCCATATAGGTTATATTCTGTTACGAAAGTGTTGTATTGTTTGAGCATTGCTGTTGATGGTTTCAGCCATTCCATTCATAAGGGACATGGCGCGTTCAGTGTGTAAGTTGACCATTGTTGATGTCGTTCCAACACCGAGTGCATTGTCGTTGTTATCGTGTTCGTTACATCATTCACTCTGACCGTTCACGTTTCCATTTCCTGTTTGTGCACGGGGGGAGAGGGGTGCGGGGGGGGGGGGGGGCATTCAGTTCACTGTCCGACAATTCTCATTACCCTGCCCACACCCATACAGCGTTCGCAAAATGTTAAGGACCACTTGGAGAATTTGGGCAAGGTTTTCTTCTGCTGTGTGTGTGTGTGTGTGTGTGTGTGTGTGTGTGTGTGTGTATTATGTATGTATATATATATATATATATATATTTATTTAGGAAAACGTAACTGCTGTATGAAGTGGTCCTTGATATATTGTGAAGTCTGTCGTACTATACAGGACTGTAGTAATGAACAATGATTGAGTGAGTGAGTGAGCGGGTGTGTGAGTGAATGAGTGGGTGAGTGAGTGAATGAGTGAGTGAGTGAGTGAGTGATCGATTTTTTTTCTTTTCTTTCTTTTTTTTCTCTCTCTCATCATACAGATACTAGTTTGTTGTGATAGCCACCCCCCATCCTAAAACTCAAACGAATGCTTATACCCAACAAAATGATTGACTTGTTGATTTTCTCCCAGAGAGACAGACAGACAAAGAAACAGACAGAGAGTCAGTCAGACTGACTGACAGACGGACAGACAGAGACAGAGACAGATACAGATACAGATACAGAGAGATAGGCACAGAGATACGGAGGGGGGGGGGGGTGCGGGGGGGGGGGAGATATAATCAGTATCAGTAGCCCAAGGAGGCGTCACTGCGTTCGGACAAATCCATACACGCTACACCACATCTATCAAGCAGATGCCTGACCAGCAGCGTAACCCAACGCGCTTAGTCAGGCCCTTGAGATAGAAAGTAATTGTGGTGATGTGGTAATCACCTGTGGATAATTTCATGACATGCAGGGTGGTGGTGGTGTTAGTGTTTTTGTTAGAGGTGGAGGTGGGGTGGGGGCGATTGGGGTTATATCTGGAACTGAATCCAACACATTAATATTTGATATGAATTTTTTTTTTTTTTAATTTAAAAAAATCTGGAGCTGTGCAATAACCGCACCTTCGACCATACGTTATGAGTTTCCATGTGATTCCAGGAGAGGGGAGGAGAGGGAGGGGTTGTAATTTCAGCAAACAAGTAATCAATGAAACATTGCTTTGAACGTTCCATACACCAGTACCAAAGGGAGGGGTTGTAATTTCAGCAAACAAGTAATCAATGAAACATTGCTTTGAACGTTCCATATACCAGTACCTTTCACTCTGAGCGACATCTTTCCCCCCACGTTCACGTTCAGTCGTCATCCCCAGGGCACTCTTTTACATCGGAGGGTGCGGCAAAAGCTGGACGACGAGACTCTAAGATTCATACGCCAGCGAAGACCCCGGCTTCAGTGCAAGAGACGGCTGACGGATGATGGTGAGTGTGCGACAGTCATTTTGTTAAAGTGTGTGAGTTGTGGGGGAGAGGGGGTTGTGAGTGTGCTACGGTCATTTTGTTAAAGTGTGTGTGTTGGTTTTGTGTGTGTGTGTGTGCTACGGTCATTTTGTTAAAATGTGTGTGTTGCGGGTGGTGGGGGAGAGGGGGTTGTGAGTGTGCGACAGTCATTTTGTTAAAATGCGTGTGTTGTGGGGGGTGGGGGAGAGGGGGTTGTGAGTGTACGACAGTCATTTTGTTAAAATGCGTGTGTTGTGGGGGGAGAGGGGGTTGTGAGTGTGCTATGGTCATTTTGTTAAAGTGTGTATGTTGTGGAGGTTTTTTGTGTGTGTGCTACGGTCATTTTGTTAAAATGTGTGTGTTGTAGTTTTGTGTGTGTGTGTGTGTGTGTGTGTGTGTGTGTGCTACGGTCATTTTGTTAAAATGTGTGTGTTGTGGTTTGGTTTTGTGTGTGTGTGCTACGGTCATTTTGTTAAAATGTGTGTGTGTTGTTTGTTGTGTGTGTGTGTGTGTGTGTGTGCTACGCTCATTTTGTTAAAATGTGTGTGTGTTGTTTGTTGTGTGTGTGTGTGTGTGTGTGTGTGCTACGCTCATTTTGTTAAAATGTGTGTGTTGTTGTTGTTTGTGCGACAGTCATTTTGTTAAAATGTGCATGTTGTGAAGTTTCGTGTGTGTGTGTGTGTGTGTGTGTGTGTGTGTGTGTGTGTGTGTGTGTTACGGTCATTTTGTTAAAATGTGTGTATTGTTTTTTTGTGCGACGGTCATTTTGTAAAATGTGGGGCGGGGGGGGGGGGGGGGGGCGGAGTTGTGCTACAGTCCTTTTGTAAATATGTGTGTGTCATTTGTTAATGTGCTTGTGTTGTTGTTGGTGGTGGTGGTGGTGGTGGTGTGTGTGTGTGTGTGTGTGTGTGTGTGTGTGCTACGGTAATTTTGTAAAATGTGCGTGTGTCATTTGTGAAATGAGCGTGTTGTTTTTATGCTACACTCATTTGTTAATGTGTGTGTGTGGGGGGGGGGGGGTTGTCTTGTCTGTTTTGGAGTTGTTGTATTTTTGGTGCAACGGTCATTTGTTAATGTGCCTGTTGTTGTTTTTTAACAACGGTCTTTTGTTAATGTGCCTGCTGTTGTGTTTTTAACTACGGTCATTTGTAAATATGGCTGTTGTTTGTTTGTTTTGTTTTTAACAACAGTGATTTGTAAATATGGCTGTTGTTTTTGTTCAACAGTCATTTATATATGTGCGTGTTCCTTGCGCAACGGTCATTTGTACATGTCTTTTGTTTGTGCAACGGTCATTTGAAAATGTGCGTGGTTTTGTTGTTGTTGTTGTTGTTTTTGTTTTGTTTTTTGTTGTTGTTGTTGTGCAGTGGTCATTTGTAAATGTGCCTGTCGCTTAGCACGTCTCTACATGTGTCTTTTGTTTGTGCAGCGGTCATTTGTACAAGTGCTTTTTGTTTTTGAAACGGTCATTTCTAAGTGCACGTGTCGTTTGTGCAATGGTCGTGTGTAAATGCACGTGTTGTTCGTGCAACAGTCGTGTGTAAATGCACGTGTTGTTTGTGCAACAGTCATGTGTAAATGCACGTGTTGTTTGTGCAACGGTCATGTGTAAATGCACGTGTTGTTCGCGGAACGGACATGTGTAAATGCACGTGTTGTTTGTGCAATGGCCTTGTGTAAATGCACGTGTTGTTTGTGCAACAGTCATGTGTAAATGCACGTGTTGTTTGTGCAACGGTCATGTGTAAATGCACGTGTTGTTCGTGCAACGGTCATGTGTAAATGCACGTGTTGTTCGTGCAACAGTCGTGTGTAAATGCACGTGTTGTTCGTGCAACAGTCGTGTGTAAATGCACGTGTTGTTTGTGCAACAGTCGTGTGTAAATGCACGTGTTGTTTGTGCAACGGTCATGTGTAAATGCACGTGTTGTTCGTGCAACGGTCATTTGTACACACGTCTTTTGTTAGTGCATTCTTCTTCTTCTTCTTGGTTGTTTATTGTCCTGTTATCATGGGTGAGTTAGACACGAACGTATTGCTTCATTGTTGTGTGTGCAGTGTGGGAGGACATCTGTAATGTGCTTTTTGTTTGTGCAGTATCATAGTCATTACATTTGTATATGCGTTTCGTTTCAACAGTGGTATAGCGTGTGGTCATTTTTATGTGCTTTTTATTTTTTGCTTTTGTTTGTGGAATGGTGTGGTTGGGGGATTTTTATGTGTGTTTTCGTTGTGCAGTGGTATGGTAAATTGTTTGTGCAGTTGCGAGTTGTACCGCCATATCTATAATATGCACTTTTGTTTGTTAATCAGTAAAAATTGGTGTGATGTATGGTCACTTGTATGTGCGGGTTTTGTTGTTGTTGTTTTTTTGTTTTGTTTTGTTTTTGTTTTTTGTTTTGCTTATTCAGGGGCATGTTTGTATGGTCATTTCTCGTGCGTGTGTTTTTGTTTTGTGCGACCATCATTTTATGTGCGATTTGTTTCCCAATGGTGTGGGTGGGTGGTCATTTTCGTAGGCGTTTTGTTTGGGATTTTCATCCGTGCCTTGGTTCCATCCGTTAGTACCTTAACAAGCGTGGTCTGGGTGCCAGTCATTCGAACAACACAATAAAACGAGGTAGGTCCCGTGTGCAGCATGGACTTAGTGCCAGACAAAGAACCCAGTGCAACACAATGTCTCTTTCCTGGGTAGAATTCTGCAGGTGCCAGTTGCATTGCTTGTTTTTTGTTTGTTTGTTTTGGGTTTTTGTTCTTGTTGTTGTTATTGCTGTTGTTGTTTTTTTGTTTTGTTTTGCTTTTTTGGGGTTTTTTTGTTTGTTTGTTTTTTAGTTACACGTGGCTAAATGCCTACGTTGAGCGAAATACGCCATTGGTCAGTTCCATACTACACACACAGTTAGTAGCGGGTTAAGACCATATTAGGCTCTTCCGTCCCGGAACAATGCAACTGGCTCCTGGAGAGAGAAAAAGTGGTTGATAGCAACAACAACAAAATCTTTTCTTTTCTTTTTTTTAATCACTTCTTGCTCACATACACTTTATGACAGCAATGCCAGAAGGCGTCATACAACGAGTGGTGGTGTGTGGGGAGGGTAGAGGGTGGCAGGTGGGGGAGCAGGGCCGTGGAGAGGGGGGGAGGCGGAGAGGGGGGTGGGTGGCTAGAGAGAAAGGGAATGCACTTACACCCCTTTGTAGAATCCGGATTTTGTTTGGGGGTTTGGGGGGGGGGGGGGGGGGGTTTGTTGTGTTTTTTTGTGGGTTTGTGTTTTTGTTGTTTTTTTTTGTTGTGTTTTTTTTTTTGTTTGTTTTTTTGTTTTTTTGGGGGGGGGGTTCTGTCTATAATAGAACAAGAAAGAAAAAAAATGTAAAAAAAAAAAATAATAATAATAATAATAATAATAAATTAAAGGGCGGGGGTACGGGGGGCGGGAAGTGCGTAGTAACTATTGTGATGTCACGTGTGATGTCACATGTGATGTCACGCAGGCGGATTGCGTCACCGGCGGGTGGGGAGCGGAGAGGGGCGGAGTGTGAGCGGGGAGGTGCGGGAGGAGAGTGAGGAGGAGGAGGGGGTGGGGATCGTGGAGTTCTCTACCGAGGCGGCCACCCACGACATCACTGAGGACGACTTCACCACAGGTACAGTGCAGCCCTGTGCTGTGCCGTGCTGTGCCGTGCTGTGCTGTGCCGTCCCGTGCCGTGTTGTGCTGTGCTGTGTCGTGCTGTGCTGTGCCGTGCTGTGCCGTGCCGTGCTGTGCTGTGCCGTGCTGTGCCGTGCCGTGCTGTGCCGTGCCGTGCTGTGCTGTGCTGTGCCGTGCCGTGCTGTACTGTGCTGTGCCGTGCTGTGCTGTATTGTGTCGTGCTGTGCCGTGCTGTGCTGTGCTGTGTCGTGCTGTACTGTGCTGTGCCGTGCTGTGTCGTGCTGTGCTGTGTCGTGCTGTACTGTGCTGTGCCGTGCTGTGTTGTGTCGTGCTGTGTCGTGCTGTACTGTGCTGTGCCGTGCTGTGCTGTGCTGTGTCGTGCTGTACTGTGCCGTGCTGTGCTGTGCTGTGCCGTGCTGTGTCGTGCTGTGCTGTGCCGTGCTGTGCTGTGCTGTGTTGTGCTGTGCTGTGTTGTGCTGTGCTGTGCCGTGCTGTGCCGTGCTGTGCTGTGCTGTGCTGTGTTGTGCTGTGCTGTGCCGTGCTGTGCTGTGCTGTGTTGTGCTGTACTGTGTTGTCTCGTGTTGTGCTGTGCTGTGCAGTACAGTACATTACAGTACAGTGCAGTGCAGTGCAGTATAGTGCAGTACAGTGCAGTGCAGTAGAGTACAGTGCAGTACAGTGCAGAACAGTATAGTACAGAACAGTGCAGTGCCGTATAGTAGAGTACAGTGCAGAACAGTATAGTACAGAACAGTGCAGTGCAGTATAGTGCAGTGCAGTGCAGTATAGTACAGTGCAGTATAGTACAGTGCAGTGCAGTATAGTACAGTGCAGTGCAGTATAGTACAGTGCAGTGCAGTGCAGTATAGTACAGTGCAGTGCAGTATAGTACAGTGCAGTGCAGTATAGTACAGTGCAGTGCAGTATAGTACAGTGCAGTGCAGTATAGTACAGTGCAGTGCAGTATAGTATAGTACAGTGCAGTATAGTACCGTACAGTACAGTACAGTTTAGTACAGAGCAGTGCAGTACAGTTTAGTACAATGCAGTACAGTACAGTGCAGTATAGTACAGTTTAGTACAGTGCAGTGCAGTACAGTATAGTACAGTGCAGTGCAGTACAGTATAGTACAGAACAGTGCAGTGGTGTGTTGGTTAACAGTGATGTGTAGTGTTGTGTTGTGTCGGTGATGTGCGGTGTGTTAGTGATGTGTAGTGTGGTATGTAGACGGTGTGTGGTGTGATGTTTCGGTGACGTGATCTCTGGTGTGTTAGTGATGTGTAGTGCGATGTGTCGGTGATGTGTAGTGCGATGTGTCGGTGACGTGTAGTGCGATGTGTTGTTGATGCGTAGTGCGATGTGTTGTTGATGTGTAATGCGATGTGTTGGTGACGTGTAGTGCGATGTGTTGGTGATGTGTAGTGCGATGTGTCGGTGACGTGTAGTGCGATGTGACGGTGATGTGTAGTGCGATGTGTTGGTAATGTGTAATGCAGTGTGTCGGTAATGTGTAGTGCGATGTGTCGGTGATGTGTAGTGCAATGTGTTGTTGATGTATAGTGTGATGTGTTGTTGATGTGTAGTGCGATGTGTTGGTGACGTGTAGTGCGATGTGTTGGTAATGTGTAGTGCAGTGTGTCGGTAATGTGTAGTGCGATTTGTCGGTGATGTGTAGTGCGATGTTTTGGTGATGTGTAGTGCAGTGTGTCAGTAATGTGTAGTGCGATGTGTCGGTGATGTGTAGTGCAATGTGTTGTTGATGTATAGTGCGATGTGTTGTTGATGTGTAGTGCGATGTGTTGGTGACGTGTAGTGAGGTGTGTCCGTGACGTGCACCGTGGTGTAGGTGGTGATGTGGGGTGTGTCGTGTGTCGTGGTGTGCGGTGTAGTTTGTGGTTTCTGTGTGAATTGTGGCTTAGTGTGCTCAAGTTGGTGACGCACATTGTGTCGTATCGGTGTGCCTTTCTGTGTGTGTGTGTGTGTGTGTGTGTGTGTGTGCTGTGCTGTGCTGTGCTGTGCTGTGCTGTGCTGTGAGTGTTTGTTGGAAATGGGCGGCCGGGGGAGGGGGGAAGTCAGGGGGGTAAGGGGGTGGTTCGCGCGCACGTGCACGTGCATCATGTTCTTCACATACATTTAGTATGTTCCCTACATACATTTATTATGTTCTGCACATACATTTATTATGTTCCCGACATACATTTAGTATGTTCTGCACATACATTTATTATGTTCCCCAGATACATTTAGTATGTTCCCAACATGGATTTAGTATGTTCAATAAATGTTCATCACATACATTTATTATGTTCCCGACATACATTTATTATGTTCCCCACATACATTTATTACGTTCTGCACATACATTTAGTATGTTCCCCATATGCATTGATTATGTTCTTCACATACATTAATTACGTTCCCCACATGCATTTAGTATGTTCAATAAATGTTCTTCACATACATTACATTTATTATGTTCCCAACATACATTTAGTATGTTCAATAAATGTTCTTCAGTCGCATACATTCATTATGTTCTTCACATACATTTCCACAAAATGTCAAAAACGATCTGGAAATGGCCCCCTTTCCTCACCGACAGACGCAGCAGTGAAAAAGGACGACGCACGGAGAAAGAAGACTTGAAAAGCAAGGAGGCCGCACGAAAGTCCCTGCCCAAGACACACGCTTTGCCAGTCAGGAAAGACAACACCTCGGAAAGTCTGACGGCGCAGCAGGGGTTGTCTCCCATCGCCTCCAGCGGCACCACCTACACGCCCAAGTCTTCGTCGAGCACGGGCCATTTATGGAAGTTTCCGGCGCTGGACTGCGAGATTCGGCAACACCCGGAAAAGGGCAGCATCCAATCACTTTCTGACCTGGAACATCGGGTTGAGAACTTATATGAGTAAGACCGATGATTGTTCTTTTTTCTTTTTTTTTTCATTTGCTTATTTATCATCATTGTTGTCTTATTTATCTGTTTATTTATTTATTATTTATTATTATGATTTTATTATGATTATCATTACTACTACCTTTTTTTATATCATAATTATTATTTATTTATTTATTTATTTATGTAAGCTTATCTATTATTTATTCACCTTTTTTTTTTCTCTCTCTCTCTCTCTCAAGGCCTGACTAAGCGCGTTGGGTTACGCTGCTGGTCAGGCATCTGCTTGGCAGATGTGGTGTAGCGTATATGGATTTGTCCGAACGCAGTGACGCCTCCTTGAGCTGCTGAAACTGAAAATGATCTTTTTTTTCAAATATTTGAAAAATACAGATAACTAATAATGATAATAATGATGATGATGATAAATAATGATGATGATTATTATTATTATGCTAGGTGGATGTAAGTAAGAAGAAAGACTACCCAAATGAGGGATGAGTTGGTACATACATATACTGCTGTCGGATGAGCGAAAGAGAGGTGTGTGTGTGTGTGTGTGTGTGTGTGTGACCAGGTCCGTTGTTACGACAATGCCAGTATCAACAATGGTGGTGATAAGCCTATCTAAACACATAACGATTCATATTTTCAATCAATATGTTAGATCGACCTATTATACTTTCAATCAATCTGCAAGCTAGACCTAGTATATTACAAATCATACTTTTTTATCTTATTCAATGTGAGGCCTAATGTATTATGGATCCTCATAAAGATATGATTCATACTGGGTATAGTGCGTGCTGTGTATGAAACACTCACACATTTTCAACGAAACCTTTTTCCATTGTTTAGTAATTGTGGTTAATTGCTGGGTGTCGTTTACATACATGTGAGTTTATTCATTTCTTTATTATTCAGTATGCTTCCACCATACCTTTACTATTAGGGTTGTTTTACAAAATTGTTCAGACGCGTTAGAATGAAGGATTTATTGCTTCACTCTTCCTGTTTTAGTTTAGAATAGTTTACTTTATCCATGTCTTTATTTATGATTTATTGATTTATTATTTTATTTGCTTATTCTTTGTAGTAGTAGTAGCAGCAGCAGCAGCAGTAGTCGAAGTTGCAGTGGTAGTAGCAGTAGTAGTTGCTGTGCTTCAATTATCCTTTTTTTAAAATTACATTTAACGTTTAAAGACTGTTTCAGTTTCAGTAGCTCAAGGAGGCGTCACTGCGTTCGGACAAATCCATATACGCTACACCACATCTGCCAAACAGATGCCTGACCAGCAGCGTAACCCAACGCGCTTAGTCAGGCCTTGAGAAAAAAAAAGAAAAAAAAGGGATGAATAAATAATAGATAAATACTTTTTTTTTTAAATTACTACTACCACTACTAGTAATATGTATAAGGCGCAAAAACTTGATGAAGTCAACTATAAGCGTACATATGGGCGTATGTGTGTGTGCTTGTACAAGTAAGTGTGTGTGTGTGTGTGTGTGTGTGTGTGTGTGTGTGTGTGTGTGTGCCGTGTGTCACAACTCCTGACAATCTCGTGTGGAGTGTTTTGTGCATTACCTTCCCCATTTACCCTCTCCCATTCGAGCATTCGTTCAGTGTGTGTTAGCTCCCGGTTGTGCGTTTTTTACGTGAAATCGGGGAGTCTCGTTTGTGTGTTTGTGTCACTGCTGAGCAGAGTTTAAAGTCTCTCTGTTCTGTCAGTGACACGTCTCTAGGCTTTGTGCCCTCGGCCTTCCTTGGGGAAAGTTGTGCCGTGTTTTGAGTTGGGGCTTTTTGCCCAGTTGGCACCCTCAAGTGAGGATTGTTTTCCTCCCGGTGGCCATGTATCTTTGTTCTGTGTGCTCCAGCTCAGAGGGAGTGCCCTGCTGGACGTGTGTAGTCTGTTTTGTTTCCAGCGTCAGGGTAGTGGTACCCGGTTAACAGCGTCCCACTTCCTGCACCATCTCCCCTTCAGCCTGTGTTGGCCAGGCGGCGTTGTTGCTCCTTCTGCTGCTGACTGCTGTCTTTCTGCTGCCCTCTTCTCATCACTGTCATCGTTTGGTCACTAGTTTCGTCGTCTGTGTGTAAATGGTACATACTCTAGAATATCTGCCTTGAAATATGGTGTCCCACAAGGGTCCGTCCTAGGTCCTGTTCTTTTCGTGCTGTATGCGGCTCCTGTGTCGGATGTCATCAGTCATCATGCGATGTCGCATGAGAGCTTTGCTGATGACACACAACTTTATCAGTCGGCTTCCATAGCTGAATTTGATGCACTGGTGACTCAAACACAGGAGTGCATTGCTGGCCTAAAGGACTGGATGACTCTCAACAAGCTGCAATTAAATGATGATAAGACTGAATTGATGATAACCTGTCCAAAGAAGTTTCGTCAACATCCTTCCTTTCCTGACTCTGTTCTGATCAATAGCACACCTGTTTCACTTTCTCCCTCTGTTCGCAGTCTTGGTGTAATCCTGGACCAGTCTCTTTCCTTCCAACAGCACATTTCGAATATCTGTAAAGTTGCCTATTTGGAACTGCGTAGAATCAGCTCTATCCGCCACTATCTCTCAACCGATGCAACCAAGACACTTGTATGCTCTCTGGTTCTCTCAAGATTGGATTACTGCAACTCTCTTTTGGCCGGCCTTCCCAAATACCTGTTAGACAGACTCCAACGAATTCAGAATAACGCTGCCAGACTCATTTGCATAGCTTCTAAATTTGACCATGTTTCTCCTCTCCTTCAGTCTCTCCACTGGTTGCCTGTTTCTGATCGAATAGACTATAAGCTATCCACTCTGACCTTTTCTGCAGTCAACGGATCTGGCCCCAAGTATCTTTCTGAACTCATCCATATCTATACCCCGTCTCGCCAGCTCCGTTCTTCCTCTGATACTCGACTTCTCAGGATACCTCACGTCAGAAGTAAGACCTATGGACACAGATCGTTTTCTTTTCAATCGCCAAAGACGTGGAACAAGCTCCCTGATAACCTCCGTCACTCTGATTCCCTCGCATCTTTTAAATCTCGTCTCAAAACTCACCTTTTCCCTCAGCAATAAGTTCAATTGTGGCAGGTCCACAACTACATGCATGTATATGAATGTGTATTGTGTGTGCGTGTGTTTATGTAAGTTTGTGCCTGCCTATGTGTGCGTATTTGTTAGGGTAGCTGTTAGATACACATGTATGTTAAAATGTATGTATGCAGTGTGTGTGTGTGTGTGCGTGCGTGCGTGTGTGTGTGCGCGTACGTGCGTGCGTGCGTGTGTGTGTGTGTGTGTGGTCACATTTTGGTGTGTGTATGTAACATAGATATAATGTTTTATGTTATCAAAAGCGTTTTTGTAAAGCACCTAGAGCAGATTTCTGGATAGTGTGCTATATAAGTATCCATTATTATTATTATTATTATTATTATTATTCTGTTTTCATCTGTCTTCAGTTTTTGCCGTTCAAGTCATCCTTTTCTTGTGTTGTGCAGAGTGTTTAAGTATTTATCGTTTATCAAACATCCTAAGTGCACACTGATAACATTATTTAAACCGCTGGACGCTGGTTTAAGCTGGTCGGCCGTTTCTTTAAGTTCTGTGTTTCATGTTTATTTATCCACTGTCATTTAAGTGTATCAGTTGTTGTGGCTGGAATTGTGGTGGTGGTTTTATTTGGCAAGTTCTGTGCGTGATTGAATAAATGTGTGTGAACTTTGAATTATTTTAGTCTGTGTCTGTGTTGTCTGGGTGTTAGTGCTGGGTTGGGTGGGGGTTTCTAGTCCGCTCTCATATAGAGCGTGACACCGTGGAAGCTGCGATACGTAGCCTAGAAATGAGTGTGTGGAGGAGGGGGGTAGAGGAGGTGCAGGGTAATGTGTATGTGTTGGGGCTCATGTACGTTTATGTGTATTTGACTGTGCTTTCATATCAGTGAAACTGCATGTTTGGTGCATATCTGTTATGCATATGTGGGTGTATGTGTGAATGTGTCAGTCCCCATGTTTTACATTTATTTGTTTATTTAATTGTTTTGTTTTTTTATTATTATTACTACTACTTTTTTATATTATAATTATTTGTTTATTTATTTATTTATGTACGCTTATAGTTTAAAGACAATCGTGTATGCATGCATGCATGCGTGGATGATGATGATGATGATGATGATGATGCTTATATTGATGACGATGATTAGTAGTAATAGTAGTAATAGTGTCGTCATTATTATTATTATTGCTAGCATTATCATTAGCATTAACGTACTTACTTTTGTATATTGTCCCTTCCAGTCGCATGCACAAGTTTGAGAGCGATCTCTTCAACACTGTCGACTCCATTTTGAACATCCTGGGTCAGAAGCCAAAGGTCACGAGAGAGTCCTTGGACCTGACCACGTCACCGACCAACAAGGGCGACAAGTCTGCGAGACCAAAGGGAGGAAAATTCACCAAAGCCGCCAGTGAAGCCGAGAGCACAGCGAAGACGTCTTGAAAAGGATGCTCTGTTGTGGTGTGTGTGTGTGTGTGTGTGTGTGTGTGTGTGTGTGGTTCATGTAGTCTTTAAACACATGGTGTGTTTTTTTTAATCATAGATAGTGTATGTGTTAGCAGAAAGTACATTATGTCATGCATGTGTCGTCCCTGATTGAAAAGTACTGCCTGACGTTAGTAGCAAAAAACTTTTCTGTACAGAGTGAGAGCACGATGCCAGTGCCGGTAATGATTTGTATGCAACGCAATGTTTAATTTTTTATTTAATTATTTGTTTATTAACTAATCCTTTTATTTAGTGATTGGTTTATTGACTAATCTATTTATTCATTTCTTTATTTCTTTATTCATGAATATATATATATATATATATATATATATATATATATATATATATATATATATATATACGAGTTATTTAGTTATCTACTCATTTGATGTTTCTTTTTTTGGCGATTTGTTTGTTTGTACATCTATTCATTTCATATCATTTCAGTATACGTTTTGATTAATTGCTTTGTTTATCAATCAATCAACAATGATATTATTCTCTGACAAACGAACTCTTGCGACGCTGCTAACGAATGTCTCAATGAGTATTCCGGGATGGTATAGTCGTGTGCGCGTGCGCGTGTGTGTGTGAGAGAGTGAGAGAGAGTCTGTGTGTGTGTGTGGGTTGGTGGGTGGGGTTATGTATTTCTGTGTGCTGTCTTGTTCTAATTTGGAATGTTTCAATGGGAGTACCCCCTTCTGTGGTAAAGTTGGCTGGTTGGTTGGTAATTTGGTTTTGTAATTGTTTTTGTTGTTGTTAGTATACTTTTTTTCTTTTGTTTTCTTTTCATATATATATATGGGTTTTTTTCTTTTCTTTTCTAGATATTCATTTACCTCTTCTTCTTCTTTCTTTTTTTTCTTTGTTTTTCTTCTTCTCAAGGCCTGACTAAGCGCGTTGGGTTACGCTGCTGGTCAGGCATCTGCTTTGGCAGATGTGGTGTAGCGTATATGGATCTGTCCCAAAGCAGTGCTCCTCCTTGAGCTACTGATACTGATACTGATACAGACACTGTTGTTGTTGTTGTTTTCTTTAATGAGGGGATGGGCCGTTTGATGTACAAACGGAGTTAAAACTTAGTTACGAACTCTCAAGCTAGGTTGCCCTTAGATATCGAGCTGGTTTAACAGCTGTTTAACCTAGTTAGACGACTTAGTCCTTGTTCCATGCTGGGGGGAGGCGGGGGAAGGGAGGGGGTGGGGGAAGGGGTGCATGGGGCGGCGTATGAAGTGGGGCTTAGGGGGAGGGTGGTTTGGTGGGGGGGTGGTGAAGTGTGGTGGTGGTTGACGGGTGGACGTATAAGGAAGTTGAGAGTGGGGAATGATGTGTGTGTGTGTGAGTTGCGTGCGTGGGTGGGCGGATTTGGGTTGTCGTGCGTCCATATACAATCATTTACAGCATTTATAACGTGTACAGTTGTGTGATTCGGGGTGGGAGGAGTGGGGGGAGGGGTTGGGGGGGGTGTGGAAGAACAAGAAAAAAAAAAGACATCGTTTCCTCGTCAATGATTCATCGTAACGCATTTTATTATGGTTGTTATTATTGTTTGTTGTTGTTAGTGTATTATTATTATTATTAACATTATCACTATCATTATTAATCAAGAAGATATCACCCTTTGTGTCCAGTTTGGACCTGGAGGGTGTATAGTTACAGTGCATGCGTTGTTCAAAACGCACACACACACACACACACACACACACACACACACACACATGCGCGCGCACACACACACACACACACACACACACACACACACACACACACACACAAAAGAAGAAAATTTAATGTATCCATTCGGTCATTAACACAGGTAATTAAACATTGTCAAGTACAGTACAGGACATGGATTTGGTGATAAACACTAAAGAATAATAATAATAATAAAATATAAAAAAGACATTACATAACAAACTAAACACACATACACTCACTCACACACACACACACACTCACTCACTCACTCACTCACTCACTCACGCACGCACACACACACACACACACACACGCTACCGCCCTCCTCCTCCATAAACCAGCTTCCAGTAAAACAGCTGAGCATCTCACACAGGCCCGACCCGCTCCCAAGGGGAGTAAGTATACTGTACTTTTCAAAGCGCACACTGAAATACTCCCCCCCTGGCCTATGGAGTTCGGACAGACAGACAGGAGTAACCTCATCCCGTGCTCAGAGTGCTCAGAATTCCGGCAGTATGGGGGAAAAAAAAGAGGTAATGCCCCGGTTGTTCTTCCCTTGCGCTCCAGGGGTGATGGGGGTTGCATGAGGAAATGTTTGCGGCGCTGAAGTTTGATCATAGTTTTGTTTGTTTTTTTTTTGGGGGGGGGGTTGTTTTTTTGTTTGTTTTTTATAGTAAGAGTGTTTTAATAATAGTTTTAATAATATGCTTATTTATCATCATTGTTGTCTTTTTTTCTTCTTTTTTTTCGCTTAATTTTGCGCCTTATTGATATTAGTAGTAGTATTTTTATGTATTTATACTTTTTTTATATTTATTTTGTTGGGGTTTTGTTGTTGTTGTTGTTTTTTGTTGTTCTTGTTGTTGTTTTTCTTTTCTTTTTTTCTCAAGGCCTGACTAAGCGCGTTAGGTTGCGCTGCTGGTCAGGCATCTGCTTTGGCAGATGTGGTGTAGCGTATATGAGTTTGACCGAACGCAAAGTGACACCTCCTTGAGCTACTGATATTGATACTGATACTTTAATAAGAATGTTCCTAACTCCACGGCGAACTTCCACAGTACTTTAGTAAGAACAGTCTTAACTATAATAATAATAATAATAATAATAATGGTATTTATATAGCGCTGAATCTTGTGCATAGACAAATCAAAACGCTTTCGCACCAGTCATTCTCACGCACGCATAACTATAAAACTGGAGAAACTGAAGACAAGGAAGAGGCAGGGAAGGGAGGCTATTTTGGAAAGAGGTGGGTTTTAAGGCCAGACTTGAAAGAGCTGAGTGTGGAGACTTGACGAAGCGAAAGGGGAAGTTCATTCCAATTGCAAGGTCCAGAGACAGAGAAAGAACGGCGGCCAACTGTCCCGTGCGACAGTGTAGTGTTGGAAAAAAAGGAAATTTTGGTCAACTTGACCCCTCGAATACGTCATGATTTTCGCTGCTTTTTTTTTCTTTTCCCTTTCTTTCTCTTTCTGCGCGTGCGTGCATGTGTGCGTGTGTACGCGCGCGTGAGTATGTGTTCCTTCCCTCCCTCATCGTCAGCCCAGGTGGTGGTTTTCTTTTTCTCGTGCATGTACATCTGTACGTTATTAAGCTGAGCTACATGTCTGATAAGAACTCACCTGTCGATGTCGTGGGCATCGTAAGATGCTTTAATCACTGGCAGTTGCACCCAGTCAGGGAGAGGTGGTTTCTTTTCCAGTCCGTCTGCGTTCATTTTGGAATGAGGAGGTTTTTGCCGATTCGGTTCGGGTTTGGGGCCTCCAGTGCCACTACATTTCCTGGGTCCGTGTCCGACCAGGAGGTCTGGAACTACGTTCTAGTTCCAGGGATTTAATCTCCCTTATGTTTTTTTTTCCCTCACGAGCTCGTGAGCTCCGAAGAGTGTTCCGACGAGTCCCGCACGTTCCCCGGGTGTTAAGGTCGTCTTGGACTCACGTAATCCACCTTCCCCAGCCTCCGCCGTTGTCTTGGGCACCCGCAGCTTTCCCTGCGCCTGTGAATTCCCTGAGTCTGTCACAGGGGTGTCCCCGACGCACATGAAGATTGCCGCTTTGCATGCCCTGTCTGCAGAAGGACTAGGACTCTCAGTTGTCGCCGGCATCTTGGTTCGTCTGTGGCATGGACACTCGTGTTCAGGACCAATGCGAGCCGTACATGGACGGTAGAGGATGCGTGTGCACGTGTGAGAGCAGTGCACAAGAGGGGTGAGTGTGTGTGTTCAAGCGAATGTGATTTATTTATTTTTCTCTCATTCCCACTTAAACACAAAAAAAAAAAAAAAAACTTGAAATGATGTGGCGATTTGTATTAGCGGGTTAGTAAGTTTGGGGTGGGGGGGATTAAGGGAAATAGTTTAGGCCTCATTGCTGTTTCAGTTGTCAGTATGTCTGTGAGTGAGTGGATAAAGTTTGGTATTGTGTATAAATTCTTGGCGTTGGCTGCACTAATTTAGCGTGCGAGGATCCGGAGACCCATTTTTCTTAAATTTTCTTTTATTAGATTGCGCGGGGCCGGTCGGGGTGTAGGTGGGTCCTCGGCCTCAACCGGTCACGTGACACCAACAGTCGAGAGTTTGAATCTGGGTATGCGTAAATAGAGTGGATCTCACACACTGAAAGCCGTGCAAAGGTCGCCACATACAGCCTGGCCCAGCTGTAATGTGTGGGCATTGCGTTGCCTTGGCTGTGTCCTCTGGGTGTCCGTGTGTTTCAGTTTGTTTCAGTAGCTCAAGGAGGCGTCACTGCGTTCGGAAAAATCCATATACGCGCTACACCACATCTGCCAAGCAGATGCCTGACCAGCAGCGTAACCCAACGCGCTTTGTCAGGCCTTGAGAAAAAATAGATATAATAAAATAAAATAAAATAAATAAATAAATAGATAAATAAATAATGATATAATAAAGAAAGAAATAATAATAATAATGAAAATAAAATAAATAGATAAATTAATTAATAAAAAAAAGACAATGATGATAAATAAGTAAATGTTTAATAATAATTTTTAAAAAAAATTTTAAAACAGACACACATTCACACATACACACACATATGCATAACAGATATGCATCAGACATGCAGTTTCACAGATAGGTAAGCACAGTCAAATACACATAAACGTACATGAGCCCCAACACACACACACACACACATACACACACACGCGCGCACACACACACACACACACCTTACCCTGCACCCCCTCTATCCCCCGTGTGAGCGTAGCGTAGCGTAAGGTAGCGTTGGGAACGGAGAGTGAGGTGAGTCGGACTTGGGGCTGTATGACAAGAGGTGGTGAAGACTTGGTCGTTCGACTGCTGTTCTGAAGGGGGCGGGGGCGGGGGGTGGGTGTGGGAGGAGTATGGATGGGGCGGGGGGTTGGGGCGGGGGGCTGGAAGTCCTGGTCTTGATTAATTAATGGGATCCTTCGATGTCGTATTTTATATACACCCCCCCTCCCCTACCCCCTTCTTCTACCTACCCCGCCTACCCCCTCCTCCCCTCCCCCCTCCCACACTTCCCCTCCTCCCTCCCACACTTCCCCTCCTCTAAGCCCCTTAACCCCGCATCGCCTACCCCACTACCACCACCACCCCCATTCCCCTAACCGCAGTTTCACACCCTCTGACAAATCTGCTGGAAATATTTTTCTGACTTTTCTCTCTCTGTCTCTCTCTCTCTCTCTCTCTCTCTCTCCCTCTCTCTCTCTCAGAATTTTTTTAATAGTCTATCACGATTCGAATGCCTTTTTTTATTGTTAAGAGACGGGGGGGGGATTTTTTTCTTTATTTTCTTCCCTAATGTTTGTAGAACTTTGTAACTGTCTCGTGTTCAAGGAGGCCGCGTAACCTTTTTTTTTTTTTTTTTTTTTTTTTTTTTTTTTTAAACGATCGCCGTGGTTCGTATTTTAGAATATTTGAGACTGCGGGGGCAGTCATCATCTAGTAGGCTTAATTAATGAGACCACAACTGAGTGTCTACGAACAGTGTGTGTGTGTGTGTGTGTGTGATCATTTATTCATTTATGTACCTCTAGAGAAAGAGAGATGGTTATGGTGATAACGATGTTGATGAACTTGATGATGGTGATGATTATTATAATCGTTAGTGTGTGTGTGTGGTGTTGTTGTTGCTTTCATCATGAAAAAAAAAGTAGCGCAGTGTTATTTGAGTATGCAAGGTTATCAGTCTAATGTTGTTGTGTTCTTGTTGGGTTGTTTTTTTGTTGTTGTTTTTTGTTCTTGTTGTTGTTTTGGTTTGTTTTGTTGGGTTTTTGGTTTGTTTGTTGTTTTTTGTTGTTTTTCTTTGGGGGAAGGGGGGGTTACTGTTTCCAGAACGTGTGACATTCAGTGTCTGTGAGTACCGAAATGCTTCCTCTGTTTCTAACACTGCGCCGTGTCCCCTCAACCACTGTTTGCCGCCATCCAGACAGTATTATGCTTTGAAGTTCCTGTCCTGTTCCGGTGCATCGATAATGATGTGATGGGCCATGTATCCAGTTCACTGCTTTTCGGATTTGGTTTGGTTTGGTGTGGGTTTTCATGTGTCCTGTCCTGTCCTGTCCTGACCTAGTCATGCCCTGTCCTGACCTGTCATGTCCTGACCTGTCGTGTCCTGTTATGTCATGACCTGTCATGTCCTGTGTCCTGGCATGGCATGGCATGGCATGGCATGTCCTGTCATTCATATCCTGTCATGTCGTGTCATGTCCTGTCATGTCATGTGTCCTGTCACGTCCTGTGTCCTGTCCTGTCATATCCTGTCATGTCCTGTCGTGTCCTGTCCTGTCATATGCTGTCATGTCCTGTCATGTCCTGTCATGATCATTATTACAGAGGCAGAGGCAAGTGACTGTCATTCGTTAACCTGAAGAGCGACATTGTTTTGTTTTGGTTGGTTGGGTTTTTTTTTTTATATGATGAATATGGGTGTCGATTAAATAATGTTAATGTGAATAGCATCCTACTTGGGTTTGTTGTTGTTGTTGTTGTTGTTGTTGTTTTTACAATTGAAAATGAGTGCCAATTTTTTGTTGTTGTTGTTGTTATCGACGTAATTGTTGTTGCTAGGTGCAATCGTTTCAATAACATTATTGATCAGTGTCATGTTGACCAATGTTGACGTTCTTTTGATCATGTGTGATAAATATTGATGAGTTTTCAGTGTCACGTTGACATATGTTGATAGTTTTTTGATCATGCGTGATAAACTCTAGCAATCATTTCAATAACATTATTGATCACTGTCACGTTGACCTATGTTGATGTTCTTTTGATCATGTGTGATGATTATCAATGAGTTTTTGTCTTGTTTATATATCTGTTATGTAACATCAAATACCGACAATCTTTGTATCGGAAGAGTAACGAGTGCATTCATTTATAAATATCCCATGATAATCGTGATTCGTTCCTGCTATCATCTGCTCGGAATGTTAGACGCATTACGTTCGATGCTGTATGTGTTTCATTAAAATAAAAGCAGTTCGCATCGTCTCCATCCCCGAACTTTGTAAATAAACACCACTCAGTTGCCAGCTTGGCTTGTGTGAGTACTAGCATTCCGTCAACAATGGTTTACATAATTATTAAGACTCCCATATCCTCGACCAACGAAACACTTATAACACTTACAGACACCACCGCTGAATAACGTGGTCTGAAGAGCGCTATTGGTCAGTCAAATGAGTCGTAAGACTCAAACGCAGTCTTGCCGAATTCCCCTCACCCCCCCCCCCCCCCCCCTTCCCCCGTAGTCCGCCCAGACAGAAGTCAAGAACGATAACCACGTTGCCATTTCCGTGCTGTTGGGTGGGGGGCGGGGCGGGGGAGAGAATCTTAAGGCCCGTCGCACACTAGATTCGGCGGTCAGCGTCAAAGCTTTGTATCGCTGCCACAATGTTGCTGAGCGCGTTAATTTAAAACAACGTGTCCGTGCATCCACCCTTTTAAACCTTGCACCCTGTTGGGGTTTTTTTTTTATGAGAAGCTCGTCTTAGAAAGGCACAACGAAGTCAATGCACCTAGAACACGGCGGAATACTGTCGGGACGATGCCTAAACTGTTTCATCCTCTGTACGTTCTGGTCAGAAAATGTGACAGAACAATCAGTGGTCGCGAGAAGCGTGCCAAAGGTTGATATGCATGTATACACACACACACACACATATATATATATATATATATACGCGCGCGCGCGCGCGCGTGTGTGTGTGAAAACAAAAAACACGCAGGTGCCTCATGAAAGTAACCATATACTCCGCTCGTACTCATCTAAATATCGTCAAAGTATTAAAAAGAAATAATACTATCACAGACACACACAGCTAGTTAACTAGATAGTTAGATCAACAGTCTTTTAATTTCTTTATAAAAAAAAAAAATTTAAAAAAGAACGAAAGAAAAGACAAACAGGTTTGTTTTGTTGTTGTTGTTTTTTTTTGGGGGGGGGTTAAGAGACTGAATGGCTGTTGCTGTTTTTATTCTTATATTTTACGGTCTGCCGTGCCTGCTTCAGTCACCTGCAAGGGTCCAGGACCACTAGAGTGCACGATTCACCTCTCTCCCTCTCTCTGTCTCTCTGTATATGTATATATATAGATAGATGTATGTGTGTGTGCGTGTCTATATATATATATATATATATATATGTGTGTGTGTGTGTGTGTGTGTGTGTGTGTGTGTCTATCTAGACAGATATATTTTCTTTTCAAGTTATCTCGGAAGCATCATTATCTTTCTGTTCATTGACTTGCCTATTTTACTTATTTCTTCATTCATTTATTCAGTTAGTTCTGTAGTTATCTATTTATTCATTTGATGATTTATTTATCTATTCGTTCACTTATTTATTCATTCATTTATTTTGATTTGTTCAATTGTTTTCTTTTTCTTTTCTTTTTTTTTCTTTTTTTTACCAACCTGATTTTAGTTCCAGCAGGGTCATGTGCGGTCACCTTGACCGTGTGCTCGTGAATCGGGAACACGTCTCGGACCTTCGTGAGTGAGTGAGTTAACGACCTATCGGCGTTTCGCCCTTAAGGTCAAGTCGTTCGTGGCTGTGGTCTTATCCATGACGGGTGATGTGGCCGAGGCGTTGTTCCTGTGACCCAGCGGGGACTACCAAGTCCTGGCTGCCGGTCCGGGGAGGGGGGGCGGGGGGGCGGCGGTCCTCGCCGTGTCCTGACTCGGGGCTTTACTTTACCTGACGAATTTAAAGGCCAAGCCAGTCCACATTCCCCATCCCCAGCCCCACCCTCTGCCCCCGCCCACAGTATTTGTATTTGTATTTCTTTTTATCACAACAGATTTCTCTGTGTGGAATTTGGGATGCTCTCCCCAGGGAGAGCGCGTCGCTATACTACAGCGCCACCCTTTTTTTTTTTTTTTTTTTTTTTTCCTGCGTGCAGTTTTATTTGTTTTTTCCTATCGAAGTGGATTTTTCGACAGAATTTTGCCAGGAACAACCCTTTTGTTGCCGTGGGTTCTTTTACGTGCGCTAAGTACATGCTGCACACGGGAACTCGGTTTATCGTCTCATCCGAATGACTAGTGTCCAGACCACCACTCGAGGTCTAGTGGAGGCAGAATCGGTTAAGCATTGGACTTTCTGATTCACTGTTGAAGAACTCGTGGTATTCACGAGGCATGATGTTTGTGTCCATAGTGGGGGAGAAAATACTGTCGACTGTGCAGAGATGGTAATAGTAGCAGTAGCAACAGCAGCAGAAGCTATAGCGGTAGTCTTTTCACGTGTATGGTATTTGATGATTTCAAAGTTACAGTGGGTGTGAATACACTGCCCCTACCGTCTATATATATATATATATATATATATATATATGATAGTCAGTCGTGTCCGACTATGACCATCAGAACAGCAGAGGAGGCAACTGCTGTTCCGACTATTTGGGCTAGAATTTGATTATAGTGGAGAGTGTCTTGCCCAAGTTACATCCCCACTCTCTCGGCCAAGAGGGTTTTAGGACAGTCGGCGTTGGGATGGTTCCCAAAGGCCAACTAGCCCACAAGGCCGCAGCACTAAGAGCCAGTGCAATTTTGCCTCCTAGTTTGAGAGTCATAGTCCTTCACAAAAGACTAAGCCGTAAATGGTTTCCCATTGACTGGAGAAACCATTGATAATACAGCTATCACTTTGCTGTTGGCCCAAATGTAAACTTAAGTCAATCTGCCTAAAAGGCAAAGGGACCACACACATCTTCGTCTTTTTCTTCGTTCGTGGGCTGCAACTCTCACGTTCATTCGTAATGTACACGAGTGGGCTTTTATGCGTATGACCGTTTGTTGTTGGTGTTTTGTTTTTAACCCCGCCATGTAGGCAGCCATACTCAGTTTTCGAGGGGGGTGCATTTTTTTTTTTTTAACCTAACTCAACTGCAATGTTTCGACGTTGAAGTTTGCTTCATTTTTTTTTAATAAAAAAAAAAAACGGTTTCCATCCTTCTGCACATTTATAAACTGCAAGCAAAGGGTCAACAAATAGTAAAGAGTGGTAACTCTCCATTCACAAGGTACACAACTTCGTAAGCGTAAGCAACACTGACGTGAAGTTTTGTACCATGTGACTGGAGAGAGTTACCACTCTTTACTATTTGTTAATCATTTCATCTCCTGGCCTCCTTGTTTAATTTGAAAGCAAAGGGAACTAACGTCTACAGTATTTCCAGCTGTGTCTGTACATGCCAATTTGGAGGGGGAGGAGGGGGACCAGGGGGCTGGGAGATGGGGGTGGGGGGTCCGAGGTGGGCAGGTTTCAATATTTCCTATGCTTTTCCGCCATCAGTATGGCAAGGGAAGGGGGTCTGAATGGGTTAAGACATGGTTTCTTTCGCGCAGAATACGTGTGGTCAGGTTTAAAAAAAATTTTTTTTAAGCGGACCTGCGCACAGGCATTGTATCTATGTACATATGTTATCAGGCCTTAGTTTTCTTTGATGATCAGTTGACGTCTGTGTGTATATATATTCTCGTCGATGAGATGTTCGGTTATATTATAATCAGGCAACAGGTTTTGTATTTCATTCATAGCAATACGCATTGCATGCATCATGCTGTTACGGATGTGTGTGTGTGTGTGTGGGGGGGGGTGTATGTGTGTGGAGTGTGTGTGTGTGTCTTGACCATTTCAGCTATACGGTCAGTTGCGCCAGTTCACCTGTCTCTGAAGCAATATCTTTCTACCTACTTACATACCCTCATGGCCCTCTCCCTCCTCCCTCCCCACGCACCCAGCTGCATGCATGCATACGTCATTGAACGTCACTTATGGGTGGGGGACGGGGGGTGGGGGGAGTCCACATTCCGATTTCCGCGCATACCCCTCGGGATCAATTATCTTTCTTTGACACCTCTCACAGTTCATTCCTTGCCCTGTAATATAGTCACGATTGTTTTGAGTGTGTCGAAGGAACCATAGCATTATTGTCTTGAAATATGCATGTGTGGTTTGTCTGGTGATTATACTCGCGTAGAGTGTTTTTTTTTTGTACAGAGTTTGATAATGTTGACAACACATGCTTTTATTCTTTTCTTTTTGTGCTTGTTTGGGTTAGTTTTTTTTTTAGAGGGGTCGGGGGGGGGGGGTTTCTGTGCCCTTCTAAGATTGTAGAACTTTTTTTTTGTATAAATATCGGTGACAGCAAATATGTAACATGTATTGAAATTCGCTCTTAGCACATTTTTTGGGAGAGTGAAACGTACACCTGTGTGCATTTGTTAAAAACCAGTTTAAGGTATTTCCATTTTAGATCTTTTTTGTGTTAGATATGTTTTGCCGAAAGTAATGCAGACTGATGTCATTATTATGTCATGTCTAACTCTGTATCGCCTTGATACATATGGAAGAGGGTGGTTTATTCCTTGTTGAACACTATACTGTACACTCGTTGTATACCTAGCGTGTACAGTGTGTTAATCTCAGTGAGTGGTATCATCCGTAGCTATCCTAGTGCTCATGTGGCTTTGTAGTGATATGATTCTGTTGTACATCGAAACGATCATTGGTATCGATCTGTGATAAAGATGTAAGGCAATAAACTTTTACAGCGAGTCCTGATCTGCAGTTCAATTTTGTTTTTGCTTGGTGAAGCTGTCGGTGTGTTGGTTGTGTATGTGTCTAGTGTGTGTGTGTCTCTAGTGTGTGTATGTCTCTAGTGTTTGTGTGTCTTTGGTGTGCGTGTTTCTCTTTGGTGTGTGTGCGTGTTTCTCTCTTTGGTGTGTGTGCGTGTTTCTCTCTCTCTCTCTCTTATATGCGTACATGTTTGTGTGTCTCTTAGAACGGCAGATGTGTAAGTCGGCCAAAGTGCTAATATCTTTACCGTTGGAAAATAAACATTCATTCATTCTCTCTCTCTCTCTCTCTCTCTGATAAGGAACATGTTGTCTATCTTCTTTTTTCCTCGTTCGCCTCCCATTAGATGAGCAGCCCGGTGTCCTCGATGAAGGCTGCCGTCCGTCGCAGCTCCTCCAGGGTGCCGTACAGTTTGGCTTCCACTGCTGTCGGTGTTGGCCAGTACTTCCTCCTGGATGCTGCATGCGTCCTACAGTCTTTAAGGATGTGGTCGGTAGGATATCAGATTATGTTATCGATATGTACTAAAGGCGTGAAACAATGGGATGAACTTTGCCCTGTTTTATTTTCTTTGTTTATTAGCGAGTTTGCTCGAGAGATTATTGAAAATGGACGACATGGCGCATCATTTGATGCAGCAGAGTTATTCATAATTATTGCTTTTTGCTGACGTATAAAAAATATAAAATATATGCGACATGACTGACAGGAATACAAAGTTTCCTCCCGGTTCCCCCCCCCTCCCCTCACCCTCCCACAGACAGACAGACATAGGGGTGCAAAGAAAGAGTAATGGAGGGACAGAGAGAGGCAAGGACAGAGACAGAGAGAGGCAGAGACACAGAGAAAGAGAAACAGACAGATTAACACAGTCATAGGGATGCAAAGAAAGACAGATGGACAGAGAAACAGTCAGGCAAAGACGGAGACAGAGAGACAGGGTCAGGCAAAGACGGAGACAGAGAGACAGGGTCAGGCAAAGACGGAGACAGACAGAGAGACAGAGAGTCAGGCAAAGACGGAGACAGAGAGACAGGGTCAGGCAAAGACGGAGACAGAGACAGAGAGACAGAGAGTCAGACAGAGAGACAGAGTCAGGCAAAGACGGAGACAGAGACAGAGAGACAGAGTCAGGCAAAGACGGAGACAGAGAGAGTCAGGCAGAGACAGAGAGAGACAGAGTCAGGCAAAGACAGGCAAAGACAGAGACAGAGAGACAGAGTCAGGCAAAGACAGAGACAGAGAGACAGAGTCAGGCAAAGACAGAGACAGAGAAACAGAGTCAGGCAAAGACAGAGACAGAGAGACAGAGCCAGGCAAAGACGGAGACAGAGACAGAGAAACGGAGAGTCAGGCAAAGACAGAGACAGAGAAACAGAGTCAGGCAAAGACAGAGACAGAGAAACAGAGTCAGGCAAAGACAGAGACAGAGAAACAGAGTCAGGCAAAGACAGAGACAGAGAGACAGAGCCAGGCAAAGACAGAGACAGAGACAGAGAGACAGAGTCAGGCAAAGACAGACAGAGAGACAGAGTCAGGCAAAGACAGAGACAGAAAAACAGAGTCAGGCAAAGACAGAGACAGACAGAGTCAGGCAAAGACAGAGACAGAGACAGAGTCAGGCAAAGACGGAGACAGAGACAGAGTCAGGCAAAGACAGAGACAGAGTCAGGCAAAGACGGAGACAGAGAGACAGAGTCAGGCAAAGACAGAGACAGAGAGACAGAGTAAGGCAAAGACAGAGAGACAGAGTCAGGCAAAGACAGAGACAGGCAAAGAGAGAGACAGAGAGTCAGGCAAAGACAGAGACAGAGAGACAGAGTCAGGCAAAGACAGAGACAGACAGAGTCAGGCAAAGACAGAGAGAGTCAGGCAAAGACAGAGACAGAGAGACAGAGAGACAGGCAAAGACAGATGGACAGAGAAACAGAGTCAGGCAAAGACAGAGACAGGCAAAGACAGAGACAGAGAGACAGAGTAAGGCAAAGACAGAGAGACAGAGTCAGGCAAAGACAGAGACAGGCAAAGAGAGAGACAGAGAGTCAGGCAAAGACAGAGACAGAGAGACAGAGTCAGGCAAAGACAGAGACAGAGACAGAGTCAGGCAAAGACGGAGACAGAGACAGAAACACAGAGAAAGAGAGACAGACATACAGACAGACAGTCATAGGGATGCAAAAAAAGAGATTTTGATGGACAGAGACAGACAGAGAAACACAGAGAGAGAGACAGAGACAGACAGACATAGACAGACAGTCATAGGGATGCAAAGACAGATACAGATGGACAGAGAGGCAAAGACAGACAGAGAGACAGAGAAACAGAAAGATAAAGAAACAGAGAGAGAGAGAGAGAGGAGGGGTTCACATGCAATGATACAGCTCTTCGCTCGTTGCAGTCACATGATCAATAAAGCGTTGACTGTAACTCGGTATCACTTGCCAGCAACACTTGTTGGACCCATAAATCAGTTTGAAGGCGAGGCAGAAGAGACAGAGAGTGAGAGACAAATATTGAACGAGCACAAGTGCACAAAAGAAATAGATATAGTGTGTGTGTGTGTGTGTGTGTGTGTGTGTGTGTTGGCGTTTGCGAGTGTGCCTCTGTCAGTGAGGGGTCCCTGTTGAACACTTATAAACTTCTACATTGTCTTACACTCTGTGTGTGTGTGTGTGTGTGTGTGTGTGGAAGATGTGGGCAACACAAAACGACAGACAGCTAGGTTCGTACAACACCAGGGAATATGACACCCCTGTTCCATCACTACATATAGTTTCTCGCTTTGGAAACCACGAACGAAAGCGTAACAAATAACGTAGCTGAAACCAGCCGCCGTGGCGAAGTGGTTAGCGTCGCGGATTGACGGCTGGGAGGACGCGGGTTCGAATCCCAGCGGAGGTGGGTTTTTCGGCCCGTGGCCGGCTCCTACCCAGAGTTGAGTGTGCTGTGGGCTTAAATGGGGAGACTGGGACCACACAGTCGAGTGTCATACACTTCAAGGATGCGTCTTTGGGTGTGTTGCTCTAATTACTTGACCAGCAATGCAAGTGTCTGTATCTCTCGGGCCTGGTTAACGCCGGGATATCATTATGATAGGAAGCGTAGAGTACAGCCTTGTCACGCAGTCCCAAAACCAAAATGGACCTCCATAGCAACATCGTCATCGTCATCCTCTTCCTCCATCATCATTAATATAAACAAAATAGTCTCAGAGTCTGTGGCCTTTCATGCCCTGCTCTCATGGTGACCTCAGTTTCGATACCCCTCCACTTCCGTGCTTCGGGTGAGTCCTGTGTCGGCAGATTTATGGGGGGCTGTTGTTTGAGGGACGTGGTGGCGGTCTCCACTCTGGGAGGGACGCTTACTCAGTCTGGCTCCGCGACTAAACTATTATTGTCGTTAGTAGGGGCTTAGTAGGTGGTGTCCTAAGTACGTTAAATCAGAACAGGCACCACTGAACACCACCGAAGTGACTCAGCAGCAGTGCAGGGTCTCCTCTGGTGTGTGGCCTCCTGGCAACCTAACATCGATGGTTCCCTGCGGACTGTCGACGCTGGAACTGTGACGGACGAACCCAGGTGTGGCCGTGTATGGGGGAATCTAAATGAGCGGCGTGGGAGTAATGCCACTGAAACGGTGCAGATAATGGGGCAGCAAAAAATGTAGCTGATGTAACTGCCTGAATTGGCGCTCGCTTTCACAATCATGAATGAAAGCATAACAGTAATGTGGCTAAATCACTGCCTCGATAGATGCTCGCTTTCAAAATCACGAACATAAGCATAACAATAACTAATTCACATGTTGAGCAGCAAATCTGTTTTAAAGCCCTCCGTGCAGCAACGTGAACAAAAAACGGGTTCCTGAAATGCCCAGGTTACCAATAATCAATTTCATCATAATGTATGTTTATGCAAATAGACTGATGCATAAAACATGTAGACATTACAGATTGTAATTGTGAATATTTTATTTCTAAGATTACAAAGGAACTCTGTTCCATTATGTACTGGATAGTCATATCAGCGATTGAGAGCGTTCAGTTCTGTTTTTATCTGTGCACTAATTAAACTTAGCAATTCAGACTTGTTCTCTTTGCGGCGTTTCTCTCTCAGGATCGTGTACGTGTAAAGGAAAGGGTTCAGAGCAGAGTTGAATGGCAGAACGAAAACAGCCATGGCTGTGTTGACCTCCCCTGGAACAGGAAGGTCCAGCTTTGCCAAGAGTCCACAGACGCCAATGGGGAACCAGCACAGAAAGTCTGACATGGCAATGATCAGAAGACGACGGGCGACGGTGGCCTCTTTGGATCTGGTTTTGTCCTTTGTAACGACGTTGTCTTTGCTCTTTGCTCCACCATCTGACATAGTGTTGGCTCTGACTGACCAGTAGATAAGGGCCTGGCCTACAGAAATCAACACAAATAGAACAAAGTTGAACACAATCATGACAGCAAAAGAGTAGTGACGACCAGGAAAGTCAGTTCTAGTGACTGGCAGAGGAATGCAGAGTCCTGTCTGGCTGTAGAATCCCCAGTGTGACGTCACAGGGAGTAGAGGGACTGAGGCCAGGACCATCCCCAGTCCCCAGCTGACAGTGCAGGCCACGTGAGCTGACGTGGATCCAAAACGAAGCCGACTGAACGGGAAGCAGATGACCAGAAAACGATCCAGAGTGATGAGGCAGATGAGGATCGATGATACCTCACAGGACAAAAGGGAGAGAAATCCTGAAATACTACACACTGTGCTTCTCTTCCAGTATGACTCCTTCCACAGGTAATCTCCAGCATACACATGGTCTGCCAATCCAATTATCAATAAGTAGACACCCATGAAAAAGTCTGACAAGCACAGATGAATGACAAACACTGCATGACCAACCTTAAGTTTGGCTGATGAGAACCATAGTCGGTAAACAAAACTACACATATTTCCCAACAAAGCAGACATAGCAAAGATGGCCAGAGCAGCTCTGTAAGAACCAGCTTTCAACAAATTATCACAGGACGAGATTTCATCAGCTGGCACGATGCATTTTCCCATAAATTCGTCAGGTAGTACAGCAGGACAGCACAGCTTGAAGTTGTCAGCAATCAGCTGTTGCAGATTGTCCATTTCCTTCATGAAATTAGGACTGAAGTCAGATATAGGACAGTCTTTCAAATATAGCTTTTTAATATTTCTAAACAAACCTCTTCCTTGCAGAGTGTTCAATTTGCTGTGGGAAAAGTCGATAATTTCAATCACAGGAATAAAATCTGATAAAATGTGTAAGAGGGAAAAGTCATTGGAAACGCCAGAAAGATTGAGAAACAAGAGAGATGTCATTCTGTGGCGTATGTTGACACCAGAAATTCCAGATGACAATGGGTTGCCTGAGAGATCCAGTTCTTTAAGCTGACGTAACTGTGAAAAGTGATCAAAGCTGATTACAGTGTACTGAATTATCGCTTATGTCTAAAACTTGGAGATTTGGCAGATGTATGTCGCTAAACCCTGTCCAGCCACATGCTCCAGCACCAAGATAAATCAGCATGGTCTGGTTTGTGATGGTAGTTAAGGTCAGTCCACTCCCCCTGCCCTCCAGATAACGTATACTGGGGAAGGTGTCAGCGTGAAATAGCCATTTGTCGCTGAACGTCTTTCCGTAACAGACACAGCGATCAGGACACGACTTAGTCACCTCACACGCCATTTCATCGTCCTGTTGTGGACACTGAGGCCAGCCATCACACAGGTGATCTGGATGCATGCATATCTGTCTGTCCAACCCACGACATCGGTAAAACCCTTCACATGTGTACATGTCACACTCAGCTTCATCCTCGTGACCCGGGCAGTCACTCATACCATTGCACCTGGTGTACACAGGCAGACAATACCCATTGCCAGGACACTGGTAGTGTGTTTCTGGACAGCGGGTGGAGTTTCCAGGGAGAGGAATTAAAGTGAAACTTCCTGGTCTGTCGAAATTGACGATGGCAGGAGGGTTAGTCACATTAAAAATAAAGACTGGTTTTTCCGATTTTGTTCCACAGTCCTTCTCGTCGTGTTGTATCTTACAGTTGACAACGTCATCACACACCTGTTCGTTACTGATGCACTGAAAAACGCGAACAACAGAGAGCTAAACGAGTAAGATGATGGGAAGGAGGAGGAGGAGGAACAGACACACACAAAGAACGTCAGATTTTCAGTTTCAGTTTCACTTTCTCAAGGAGGCGTCACTGCGTTCGGACAAATCCATACACGCTACACCACATCTGTTGAGCAGATGCCTGACCAGCAGCATAACCCAACGCGCTTAGTCAGGCCTTGAGTGCATGCTTACATATTTGTGTACCTATGAAAGTGGATTTCATTTTACGTAATTTCGCCAGAGGACAACACTCTCGTTGCCATGGGTTCTTTTTCAGTGCGCCAAGTGCGTGCTGCACACGGGACCTCGGTTTATCGTCTCATCCGAAAGACTAGACGCTCAGTTTGATTTTCCAGTCAAACTTAGGAGAAAGGGCGAGAGCGGGATTCGAACCCACACCCTCACGGACTCTCTGTATTGGCAGCTGAGCGTCTTAACCATTCTGCCACCTTCCTCCTGAACGTCAGAAAGATGCAGGAGATATGCTTTACAAGACAGGAACCACCAATCAGTGTCCAGTCAGGCATAACAGAATGTCCGTACAGCAAAACAGAAGAGTTAATCAAGATAATGTTTCTTATGAAAAGTGTTCATTTTCCCTGCCATCTCAATTCACCACCTGGTTTTTAATGATATCTGAAAATACGAGTAAATTACAATGCAGTGAAATACAAGCGATAGTGCAGTGTTACATAGATGTATATTATCTTAATTTCAAGAGATGTAATTTTCATTCAAGCACTTATTTCCATTTCGATTTTATGAAATCAGTTCTAGATATTGTAACTAATATTCTGTTTTCACCAAAGTGTGTGTTTCAAAAGGGGTTCTTTTGTTAACTATCAATCCAGTGTGAGATCAACATCAGCAAGGTAGGAATTAGACAGTGCTCTCTACATAAGGTCAATGCTTCAATTTTGATGACTACACGCATCTCTCAAAAGTAATTAATAATGTAATGATTTTAGACAAAGATATCTGCTTTTATTTATACAGTTTTTAGAAGGTTGATTCCATAGAGTAAAAGGATATAAACATCAAGGATTAATTAAGGACGTGTAAAAAAAAAGTTTGCTGTGATGGCATAAACAGGGGTATTCGCCTAAGATTTATAAAATTTAAACAGTCGTTTACTTATCCAGCATAAAAAAAACTGATTACAATCTAGTGAAATGTGAGGTCACAGAGAGTGAGCTGGGGGGACGGGGGTGGGTAAAAGAGGGAGTGGGACACAGTCAGTCACACTGACACTGTCGGAGACAACAGACAGACAGAAAAACAGACCACTGAACAGAACCACCCACCTGTCCCTGGCCACAGTCAAAGACACCATCTCCACAAGGCGGGAACTGACAGAACGATTCATCACTGTTATCACCACAGTCCTGACGCCAGTCACACACAACACTGTACGGCACGTGTTCGCTGGTCAACGTGCATTTGAAGTAAGGAGCTTTGAGTGTCACTGAAACTTGGCACATCTGTGTTTGTGACACACCTCTGTGCCTTACTTTCCTCTGGCACAGACTGTGGGGGTCACAGGCCAGAGACACGTGCGTCACGTGCTTCAAAGGACACGTCACGAGCGTCGCAGGTAATGATGTGATGCTGAGGTTGGTGGGCATGGTGATTCTCTCCCTTAGACCTGTGTCTGATGGTATCCGACAGAGAGTGTGGGGATTGTATAACTGGAAGACAACAGAAGCAGAATCATAATCCCAAACAAGACAGTGCTTAAACAAAAGTGCTCATCGTACCTTTATATCTGTATGTGCATGAACGTTCAACGGTATTAACACTCACACACTGTGTCACGACCCCCCTAGGGAAGAGGTCGAGAACTGTTTTAAAACCTAACACCCAACCCAGTTCACCCGACAACACAAACACAATAGATATTTCTCGTCCACACAAAATTTATTATCTTCCGCTCTGCTATCCCACTCACGCAACCTTACACACACAGCCTATGCTTGCAAAATAAACAAAAAAACGTATACCACAATTACAAAAAAGAGAAGAAACGAACAGAAGTCGCATACAAAACTACCGATTCTCCTAAATGTAATCAAAAGCGATTTTCCACACACTCAAGGAAAAGACGAACCACCCAAAACCAGGACAGGTACACATGTTCGCGCTTTAATCTTTGGCGGCTTCAGGAAGTTTTCCTCTTAAAAGAAAAAAAAACTGACACACGGTACCAGACGAACTTCGGCGGGTCCGACCAAAGGCACAAGCCCCCAGTCAAAAGGCCTAGGTGCCAGGACTCAGCATACAGTGCCAAGCAAAGGACCAGGCTGCAAGTCAAAAGGCCCGGAACACAGGACACCAGTCACGGGGCAGGAAGGGGCGAAGACCCAGGACACCAGTCACAGGGCAGGAAGGGGCAAAGACCCAGGACACCAGTCACAGGGCAGGACGGGGTGAAGATCTGGGTCACCAGACGAAAGGCCCGGTACACCCAGCACACAGCGAGAGCTGGAACATTACGGAATGATTCCCCCATACTGAGCAATACTAATTCTAACGATAATTAACAAAACCAACAAATGTACCGCACATTCAAAATACAAAGCCGGAATATAATTCCATTGACAAGACGAATTACAGAACTCATACGGCACTCACACTCTCTACACCTATCATACAGAGCCAACGCCCAGTTTTACACAACAGTGAACTAAGGTAAAACTATTATTTTAAAACTCAATAATAAAATTGGCAAAAATGTTAACCGACACAAGAAGAAGTACATATTCACGCAGTGGTAGCATACAAGTAAATAACGAAATAAGATTGTGTCAAAACCTAACGTACACCTTTCTTTCTTGTCGAACCTCTACCTCTTACACACCTACATCCCTGATAGAAATACAACCAAGCTAAGTAGACAAGTGGCTTCTTACCTGCCACAGGTAGCGTACACCAACGACCACCACAAAGACACGACGACGACGACACACGAAGAAACACCGAAGTGGCTCCAACGGAGGACAGGCGGCCCTCACTTCAACTGGTGCCAAGACGTCGGGGTAGCTACCCCACCAACAACAGGAACGACCCGTACACTACGGCAGTCGGGCTGCAAAAGCCTCGAATATTGTTGCTGCCCAACAATATTTCATATTCGCTCAGGTGAGCTGAGTAACATGCATGCACGTGGTTCGTGCGCAATTCGAGATTTCTACCCGAACTGAAGGATGGGAGAAGGAGGGAAAGTGAAAGGAGGGTGGAGAAAAACGAAGACGGGCCACACGCCCTAACTGTCGTCACAAGTTGTGACACACTGATCCTCTGATCCATTTGGCCCAGAGTGAATCCACGTTATATTCATGCTCTCTTTACTAGACACGAATAAAACAAAATGCACTTGTGAACTTTTAGAGGGAGGGGCTGTAGTGCAGGGAAAATGAAACATGTTGCCACTGTTGTTTTATCACCCTCAACTCTCTGTTCACGCTTCTCCAATCTTCAGCTTTGAAACATCATGCTTTCCTCCTGCAGTACCACTCCTGTACTGTCCACTGGGACAATACCCTGCCCATGGACTCCAGTGACCTGTTCCTGTCATTCAGGACTGACAGATACTTCCCTGTGGAAGTCCCACTGACACTACACAGACTGACTCATCTCTTGGTAACTCCAGTTCTCATTAAAAGGTGTGAATCTGGAATGCTTTTTCTTCCATCAGAGAGAGAGCGCGCGCGCACGCACACACACACACACACACACACACACACACACACACACACACTAACACTAACACTCACGCGCGCACACATGCATGCACGCACACACAATGACGTAGACATCAAGACAATTACACATACATTCCTGGACATTCCTTCTCCCTTTCCCTCACTGTCATTCTCTTCCCTCCTTCTCTCCCTTTCCTCATACGTTCTTTCTGTCTTTGCTGCTTCTTTTTTTTCTTTTTAACAACTGAGAATGTGTGACCATCCTCTTTTCTCATCTTTTCTATACTCATTTTCTTCTTCATCTTCTCTTCTTCTTCTTCTTCTTCTTCTTCTACAACTCTGTGAAGAGTCAGTGGGAAGCCGCACAGAAGAGCTGTTCACCAGATTCCTCCACATATGCCCGTTGTGTCAAAGCTTGGGTTTAGAGGTTTTCCTCTCGATTCTTCAATGTTTTCAGTCCATGTTGTTGTTTTTTTTCTCTCTTGCGTTCCATCTCCCTTCCTCAACAGTTTCTTGGATGATTGTTTTGGCAAGACCGTTGAATCTCGTTACTTGGCCAAACCACCGTAGCTTTCATTTCTTAACTGGTGTCAGCAGATCTTAATATGTTCCAATGAGCTGTTTTAGTGGTTCGGTGCACTTGTTCATTGGTGGTTTGATCGGTGTGCTAAAGTTTAGTAACTTGCAATAATATCGCATTTCTTTGGCTTGAACCATTCTCTCCTAACCCGCCGTGAGGGTCCATGTCTGGCAGGCATACAGGAAGATGGAAATTATCAGTGCATGCAGGAATCTGATCTTGTGTTTCTTTCTGTCTTTCCAGCTGGTTTCAGTTTGGACAGTGCTGATATTGTCTGTGTTTCCATTGAGAGGATTTCTGGTTTGGATCCTTCATTGCTGACGACGGATCCCAGAGAGGTAAATTGTTGAACAGTTCCTGGCTTCTGCCCCTGGATATTTATATCAGCAGTGATGGTGGTGTTGTGGCAGGTTATCAACGTGGTCTTTTCGGCGCTGATTCCATGCCATATCTTGTCGATGTTTCATCCAGTCTTTAAAGAATATTGGTGAGTTCTAGCTCACTACCTGCCAAGCCGTCAATATCGTCTGCAATGCGAAGGTTCGTGGTGTTTCTTCTTCCGATGCTGACTCTGCTGATATGATCTTCAAGGGCGTCAGCCATGACGTGTTCCAGGAATATGCTGAACAGTGTAGGAGCCAGAAAACATCCCTGATGAACTCCAACGGAAGTATGGAACCACTCTACAATAGTGAGTACCACTCTGATTTCTTTGGAATATAATTGCTGGATAGTATTGATGGCTTGTGCCCAATGTTAATGTTTTTTCATTGTGGCCCATAATGGTTCCTGTCAGACTCTGTCAAACGCCTTCTTGAAGTCTATGAAACCGTGTTAAAATTCACTCTGGTGTTGGAAGAGTTTTTCGCAAAGGATACACAGGTTAAAGATCCGTTTGATGATATTTCTGCCTTTGTAGAATCCAGCCTCCTCTTCAGCAATGAAGGTATCTGCTTACGGCTACAATCTGCTCAGAATGATTCGAGCATCACTTTGTGAGGCTGATCAAAGTGACGGTGTGGTAGTTCTGGCAGTGTTGGAGATTTCCTTTCTTGGGAAGGGTGATCATAATTGACTGGGTCAAAGGCGTGGGCCGTATGCCTGTGTCCCAGATTTTGTTGCATATTGCAGTTAGGATGCCCATTGCTGTCTGTCCACCAGGTTTCAAAATTTCTGCAGGGGTGTTGTCGATGCTTGCAGTCTCTCCACATTCTAACGAGTTCACTGCTATTACAACCCACTCTCGGAGTGTTGGGAAGTCATTCTCATTTGATGAATCTTGCACTGTTAGTGCACATGGGTCTCCTTTGCTCGGTTTGTTGAAGGTCAGACCAGTATTCAGTCAGCCTTTTTTACGATGTTTTGTTCCTGTGTGAGACAGTTGCCATTTTTGTCTTGGATGGTGCTGACTTTTCTTTGTTTCTGTTTGGACGTCTGTTTGTGTTTGGTCAGTTCTTTTACAGTCTTCAAAGATTTCCTTTGTGTCGTTGCTGTCATGGTTTTACGCAATGTCTTCACACTGCCGTACAATGCAATTTTTTCTTTCCATTCTTCTTTTTTTTTGGGACAACTCTCCTTGTTTTTAACTGTATTTCTCCTTTCCTGTCTCAGGTTTTAGACTCCTTCCAATGCTGCACATCTCTAATATGTTACTTTGATCCATGGCTTGAATTTCCATTCGTTTACTCCCATGACCTTTGTTGCTGTTTCTTTCATCACTTGGTTGAAATTGTTTGTGATAGCTTCATGACCTCCCTCAAGCAGAAGTAGTGGCGCAGCTTTTCCTCCTTTGACTGTTTGGATTGTCCAGCAATGCCAGGACCTTTCAGTTTATCGAGGTTAAATTTGAGTCGGCTGTTTTTCCTTCTATTGATGTTCCTCAACCGTACTTTGAAGTTCATTATGACTAGGTCGTGGTAACTACCAAGTTCAGCTCCTGGGGCTGGTCTTGTTTTGGCCCTATTCATTCCAAACATGTTCTGGTTCTTCACAAGAATATTGTATATCTGTCTGTGGTGCTGATCATTTGGTCAGTGCCTTGTCCATCGTCGGAATGTTTTATGCTCACCAAGAACCAAGTCATTGTCAACAGCGAATTCTAGCAAGAATAGGCCTTATCATTCAGTAGGGGACGTAGAAATTCATCCAGTCTTCTTCAGCATCTATACCAACACTGGCATTTCAGTCACCCTGAGCGATGAGGATGTCATTCTTGTCGATCTTGTTAGTGACCGTTAGAAGCTAGGTGTATAATTCTTCATTCTGGTCATCATCATAATCTGATGTGGGGGCATGTATTTGCACAATTTGTGATCTAGAGCGGTGTGGCTCGTAAGTGGATATTCAGGAGCCTACCGGAAACCGGGCGGCATCCGCGTTCTGTACGCTCTTGTTGGCCCAAAAATCTCACTCCATGTCCATGTCAGTCTTCTTTCCCACTACAGTACAAGACATCCCCTTCTTCTGTCTGTACTTCTCCGTTGTACTCTAGCCTCACAGAACATTAGAACGCTCAGACTGGCAGAAAAACTAAAAGAACTGACCCATGAAATGGGCAGACACACCTGGCATATCCTCGGCCCCAAACAACACATGAGTTTAATGGAACCATCCTTAAAACTGTCTCTCTTACCTCAATCGGTGCATCACATGTTTCTTCGACCACCTGGACATGGTCGATCCAATGTGGGTATTCAGTGATGAGAGCAATCTGGCACACTTGAACGAATGAAATGTGAATATTGTAGCCTATAAGGCCACTTCCCCATTGCCAGGTGTTGGCATACCTGAAAACAGGTGCATAGAGTAATGTTGTGGTGATGATAATGGTCACAACAACAGAAGCAACATCAAATTAGCAACGATGATAACAACAACAACAACAACAGTTGCAACACTAAAAACAGTCATCATCATCATCATTTTGATGTACTGAAAATGTTGCCACTGAATCTTTTGGCAGCGCTGCAGGTCGCTGGAGATATATTCCTGAAACCAGCAGAGATGATTCAGCTGGACTGCCCTGGTTTAAAGATATAGGGATCGAGGTATGACTGAAAATCTTGGACACTTGACAGTACGTGTGGTACGGGGTCATGATTTCTATAAAGTTAACGATATAGGAGTCATTATCACTGGCTTGGAATCGGCAGACGGGTTTGTTTTATCGTCGTCTTCTCCCTGTTCTTCTTTATCAGGAAAGAACATCAGCTTGCTCGGGTTTGAAGAACGATGAGGGTGTGTGATGAAATGGTTGCCTTGAAAAAGAAAGAATAGCCCATATCCTGGGACTCTTGAATCTTGATGATCCTACGTCCACAGACAGTGGGAACAGCTGATAAAATACTGACCATTATTATCATGGTTCGCTGTATGCTGTGGATATTGACAACATGACAGTGATTTTTTTTCTTTCATTTTTTTGTAAACGTTTGAGGACTGATAGTTTAAGTTATCTTCATCAACACCTTTTAGAAGCGTGAACACGTGTTTTTTTTAACTAGTTTTCTTTCTTGAGTGTTCCATTTATCACTTACATCTATAGCTTTTTAAATCTCCTCGGTAAACCAGAAAGATTTAGTAGTGAGTATACGTGCGTGTGTGTGTGGGTGTGTGTGTGTGTGTGTGTGTGTGTTATAAACAAAAAGTCAACATGTAAACGAAAACGATTTCGCTAGTGTTTGGGTGTCAACAGGTGATGGGGAGGAACGAGTTTTCCTTGTCAGTACTCACATGTTCTTTAAGTAGATGTCTTTTTTTACCTTGATAGTTTCTTCTGTTGCCTGAAGATCAATCAACACATGTTGTCCATCTGCGAGTTTCTCAATGCTTGAGAAGACGGCATCCCACTGCTGGATCGAATCAAAACTGGCCAGTATCGCGCCTTCTGTCTCACAGAAGAGCTTTGAACACTGTAACCCACACTGAGATTCCTGTGCCCTCTTCTTGAAAATAAAACAGTCCCCCTCTCCGTCAATCTGTAACAGTCAAGAAAGCAGATGTTATGAATAATAATAATGACAATAATAACATTAGTAGTGGTAGTAGTAGTAATAATAATAATAATAACTATGAAGTATTGAATTATTCTAAGTGGTTCGAGCAATTGAACCGAACAATTCCTCTGGCTCAAAACATGAATATGAGTACAGAAGAAATTGATTTAAATTTCTGCTTCAAAGCGTGCAGACTGATCCAGGTACCAAATGCAATGGCAATGGGGGGGCGGGGGGAGGCGCGGGGGGGGGGGGGCGGGGGGCAGGAACATGAAAACCAGAAAAAAAAGGGCAGATAAAACAGACAGAAATGTCCATCAGCGATTTGCTTCTCCCTGTCACACCCTTCTCTTCGTAAAAATATTCAAGTGTCCAAGAAGAGCTTTTGGTGGGCTTCTACGAGAGATGGGAGCCAGGTACTGCAGCTGTCTAGTGAATACTCCCAGGGAAAGAATTATCTCCATCAATTCTAATTCCAGGTATCACTTTGGCTGATAAAGAGACAGATGGGAAGACACAGAGAGAGAGAGAGAGAGAGAGAGAGAGTTACCCGTCCCACTCCACATTTTTCAGAGTAGTGAGAACAGTCGGCTTCCAGAAGCATTCAGGAAAATGGTCAAACCTTCATGAACGGTGGCTGCTTTAATTTGCTGAGAGAGACAGACAGAGACAGAGAGACGAAGAGATAGAGAGAGAGACAGGGTGAGACAGACACAGAGAGAGTCAGAGACAGATAGAGATACAGAGGGAGACACAGAGAGAGGGAGGGAGGGAGACAGACAGACAGACAAAGGTAGTTACCCGTCCCAGTCCACATTTTTCAGAGTAGTAAGAACAGCGAGTTTCATCCTCACCATCCACACACTGGGCCGTCATGTCACAGGGGAAGTGGAGATACAGTTCAGGCCATTCAGACCTGGAGCAGTTCCACAGGTCACCACCCACCTGCCGAGGTCTGTTGAGGTGGAAAGAGAAGTGGAACCTTATTGTGAAATAGGACTCGGAAAGAGCGTACAGCAATGACATGGCCGTGCCTTCATCTTGAAGATTTTTGTCCCGCGTGGTGACAGGAAGAGACTGGCCAGAAAGAAACCAGTCAGGAAAGATGATAGGCAGGTGGTTCAGTTTTTTTCCCTTGTGAACCTCTTGCCCACACCGACCGTGAAAAATGAGCGGGTCTGACCTTTTGCGGGAAGATAACGATACCTCACTTAAAAAGATCACGTGGCCTGCTGGCGAAGTTACTGTTGCACAGCCAGTGAAAAGTTTCCCAAAGTAGGAAGGAGTCTGTATGTAACCTGGAAAGCAAAATTTGGTAGGATCCACTTAGAATACTGTTCAGCCAAAGCAACCTGGTACATCTCAACAGTGCAAGCATTCACACACACACACACACACACACACACACACACGTACATAATCGTTAGCATCACCGCAGTCTGGTGTGAGGCGATCACACCATCAGAGGAATATTGGCAAAATGTTGGACTGAACTCTGATGTGTGGACATCTCAGCACGTGGCGCTTGACTCGTGTCCTTCCTGCCTGACATGTACCAGGTATCTCTCCTCAAGGACTCAGGTGTTCCTGGGTTTTACAGTCGCTCAAGCACTGTGGTCCACAGTGTGCATATCCTATCCTGCAATGGGAATGATGCACACTCGCAAGGAGTCTTTAACTCTCTTCATACGAACGGCGAAAGAGACGATGTTAACAGCGTTTCACCCCAATTACCACCATCAAAATATTACAAGCGGAAGGCTCTTACACTGAAGAGGTGAATGTTGACAAAGAATACCACAATTGTGACGACGGAAGCTAAAGGTTGGGTCATTGAGACACCCACTGGACATCCGAGAGGTCTGTGTAGAGGAGAAGAGAGGACTGGCTGTACTGAGTGAGTTAAAGAAGTCCTTGAAGAGCTTGGTCTGTCCTTTCTATCTATTCCTAAGTAACATGGAAATTATATTGCATTCTGTAGAATGAAACATATGGGTCTGGTTTGCTTCCTGTTTTGATGTTGAGAGTGCACAGCACCATACCACTTGGTTTGGTTTTGTTGTTGTTGTTGTTTCGTTTTGTTTTGTTTTTTCTTGTGGGTTTTTTTTCTTTGTTTTATTCCGGTTTTTGTTGTTGTTGTTGTTGTTGCTGCTGCTGTTTTTAGTGGTTTTTGTTCTGGTTTTTGTTTTGTTTTTGTTTTTTGTTTGTATTTTGGGTTGTTTTTTTGTTGTTGTTTTTTTGTTTGTTTGTTTGTTTTGTTTTGTTTTTGTTTTTTTGTTTTGTTTGTTTTTCTGTTGTTGTTGTTTGTTTGTTTTTGTCAAATTGGTCTAGAGCGAATAATATCAGCAAAGAGACTTGCATGGTGTACTAATATATATATATATATATATATATATATATATATATATTCATATATATATATGTGTGTGTGTGTGTGTGTGTGTGTGTGTGTGTGTGTGTGTGTGTGTGTGTGTTTATCCAAAACATGCTAAACTAAACGAAAATGAAATCAACAAATACTCAAATGTTCCGTCAGCTGATTTCTGTGAGCGTCCAACTGTATGTACACTATGGAAATTCATTGAACAGAAGAAAAAAAAACACAGAGAAGTAGATATTCATTTAAGGACATATTATTCGGTGTGAAAAGCCTTATCGCTCATTAGGAAAACTACAATTATCTCTTCCATCTCTCATTTTTGGTAAAATGTGTGTCCGTATATTCAAAAGACTGAGTTAACAATTCCCTCATATGAAATTTTCAAAATACAGTTTGATATTAGAATATTAGCTTTGAAAAAAAATGATAGGTTCGATTTATCAAAATCGTGTTCATGACAAAATATGCATAAGTGTTGCTGGAGAAGCGAACTTTTCACTGTCCAATCAAACACTCTTTGACAGTTCAGTGTGAAATGACAATATAATCAGATTATATGTTATGGGAACGTTGAAAGAGGCATACAGAGAGAACGCACTTCAACACTAAAATCCCGGACCAACGTAAACACTTGATAAACACTAAAATTGTGAATGGATGAGGATGTCCATTGATATAGAATCACACACAAAAAAAACTAATTTTGTATGAATGGGGGAGTATGGGAGAAGGAAAAAAATGTATTTAGAAAATATATATAGGAGAAGTTTCAATATATATTTCTTGTCCAAAAGAAGAAGGCATCGAAAAACACAAAGAAAGAAAAAGCAGGTGTTTGAAGGACAGCATGCAACTGAGGCCCAGAAAAGGGGGGATAAAAGAAAAGGAAGGAGGAGAACCAGGGGCCTTTGCTGACTGTACTGGCCTCGCTGGAGCCATTGAAGGCAAACATTGTCCCACAGAACCAAATGCCCTGAAGGGTATCAGGAGAAGTTTCAAATTCCGGAAACAAAAACCCTTCTGGATCAACTGGATCAGCAGTCTATTACTGAGATGGAACTACTAAAGCGGATGCCACATGACAAAGTATAACATTGACTGATGCTGCTCATGGTCGTACAGATTTGTCAAGTTCAACACATTCGGGTCTTTCAAAGAACCAATCTTTTCACTCACCTGCAGTTGGAGACAGAGGAATAACGTCCAGGCCAAATGCGTTTGACTTGTTCATGACACTGAAGTTGAGAGTCACCCATTTGTTTTTATTCGTGGACTTGATAAGCACAACGACGGTATTTGTCCAGCTGTTGACCTTGAACTTGTACAAATAACGACAACAGTCATGTAAAAGTTCAGGATAAAGACGCATCTTTCTTTCAAACTGCCATACAGTAACACACACAGAGGCACTACATTGTATTACCAGTCTCATGGCATTTCCAAGTGGAACATTCAGTTGAATGTAGCACTGTGAGTTTTCAGGGGGGCGAATCTCCGTGTCAGTGTCTGTTTTTACGGTTGGTGGGTATGTGGCGCAGAGTGTGCTGTTCACAAGAGGCACACTGGTATTCTGTGTGGTGTTCACATTGTCCATGTCTTTCTGAACCCCGTCTTTCAAATGTCTATTCTCACTGACAAAAACATTCCTCTCAACATCATCACTTCGTGGTGTGGAGTTCGAAAATGGCTTTGTGGTGTCTGTAAAAGTAGAGATTATAGTTTTGTTGTGATGGAGCAAACATAAAGGCAGACAAATACACCACATATTTGAACAGTTTAGTGATAGATTTCTAAATGATTCCTGAACCGATTTACGTCGGATTGGTCGCAAAACAAAGAGCTCAACACAACCTTTCTAATGAGTACAAAATGAAGTGTTGGTTATTTGTGATGAATTTAAAATCTTGATTGAAGTCGCCTGGTTTGATCAGTTTTTAATGAGATCATAGCTGAAAATTATAAACTGCGTTAAATTAGTTTAATGTAGGCAAACACAAATGGAATAGATTTAATGATGGAATTGCGACAATTCTGCCAGTATATACTTGTACTAGTTGTAGTTTACTGATCCGAAAAAATAGATTAAATACGGTGTGTCGGAAACAGTTTTCAACTCAGCCAAAGCCGTCAAGCAACATTAGTTGTCCAGTGAATGTCGTTAAGTGTCGACAATTAAAACTGGCTTTGTATCTTGTAAGTTCCTAATCTGTTATCATCCAAACACTATAACAGTGTGGTTGCAGTGTATGATATGCAATCACATTTAGAATTATAAACTGTATTATTATGTGTGACGGAAAGACAAAATGACGTAAGCTTAGCGTCAGTTGAAATCCCTGCACTAATGAATGATTCAACCAAAATCAACGATGCTTCAAACTGATTAAAATGTGTGTGTAAGCACAACAGGTATAATATGGCAGCGAATGATACACAGTCTTGATTCAATCAATGTTTGCAGCAAATAGGGCTTTGCCTTCAAATTTGGAACGGCGTTACGTCACGCATTCTGCGCGAGTCGTTGACGACCGACGTGTTAGTTGCGAAAAGGCGTCTGCAATTCAGCTCGTGGTGAAGCAGTTGCCAGCTGAGCACTTGGCTACATCTATGTTACTAAGTGGGTGAGGAGACAGACAAGATAATGGAAGAAATATTTTAGCGAGTTCAGTTTTCAGTCTTCAGTCTCTCACTCTCTCAGTAAACAAACAAAAAACAGACAAGGAATTTTCCCCTGAGCCAAATATAATTATTAAGACCAAAAAAAAGTTTTTCATTCACTCTCTCTCTTCATCTTGAAAAAAAATATTAATTTTAAGAAAACCAGGAACAAATGTCTTGACTGTCACAAGTCAATTCTCTCTAAACAATAAGATAAAAACTTAATTTTTTTTCCCACCTAATGTTCGGAACAGTCAAGGCACACAGACCACATCATCCGAGCTCTGATGCATTCAGACTGACGTTACAGCACATACATATACGCACACACACACACACACATGAACATGCACAGCTCACGATTCACCCACACTTACCACGTGCAAAACATTTTCACATTCATACAGGTATTCGAAATGTACAAAAAAAATTTTCGTTCTTCCTCTGGCCACAGGCATTCGAAACTCACTCTGTCACAATCTGCATGCCAGAAAGTGTCCTCTGTCTGTATACTTCCTTCGCTGTTGTCTGCTTTGTCCCCCTCCCCTGTCTAACCAGGGCCCCTATTTTTTTCAGCAAACCTTGACAAATTTTATATGTTTATTCCGCGGTCTGTGATGAAATATATGTGTTGTTTTGCTCTGGCAATTAGAAAGTGGTTTTGTAAACACTGAGGGGAGCACAAGCTATTCATTCGGCAATGCCATTTGCTTTATGACTTTTTAAATGTATTTTTGTGTGGTTTTAAAATAATTTTCACCCTTTGTTCCGATTTTTTTCTAATTTGATGATGATAAGTGGAAATGTCTGCGTTCTCAGCACAGCTTAGTCTTATTGGCTATGAAAAGCATATTAATGGCTAGGAGAAAATGTCGTGAACTGTTGGGATTTTTTTTCAGGATTGTTTCCCCCTGCGACAGAGTTTTGTGCTTAACGCAGTTGAACATCTTTATTTCATTTGGCAGTCTTGATATGACCCTGTGCGGTCGGCTGAACAATAAGCAGCAATGTTAAAACATACCAGTTAACTACCTTCTGTGTAACCATTCTGGTGTGGCTTGCTTAGCTCTTGTCATGTGGAGTAATGGCCTTGTGGTAACACGTCCGCTTAGGAAGAAAGAAAATCTGAGCCCACTGGTTCGAATCACTGCTCAGCCGCCGATATTTTCTCCCCCTCCACTAGACCTTGAGTGGTGATTTGGACGCTAATCATTCGGATGAGACGATAAACCGAGGTCCCGTGTGCAGCACGCACTCAGCGCACGTAAAAGAACCCACGGCAGCAAAAGGGTTGTTCCTGGCAAAATTCTGTAGAAAAAATCCACTTCGATAGGAAAAAACAAATAAAACTGCACGCAGGAAAAAATACAAAACAAAACAAAAACAAAATGGGTGGCACTGTAGTATAGCGACGCGCTCTCCATGGGGAGAGCAGCCCGAATTTCGCACAGAGAAATCTGTTGTGATAAAAAAGAAATACAAATACAAATATTGTCTGATTAGTATCAAAGTCAAGCACTATGTACAGATCATCTCATGGCAGTAAGGGGTAAATAATTTTTAAAAAACAAAAACAAAAAACAACGGACATACGTAAAATATTACATGCCTGTCTGATTGTGTATTTGTGCGTGCCTGCTCTCTGATTGAATGACACAGGAAACAAATGATGAGCACCCAATGGCAGCCGTCAGTCAGATCTACCCAGGTAGGCAGCCTGTTGTACAAATGACCCCGTGTTTGTAAGCGCTTAGAACTTGGTCCCCGACCGAAGACATGCGATATATAAGTAAAATCGATAATCATCATCATATCAAAGTCACCACTGAATGTTCCTCGAAGGGAGAGAGCCATTTGCCATGCCTGACATGGCTGGTATCTCCTGGATGAAACACGCGGGGAGTGTCGTTCAGTCAGTGATCAGTCTCCCATGGAGTCTGACCGGGACACACCATTCACAATTTGTGGTGTTCGCAAACTCCACGAGAGAACGTTCACAATGTTAACGACTTCCCCAATGTGCCAGTGATGGTGGATATTGAAATTAACATGTCAAAGAGAGTGGGGAAATATACTGTAAAATATGACCCAAAAAAGGCTAATAAAAGACCTACAGATATCAATACGATAGTTAAAAGATAGAATACGATTATTTTAGACGTATTCAACTGTGTGAAAGTAATACTGAATGACAAAAATAGGAATGGCGGAGTGTACTGTCAGCAAAGGGAAATAAGGAGAACAGGCCAGCCAGGTGGGCTGGATTGTCTATTGTACAACCAGTGCAGTCTCCCCTCAAAGAAAGAAAACAAATTCCATCCTGTAGTGACATGGAATATCAGTCTTGATTCTAGGAAACAGCGTGAATGCAACCTACAAAATAACAACGACAGCAAAGAAACAAACAAGAAACGACAAAAAAAGACAAAACTTTGAGTGATCTACACGTTATTCTTGTTAAATGATATATATTACAAACAACAACAACAAAAACAATGATAATAATAATAATGACAATGTGAAGAAGAAGAAGATGATGATGATGATGATGAGAAGAAGGAAATGGTGATGATGATGATGAAAATAACAATAACAACAAGAAGAAGAAATGATGATGATGATAGTAATAGTAATTGTTACAATAACAATAGAATTGCAAACAGTGCGCGGAACACACACACACCCACACTGTTCTCTGTGTGTGTGTGTGTGTGTGAGAGAGAGAGAGAGAGAGAGAGAGAGAGAGAGAGAGAGACCAACAACCCGAAGAAACCAAGACATCGACACCCTCCCCACAGAAGATGAAGTCAGGAAGGCAGTGAAACAACTCTACTGTGGCAAAACGCCATGATCCGATGCATTCCCTTCTGTATCCAAAGCAGGAGGCCCTGCCATGATGCAAAAGCTGACTGAACTCTTCCAGTCCATGTGGAACGAGGGACAGATCCCGCAACAGCTAAAAGATGCCATAGCATAGCATAGCCCACATCTACAAGAGGAAAGGCGACCGCCAATCTTGCGACAACCACCGAGGCATTTTCCTCTTATCCATTGCTGGGAAGGCCTGTGTCCTGCACAACCGCCTTTTTCAACATCTTGAGCAACGTCTCCTCTCAGAAAGTCAGTGCAGCTTCCGTGCTGAACGTGGCACTGCAGACATGGTTTTACTGTGCGCCAACTCCAGGAAAAATGCCAAGAGCAACACAGCGACCTCTTCATTACTTTTGTCGATTTGACCAAGGCTTTCGATACGGTCAGCAGAGAGGGTTTGTGGAAGATCATGTAGAAGTTTGGCTGCCCAGCAAGTTCATCACAATTGTCTGGCAGTTCCACGACGGCATGATAGTGCAAGCTCTGGATGACAGAAAGGATTCAGAGGCGTTCCTAGTGACAAACGGCGTCAAACAAGGCTGCGTTCTCGTCCCTACTCTGTTCAGTATAGTATTTTCTGCCATGCTGACTGATTCCTTTTGTGACTGCGAAGAAGGAATCCACGTCAGGTACAGGACTGACGGGAGATTGTTCAACGTCAGGCGTCTGCAGGCTGTTACAAAGGTGAAAGAGACTGTCATCAGAGACATCTTGTTTGCTGATGACTGCGCACTCAACGCCAGCACAGAGCAGAAGATGCAGTGTGAAATGAACTGCTTCTCAAATGCCTGCGACAACTTCGGTCTCACTGTCAGCACCAAAAAGACCGTCGTTATGTACTCCCCCCCTCTCTCTCTCTCTCTCTCTCTCTCTGTCTCTCTCACGATATAGTGCAAGTGCTGAAATGGGATAAATATATTTTGAAAATTGAATCGCGTCAATCTACACATTTTGTTATTGGTGTTAATGGTGATTGTCAGAAGTATGAAGTGTCTTATATACAGAATACAGAATACTTTATTATCTCAACAAGAGAAATTCATATGTGGCGTAAAACAGGAAAACAAACAACACAACAGAATCACAGTCATTCAACATGTATATAGATAAACCATATCAAGATCTCAACATAGGGCAAGCCATCCATACAATCAATAATCACAGCAGACAACAGAAACCCTTAAAAAGGTTTTTTAAGATATCCATCATTGAGAAGACAGGAACACCTTTTGTGCAGCCCAGCATCTGAAGCCCGTTCATATCACTAAGCACACGACACTCGCAAACATACACATACACATAGTCATTAGGATGAGACGATAAACCGAGGTCCCGTGTGCAGCATGCACTTAGCGCACGTAAAAGAACCCACGGCAACAAAAGGGTTGTTCCTGGCAAAATTCTGTAGAAAAATCCACATCGATAGGAAAAACAAATAAAACTGCATGCGGGAAAAAAATACACAAAAAATGGGTGGCGCTGTAGTGTAGCGACGCGCTCTCCCTGGGGAGAGCAGCCCGAATTTCACACAGAGAAATCTGTTGTGATAAAAGAAATACAAATACAAATGTGAATCGAAAGTGACGATTTCGAAGCAATGCAGCAACCGAGTAAATTTCCTGATGCTGTGCCCCCTTGGCCCTTACCTACGTGTTCAGTACAGTTCAGTTGCTCAGGGAGGCGTTAGCACGTTCGCACATATCCATATACGCTACACCACATCTGCTAAGCATATGCCTGACCAACAGCGTAACAGCCAACACACTCAGTCAGGCCTTGGGGGAAATAAAGAAATAGATGAATCAATAGATACATAAATAAACAAATAGATAACTAAATAAATGCATAAATAAATTGTTAAGATTTTTTTAAAGAAAGAACGAACGAAAGAAAGAAAAACTGTCATGTGACAAAATATTGTGCCACGGCTGGTGTAGTACTCACAAATTCAGCCACACAATGCATTCTGCTTTCTTTTTACATGTGATGTGATCGCTGTGTTTTCTGATCTGTTAGTGAATGGTCTGCACAAACATCGTCTGAATGTCACAGAATGCTTATGACCAGACACCCACTTTTACATATAAGTCGTCATTCAAGGTAGTAAAGGCAAGGAAGGCAGTTCTCTTCTTGTTAACATTTCTTTACTAAATATTCCCACACATTAAAATAAATAAAAAATTAAAAAAAGAACTGACATCAACCAGTGTTCAATTTTACAGGCTAAACTCTTCTTGTTAATGCAAGTCCGACTCACTATGTTAACCCTTTCACCGCCAAGCTCGCATTTATGCACAGGCGTGGTAGAGGACCCATGTCACTGAAAGGTGACCATTCGTTGGTCTGTTATCCATGAACCTACTGCTCTTAATGTTCGGTGGCAGGATAGGCCATTATTTTCTATACATCGCAGGGGGAATCCCCAGCCATTCTTAGCCACTGTCTTTTCTGTGTTTATACCACAAGGGGATTTTGTACTCTAAATTGGCTGGTGATGAAAGGGTTAAATTAATTCCCCACAGCAGCTCACATACAAAAAAGTAGATTGATAAATGAATGAATAAACACCAATTTTCTTGGAACAATTCTGTTGATTTCATGAAGTATATGCATTTTATAAGGTGGTTAGTCTTTTTCTCCATATAATGAAAATGTGTTCAGTTCCTTTGACACCCTAACCCGAGTTTATATTTCGTACTAAATGACACTTTAAAATTCCCAGTTCTATCATATACTTTTACTTCCATTGAAACTGTGTGTTTTCTCGGTGAATCAACGAACTTCTTCTAAACAGGGGAAGTGATTCCCAATTAAAATAAAACAGCGATTGAACTGAGAGGACTATTGTGAACACTTTAGGTCACGTCCTACTTACTGTGCTGCTCCTGGCTCTTTGACAGGCAGAGTTATGACACAGTCTACAGTCAATTGGAGTCCCGCTTTCGTTTCCCATTACTTTGCTTGATTTATTGAAAGTACACGCACAAACGCACGCACACACACGCGCGCGCGCGCACACACACACACACACACACACACACACACACACACAAACACACACATACACATGCACACACACGCACACACACACGCACGCACGCACACACACACACACACACACACACACACACACACACACATACACGCGCACGCACGCACACATATGCACGCACGCACACACACATGCACACACACGCACACACAAACACACACATGCAGGCACACACACACACCCATACACACACACACACAACCACACACACACATGCACGCACACGCACACACACACACGCACACATACACACACGCGCACACACACACACACACACACACACACACACACACACACACACTACACTACACTACACTACACTCACACAGTACGCGTGCGCAGGCGCGTTTCCTATTTTCTACAGTTTGTTTTTCGGAGGTCTGAACGAGGGCATTGTCTTGATAGCTGGCTGGCGATGACACTCCAGCTGAAGTGGAAGAGGCCATAAATATGATCGTGACAGTTACAGGGAAGCATTTCTCTTCCGCTGCTTTGCTGAACGCTTTATATCTACCTCAGTACTAAATTATTTATTAGCCTAACTTTTCCTTTCTCTGATATGTTCCATGCAATAAACCGGCTGTGTTTGGAGTATGATTCATACCACTGATCATGTGTTTGTTTTCAAACGTTTGTCAGACCTGTTGTGGTTGACAAAAGAAGGTTGACTGTGTTTAAGACAGGAGTTAACGTAGCTGAATGACTGCGGGTTGTACAATGATAATAATAATAATAATAATAATGGTAGTATTCATATAGCGCTGAATCTTGTGCAGAGACAAATCAAAGCGCTTTCACACCAGACATTTACACGCATGCATTACTCTAAAACTGGAGAGACTGAAGACAAGGAAAAGGCAGGGAAGGGAGGCTATCTTGTGAAGAGGTGGGGTTTAAGGCCAGACTTGAAAGAGCTGAGTGCGAAAACCTGAGGAAGCAAAAGAGGAAGTTCATTCCAAATGCAAGGTCCAGAGACAGAGAAAGAACGGCGGCCAGCAGTGGAGTGTTTGAATCTGGGTATGCGTAAATAGAGTGGATCTGAAACCGATCGTAGAGAGCGAGATGGGGTGTAGAGTTGCACAACATAATTATCTTCGCCCAAGGTAGCGCTACAACATTTGTACACGAACACGATGTTTGTGTCCATCTTTTACGGGTGGTTGTGTTGCTTGAATCTTTTACATCACTCCTCTTTTGCAACATCTCCATTGGCTACCTGTCTCACACAGAATAAAGTACAAGACCAGCACTCAGTGTTACAAATGTATTCACAAATCTGCTCCTTCCTATCTCTGTGGCTGCCTTCACCTCTACACTCCATCTCGCTCTCTACGATCGGCTTCGGATCCACTCGGTTTACGCATACCCAGATTCAAACACTCGACTGTTGGTCGCCGTTCTTTCTCTGTCTCTGGACCTTGCAATTGGAATGAACTTCCTCTTTCTCTTCGTCAGGTCTCTGCACTTCAACTCTTTCAAGTCTGGTCTTAAAACCCACCTCTTCCCCAAATATCCTCTCTTCCCTGCCTCTTCCTTGTCTTCAGTTTTTCCAGTTTTAGAGTAATGCATGCGTGTGAATGACTGGTGCGAAAGCGCTTTGGTTTGTCTCTGCACTGCACATGATTCAGCGCTATATAAATATAATTATCATTAATATATTATTATTATCTTGATTAAAGAACAGGAAAAAAGGGGTCACTCACGGGATATGATAAAGACTGTTTCTGTTTGCTGGGGGAAATTGCATTCGTCCAGAGGGCCATCATCTTTATGATATTGCATTGTTAGATCTTCGAACTAATGTATGTAACCCAACGGTAGGCGTAATAATTGTCAGATATCTTCATTATTTTAATTGGTTACAGTGCCTCTTGTCATTTGAATAAAACTATTTTCTATGCTACACTCCAAGAAATTTCTGACCCTTCTGGAAAGTAGTGAGGTAAAATGGTACATGACACACTGTGTGTGTGTGTGTGTGTGTGTGTGTGTGTGTGTGTGTGTGTGTGTGTGTGTGTGTGTGTGTGTGTGTGTGTGTGTGTGTAGTTTTTCTTCGTTCAGCTATTGAGCGAAAACCCAATCTGAGCCTTTTACACTGAAATGTGAAGGTTTAGGCGAAATGTTAGGTCATATTTGGGGTTTTTTTCTCGATGGCCAGAAGCCTCATTTGGCATCACCACAGCACAGCTTCAAAAGACGAAATGCTGTGCTGTTTTGGAGCCGTATTGGTGATTTTTGGTGCTATAGGTGCTGAAACCATATGTCGTTGTGTAGAGCTCTGGTCTGTCTGTGAGAGAATGGTGTGTTGTTACAGTGTCCATGTTGGGTCATGAAATACTGTGCAATGACTGGTGGAGAGGAGTTATCTGTCTTGGGACTCCATGACCAGGAGAGGTTCAGAGTAGTCAGTTACTTTTTCAGCTTTCAGGTACAGTGCGGAATGGAAAGCGATATGTAATGAATGACGATCGAAATTTGCGTAAGATCAGGTAAGTGTTTTGAATGATTCAAACGATATCTTCCTCTCGCAGTGATTAGTTCACTTGCATTGTATTGTTTGAAACAACCAAACATACCTTGTTTGAATAACAGAAGAAAAACGTTTGCATCCTTTTATCAACTTTAAAACCCATGAATGTCAAATGTGCTTTTGTAGTTATACATCTGCCCAGTTTTGCAAAGAATTATCGCCAATGTGGTAATATTCTTGTTTACGCTCATATGGTATGCTATTTCTGAATTCTCGACAAAGGCATCTGAATGAGCTTAAGCCAGTATAAAGTTGCGCTGATGCGACTATCATTGTCAATGATTATTCTCCAATATCGTCAAAAATCATTACATTTGGGGCTTGGCTACTTACACTCAAAGATCGTTTGCATGCAAACAAGTGGTCTGTCTAAATTGTTTTGAAGCGCATGGTTCCCTTAATTCAGATGCTACAACACTGTCGATTTATTTCTGCATCAGAAAGTTTTGAAACACCACATCACAGAGAGACTGGTTCCACAGTTTACTCATATTTTCACCAGGGAGAGAGAGACAGACAGACAGACAGACAGGGACAGAGAGAGATAGACAGACAGACAGGGACAGAGAGAGATAGACAGACAGACAGACAGGGACAGAGAGAGACAGACAGAGAGACAGACAGGGACAGAGAGAGATAGACAGACAGACAGGGACAGAGAGAGACAGGGACAGAGAGAGATAGACAGACAGACAGGGACAGAGAGAGACAGACAGACAGACAGGACAGGGACAGAGAGAGAGAGACAGACAGACAGACAGGGACAGAGAGAGACAGACAGACAGACAGGGACAGAGAGAGAGAGACAGACAGACAGACAGGGACAGAGAGAGAGAGACAGACAGACAGACAGGGACAGAGAGAGACAGACAGACAGACAGACAGGGACAGAGATAGACAGACAGACAGACAGACAGGGACAGAGAGAGACAGACAGACAGACAGGGACAGAGATAGACAGACAGACAGACAGGGACAGAGAGAGACAGACAGACAGACAGACAGGGACAGAGAGAGACAGACAGACAGACAGGGACAGAGAGAGACAGACAGACAGACAGGGACAGAGATAGACAGACAGACAGACAGGGACAGAGAGAGATAGTTTTATTCAGATTGAGACCAAGGAGGAAGGTGGCAGAATGGTTAAGACGCTCATCTGCCAACGCACAGTCGGTGAGGGTCTGGGTTCGAATCCCGCTCTCGCCCTTTCTCCCAAGTTTGACTGGAAAATCGAACTGTTTCTAGTCGTTCGGATCAGACGATAAACCGAGGTCCCGTATGCAGCACGCACCTGGCGCACTGAAGAAAAGCCCATGGCAACGAGAGTGTTGTCCTCTGGCAAAAGTCTATAAAAGAAATTCACTCTGACAGGCACACAGATATATATGCATGTAATCAAGACCTGACTAAGCGCGTTGGTTTATGCTGCTGGTCAGGCATCTGCTTAGCACGTGTGGTGTAGCGTATATGGATTTATCCGTACGCAGTGACGCCTTCTTTAGAAACTGAAACTGAGTTTGAAGGCTTAAGCCCCAAACTGAAGAAGATAATCGCATACCAATCACATATTTAAAGATTTCTTGTTAACAATGTACAACTTTGTTTTGTTTTTGTTTAAGGTGGTCACTGCAAATGGATATTCTCATTGTTGAAAGAGTCTAAACTGTATGCCTTAACAGCATGCGTTCGTTTCCAAATCTTTCTCGTTCCTCGATGATATAAGAAAATGAACGAAAAGCAGGGTGGGTTAATATGATATTTGGTCAAAATATATTTCATGTTCAGGGCATCTTCTTCTGAATCAAAAAGTCATAACTTTGTGTTAACTCGTTGAATCCAAAGCGGCGACAGACAAAGTCCGATAGGTCAAATCTCAGTTTGCTTTAACTCACTCAGTACGGCCAGTCCTCTCTTCTCCTCTACACAGACCCCTCGGATGTCCAGTGGGTGTCTGAATGACCCAACCTTTAGCTTCCGTCGTCAGACTTGTGGTATTGTTTGTCAACATTCACTTCTTCAGTATAAGAGCCTTCCGCTTGTAATATTTTGATGATGGTGATTGGGGTGAAACGCTGTTAACGTCGTCACTGTCGCCGTTCGTATGGAGAGAGTTAAAGGGCTCTCCACATTTCCATTTCCTACAGTGTATGGCTGGACACGTGAGCAGAAGTGCACGAAGTTGCAACACAAAACGACACACAACATCTGCAGGTAACATATCAACAGACTACATAAGACATGCACACAACATCTGCAGGTATCATATCAACAGGCTACATAAGACATGCACACAACATCTGCAGGTGTCATATCAACAGGCTATATAAGACATGCACACATCTGCAGGTAACATATCAACAGACTACATAAGACATGCACACAACATCTGCAGGTATCATATCAACAGGCTATATAAGACATGCACACAACATCTGCAGGTATCATATCAACAGGCTATATAAGACATGCACACAACATCTGCAGGTATCATATCAACAGACTACATATGACATGCACACAACATCTGCAGGTATATCAACAGGCTATATAAGACATGCACACAACATCTGCAGGTATCATATCAGCAGGCTATATAAGACATGCACACAACATCTGCAGGTAACATATCAACAGACTACATAAGACATGCACACATCTGCAGGTGTCATATCAACAGGCTACATATGACAAGCACACAACATCTGCAGGTATCATATCAACAGGCTACATAAGACATGCACACAACATCTGCAGGTATCATATCAGCAGTCTATATAAGACATGCACACAACATCTGCAGGTATCATATCAACAGGCTATATAAGACATGCACACAACATTAAACACCGAAAGAACGGAACACTTACGCTTGATGGCGACTGTCCGGTTTGAAAGAATATGAAATGTTCTTGCAATTTTTTTTTTTTCGTTTCCATGATTTACACAACAGTTTCTGTTTGTATATCTTTACAGTCTCTGTTTGTATATCTTTACAGTCTCTGTTTGTATATCTTTACAGTCTCTGTTTGTATATCTTTACAGTCTCTGTTTGTATATCTTTACAGTCTCTGTTTGTATATCTTTGGAGTGAGATACAGTGCGGCAGTACCGAGCAGTCATTGAAAGTGTGCTAACCTTCGCTATTACTGTTTGGTACGGAAACATTTCAAAGGCAGAAGTTGCAGCCCTTAACAGAATCCTAAAAACTGCCACCAAGATTACTGGGGCTGCTCTACCTTCTCTAGAAGACATATATTATAAGCGGGTACTCAAAAAAAAAAAATCAATCAGCCAGGACGAATCATATCCAGCTTTTGGGATTTTCGAGATGCTCCCCTCTGGTCGACGGCACAGAAGTATAAGGACGAAAACCAATCGCTTTGCCAATAGCTTTTTCCCCAAAGCAGTTAATGCCCTGTCTCTCGAACAAATCCAGTGTGATAAATAGAATTGTGCAACCAACAACCATCTACCTGTAGATCTAGTCATCATCTTTCCCCATCCACATGTAATATGCAGCTTCTGTTCAAACGTGTGTGTGTGTGTGTGTGTGTGCATGTGCATGTGTGAGTATGCACAAGATTTTATATTGATATGCACTTGTATGAATCCTAATTTCTACCGTATCTGTGTTTGTGTATGATTTCCGATTTATGTTCGTATCTTGTTATGTACTATCCCCACCCCCCACCCCCCCAATATTCCTTGTGACCCCGGTACACTTGGTAATAAAGACATAATCTATTCTATTCTATTCTATAAACGCATAAACACTCATACATCCACACACACGATATTAATACAACATATTCCATATTACTCATGCATAATACTGAGTAATTCGAACAGGGAGAGAGAGAGAGTCAACAACTTTAACTTACATTGAAGAAGACAACATATTCATGAGACACAACAGTAGCCACTGATGAAATTTCAGAGCAATAGCGATGATACAAATACTACCACGACTAACAACAACAATGACAATATCATTTTATTATTATCATCATCATTATAATAATAATTATCATTATTATTATTATTATTATTATTATCATTATTATTATAGTTGTTGTTGTTGATGATGATGATAAAAGTAACTACGACAACTACAAAACAACAACCTTGAATGTAACGGTAACAATTTTATGAAGATGCTGATGATGATGATGCTGATGATTATGATGATGATGATGATGATGCTGATGATGCTGATGCTGATGATGATGCTGATGCTGATGCTGATGATGATGCTGATGGTGATGCTGATGATGATGCTGATGATGCTGATGATGATGGTGATGGTGATGATGATGCTGATGATGATGCTGATGATGATGCTGATGGTGATGCTGATGATGATGCTGATGATGCTGATGATGATGGTGATGGTGATGATGATGATGATGCTGATGATGATGCTGATGCTGATGCTGATGATGCTGATGCTGATGATGATGATGCTGATTCTCCTGATGATGCTGATGATGCTGATGATGATGATGATGCTGATGATGATGCTGATGGTGATGATGATGCTGATGATGCTGATGATGATGATGCTGCTGCTGATGCTGATGATGATGATGATGCTGATGCTGATGATGCTGATGATGCTGATGATGATGATGATGATGATGCTGATGATGCTGATGATGATGATGATGATGCTGATGATGCTGATGATGATGATGATGATGCTGATGATGATGCTGATGATGATGATGATGCTGATGATGCTGCTGATGATGATGATGATGCTGATGATGATGATGATGATGATGATGATGATGATGATGATGCTGATGATGATGATGATGCTGATGATGCTGATGATGATGATGATGCTGATGATGATGATGATGCTGATGATGCTGATGATGATGCTGATGATGATGCTCCTGATGATGATGATGATGATGATGATGATGCTCCTGATGATGATGATGTTCCTGATGATGATGATGATGATGATGATGATGATGATGATGATGCTGATGATGCTGATGATGATGATGATGATGATGATGCTGATGATGATGATGATGATGATGATGCTGCTGATGATGATGATGATGATGTCCTGATGATGATGATGATGATGATGATGATGATGATGATGCTGATGATGCTGATGATGCTGATGATTATGATGATGATGATGATGATGATGATGATGGACAAGGAGACGCAGATGGGGAAACACTCATTTTCTTTCAATGCACAATGACCATATACAGCAGCAGCAACATTATCATTATCAGCAGCAGCAACATTATCATTATCAGCAGCAGCAACATTATCATTATCAGCAGCAGCATCATTATCATCATCATCAACATCATCATCATCACCATCCATCATCACCATCATCATCCATCATCATCAACAGCAGCATTACCAACAGCAGCAGCAGTATCATTATCAGCAGTAGCATCCATCATCAACTATCAATTAAAACGTGTCCCAAGTTCTGTGGTCTTTCATGCCTTGCTCTCATGGTGACCTGAGGTTCGACCCCCATCCACGTCTATGCGAGTCTTGTCCAGGACAAAAAGACAAAACGAGTGTGTTTCTTCCCCTGACTGAGGAGGGTTATAATCATTTATTGCCAATTACATGACAAGCAGTTTAACAACAATATCAGCGATTCAGAGCATTCAGTTCTGTTTTTATCTGTGCAGTAATTAAACGTAGCAATTCAGACTTGTTCTCTTTGCGGCGTTTCTCTCTCAGAATCGTGTACGTGTAAAGGAAAGGGTTCAGAGCAGAGTTGAATGGCAGAACGAAAACAGCCATGGCTGTGTTGACCTCCCCTGGAACAGGAAGGTCCAGCTTTGCCAAGAGTCCACAGACGCCAATGGGGAACCAGCACAGAAAGTCTGACATGGCAATGATCAGAAGACGACGGGCGACGGTGGCCTCTTTGGATCTGGTTTTGTCCTTTGTAACGACGTTGTCTTTGCTCTTTGCTCCACCATCTGACATAGTGTTGGCTCTGACTGACCAGTAGATAAGGGCCTGGCCTACAGAAATCAACACAAATAGAACAAAGTTGAACACAATCATGACAGCAAAAGAGTAGTGACGACCAGGAAAGTCAGTTCTAGTGACTGGCAGAGGAATGCAGAGTCCTGTCTGGCTGTAGAATCCCCAGTGTGACGTCACAGGGAGTAGAGGGACTGAGGCCAGGACCATCCCCAGTCCCCAGCTGACAGTGCAGGCCACGTGAGCTGACGTAGATCCAAAACGAAGATGACTGAACGGGAAGCAGATGACCAGAAAACGATCCAGAGTGATGAGGCAGATGAGGATCGATGATACCTCACAGGACAAAAGGGAGAGAAATCCTGAAATACTACACACTGTGCTTCTCTTCCAGTATGACTCCTTCCACAGGTAATCTCCAGCATACACATGGTCTGCCAATCCAATTATCAATAAGTAGACACCCATGAAAAAGTCTGACAAGCACAGATGAATGACAAACACTGCATGACCAACCTTAAGTTTGGCTGATGAGAACCATAGTCGGTAAACAAAACTACACATATTTCCCAACAAAGCAGACATAGCGAAGATGGCCAGAGCAGCTCTGTAAGAACCAGCTTTCAACAAATTATCACAGGACGAGATTTCATCAGCTGGCACGATGCATTTTCCCATAAATTCGTCAGGTAGTACAGCAGGACAGCACAGCTTGAAGTTGTCAGCAATCAGCTGTTGCAGATTGTCCATTTCCTTCATGAAATTAGGACTGAAGTCAGATATAGGACAGTCTTTCAAATATAGCTTTTTAATATTTCTAAACAAACCTCTTCCTTGCAGAGTGTTCAATTTGCTGTGGGAAAAGTCGATAATTTCAATCACAGGAATAAAATCTGATAAAATGTGTAAGAGGGAAAAGTCATTGGAAACGCCAGAAAGATTGAGAAACAAGAGAGATGTCATTCTGTGGCGTATGTTGACACCAGAAATTCCAGATGACAATGGGTTGCCTGAGAGATCCAGTTCTTTAAGCTGACGTAACTGTGAAAAGTGATCAAAGCTGATTACAGTGTACTGAATTATCGCTTATGTCTAAAACTTGGAGATTTGGCAGATGTATGTCGCTAAACCCTGTCCAGCCACATGCTCCAGCACCAAGATAAATCAGCATGGTCTGGTTTGTGATGGTAGTTAAGGTCAGTCCACTCCCCCTGCCCTCCAGATAACGTATACTGGGGAAGGTGTCAGCGTGAAATAGCCATTTGTCGCTGAACGTCTTTCCGTAACAGACACAGCGATCAGGACACGACTTAGTCACCTCACACGCCATTTCATCGTCCTGTTGTGGACACTGAGGCCAACCATCACACAGGTGATCTGGATGCATGCATATCTGTCTGTCCAACCCACGACATCGGTAAAACCCTTCACATGTGTACATGTCACACTCAGCTTCATCCTCGTGACCCGGGCAGTCACTCATACCATTGCACCTGGTGTACACAGGCAGACAATACCCATTGCCAGGACACTGGTAGTGTGTTTCTGGACAGCGGGTGGAGTTTCCAGGGAGAGGAATTAAAGTGAAACTTCCTGGTCTGTCGAAATTGACGATGGCAGGAGGGTTAGTCACATTAAAAATGGTGACTTGGTTTTCAGACTTTTTTCCACAGTCCTTCTCGTCGTGTTGTGTCTTACAGTTGACAACGTCATCACACACCTGTTCGTTACTGATGCACTGAAGACCACAAGGAAACAAGGAAGAGGGAGGAAAAGAAGAAGACACAAAGTCAGAAAGAAGCAGGAGATTCGCTTAATAAGACAGGAACCACCAATCAATCTCCAGTCAGACATAACAGAATGTCTACATAGGAAAAGAGAAACTTTAATCAAGATAAATGTTTCTTATGAAAAGTGTCTGTGTTCCCTGCCATCTCAAATCACCACCTAAAATAATGTGCCTTAAAGTTTGTTGGTTTTTAATGATAGCTGAAAATACGAGTAAATTACAATGCAGTAAAATGCAAGCGATATTGGAGTGTTTTACATAGATATATTTTATCTAATTTTCGAGAGATTTTTTTTTTCATTCAAGCTCTTATTTCCATTTCGCTTTCTACAAAATTAATCATCTAATATACTGTTGTCACCATAGTTTGTGTACATATATTTGATAACGGGTTATTTTGTTAATAGTCATGGTCATATCTCCAAAACAGAAAATGTTGGTATTCGTGGAACGGTTATGACCATCAATCCAATGTGAGATGAATATCAGCGAGGTAGAAATTATGAAACCGCTCATACAGTGCTCTCTACACAAGGTCAGATTGCTTTAACTCCAATAACTAGACTCATCTCTCAAAAGTAATTAATAAAGTAATGATTTCTGCAAAGATATATGCTTTCATTCGTACAATTTTTAGAAGATTGATTCCACAGAGTAAAAGGAAACAAACATCGAGGGAAACTAAGGGAGTGTAAAAATGCGTGCTGTAATGACATATACAGGGATATCTAGCATAAATAACTGAATACAATCTAGTGAAATGTGACTTACAATTAGATAGCGAGTAGGGTTTGGGGGTGGGGGGGGGCGGGGGGTGAAGAGGGAATGGGAGATACAGACAGACAGTCACCCAAACAGGCAGGGATGCAGAGACAACAGACAGACAGACAGAAAACAGACCACTGAACAGAACCACCCACCTGTCCCTGGCCACAGTCAAAGACACCATCTCCACAAGGCGGGAACTGACAGAACGATTCATCACTGTTATCACCACAGTCCTGACGCCAGTCACACACAACACTGTACGGCACGTGTTCGCTGGTCAACGTGCATTTGAAGTAAGGAGCTTTGTGTGTCACTGAAACTTGGCACATCTGTGTTTGTGACACACCTCTGTGCCTTACTTTCCTCTGGCACAGACTGTTGCGGTCACAGGCCAGAGACACGTGCGTCACGTGCTTCAAAGGACACGTCACGAGCGTCGCAGGTAATGCTGTGATGCTGAGGTTGGTGGGCATGGTGAGTCTCTCCCTCAGACCTGTGTCTGATGGTATCCTGCAGAGTGTGTGTGATCGATAACTCTGGAAGACAACAGAGGCTGAATCGTGTAATTCGTCAAAGCGAGAGACAGTGTAACAAAAATGGTTCATGATTTTTTTTTTTACATCTGTGTGTGTGTGTGTGCAGGTTCTACTGTATTCACCCTCTTGCACACTCCAATTTTATGTTGCCTCATCTTATATTGTAACTTACTACACGTCAACAGACCTTGCAGATGACCGCAACAGATGGAGAAGCACTCTCAAGAATCAGCTACGGATTGTTGAGGACAAACTGTCAGCTGCTGCAGCAGAAAAGCGAGCTCGCAGAAAAGGGACGGCAGCCGACAGACCAGCATCAGCTTACACATGTGATCGCTGCGACAGAGACTGTCTCTCTCACATCAGTCTCTACAGTCACAGGCGACGCTGCTTGGTCCAAGCAGACAGCCCAATTAGACATTAGGTCGGATATGCTCTATCCATGGTCAGCCATGACCGAAGGAGGCCTACTACTAGTACACGTCAACAAAATAAAATGCACCTCATGAACGTGTGGTGGGGTCGGGACTGGAGGAAAATGGCAATTTGTATGTTTTTATTGTTGTTCTAGCTCTCCTGTCTCCCTGCTCAGCTAGCTATTCAGCAAACTCCTGTTTTCATGAAGCATCATACTTTCCTTTCTTTCCATTCCATGAAGCATCATACTTTCTTTTCTTTCCATTTCATGAAGCATCATACTTTCCTTCCTTTCCATTCCATGAAGCATCATACTTTCCTTCCTTTCTTTCCATTCCATGAAGCATCATACTTTCCTTTCTTTCCACTCCATGAACCATCATACTTTCCTTCCTTTCTTTCCATTCCATGAAGCATCATACTTTCCTTCCTTTCCATTCCATGAAGCATCATACTTTCCGTCCTTTCCATTCCATGAAGCATCATACTTATCTTCTGTCGTTATCAGGCAGGTTCAGTATTAAAATAAATGCAGTATGCAGTAAAGTAACAGGTTCGTTAAAATAAAGATTCCTGAATAAGAAACCCTGCCATAGATTAAGCGTTATAAATCATAAACGCATTGCCTGACCACCTCCCCCCCCCCCCCCCCCCCCCAGCATCTCTCTCCATTTATCCCTTCTATCACCGAAAAGGAAAGTGAATGTGAAAGTGTATATGTTGAGGGTAGGGGTTTGAAAACCAAGGAAAGTGACAGGTTTGGATACGAGTTGAGTGTGGAGTTCAGATTACTCTTAACAGTTTTATCTTTTTTTTCTTTTTTTTTCTTTTTTTGTCGAATTTTATCAGGAATGTGCTTTGGATTTTTTTGCATTTGTCATGATAGGGGCTGTTGGCCAGAGTCACTAAAATCATTCAGTGTGTTCCATCGCCATTCTTCTTGAATAGATAGATAGATAGATAGATAGATAGATAGATAGATAGATAGATAGATGTTTAACAGAGCTATCCCCAAAACTGTGCTCTCTTACCCAAAATTCTGTCCGTATATCACATTTTTCGTCGGCCACTTGGACTTGATGGCCCCACAGTGGATGCGGGGTGATGTGAGCCCAGTGACAATGTTGAACGAACGAACTGTGAAAATTGAAGGCTATGGAGCCACTTCCCCATCGCCAGGTGTTTGAATACCTGTAAACCAAAAACCTGTAAACCATCGTGTTGTACTGTGCAAATGGTGAGGGTAATAGCAACAGCACCACTAATGATAATGATAATGATAACAATAATGATAATAAGAATAAATTGCGGGCTTACATATAGTGTAGTACCCCCAGTATCAGATGGGGCTCACCGCACTTTACAGTAGAATGTACAAATTTAAGACTAAATGACATCAAATATGTTCAAAGTCAACACAGTCTCACATGACATAGAATGTGTTCAAAGTCAACACAGTCTCACATGACATAGAATGTGTACAAAGTCAACACAGTCTCACATGACATAGAATGTGTACAAAGTCAACACAGTCTCACATGACATAGAATGTGTACAAAGTCAACACAGTCTCACATGACATAGAATGTGTACAAAGTCAACACAGTCTCACATGACATAAAATGTGTACAAATTCAACACAGTCTCACATGACATAGAATGTGTACAAAGTCAACACAGTCTCACATGACATAGAATAAGTTCAAAGTCAACACAGTCTCACATGACATAGAATGTGTACAAAGTCAACACAGTCTCACATGACATAAAATGTGTACAAAGTCAACACAGTCTCACATGACATAGAATGTGTACAAAGTCAACACAGTCTCACATGACATAAAATGTGTACAAAGTCAACACAGTCTCACATGACATAGAATGTGTACAAATTCAACAGTCTCACATGACATAGAATGTGTACAAAGTCAACACAGTCTCACATGACATAAAATGTGTACAAAGTCAACACAGTCTCACATGACATAGAATGTGTACAATTCAACAGTCTCACATGACAAGTCTCACATGGCATAGAACGTGTACAAAGTCAACACAATCTCACATGACACAGAATATGTACAAAGTCAACACAGTCTCACATGACATAGAATAAGTACAAAGTCAACACGGTCTCACATGACATAAAATGTGTACAAAGTCAACACAGTCTCACATGACATAAAATGTGTACAAAGTCAACACAGTCTCACATGACATAAAATGTGTACAAAGTCAACACAGTCTCACATGGCATAGAACGTGTACAAAGTCAACACAATCTCACATGACACAGAATATGTACAAAGTCAACACGGTCTCACATGACATAAAATGTGTACAAATTCAACACAGTCTCACATGACATAGAATGTGTACAAAGTCAACACAGTCTCACATGACATAGAATAAGTACAAATTCAACACAGTCTCACATGACATAAAATGTGTACAAAGTCAACACAGTCTCACATGACATAAAATGTGTACAAATTCAACACAGTCTCACATGACATAGAATGTGTACAAATTCAACACAGTCTCACATGACATAAAATGTGTACAAAGTCAACACAGTCTCACATGACATAAAATGTGTACAAAGTCAACACAGTCTCACATGACATAAAATGTGTACAAAGTCAACACAGTCTCACATGACATAAAATGTGTACAAAGTCAACACAGTCTCACATGACATAAAATGTGTACAAAGTCAACACAGTCTCACATGGCATAGAATGTGTACAAAGTCAACACAATCTCACATGACACAGAATATGTACAAAGTCAACACAGTGTCACGCTCTATAAGAGAGCAGACTAGAAACCCCCACCCAGCCCAGCACTAACACCCAGACAACACAAACACAGACTAAAATAACTCAGGGTTTACATACATTCATTCCATCACACACAGAACCTGACTAATAAAACAACTACAATCTTAGCAAGAAATGATAAACTTAAATGATGACTGAATGGATAAATAACACACACACAAAAAAAACCCTCAAAACACAGAGCTTTAACACACGGCCGTCCAGCGGCAAACGGTCCGTAGAATGCTACCAGTGAACTGAAGACGTTTGATGAATACATAAACTGAAGCACTGCACAACACAAAAGGAAAACGACGACTTCGACGGTGAAAACTGAAAACTGATGAAGACGAAACTAGAGCACAAATGACGACGGTGATGAGAAGAGGGCAGCAGGAAGGCCGCAGACATCCAGAGCACCAACGCTGTCCGACCAACACAGGCTGAAGAGGGGAAAGCACAGGAAGTGGGACGCTGCAAACTGGCAACCGGGTACCACTACCCTGACGCTGGAAATAAAAAAAAAAACAAAGACGAGATACGTCCAGCAGGGCACTCCCTCTGAGCTGGAGCACACAGAACATAGATACACACTTGAGGGTGCCAACTGGGCAAAAAGCCCCAAACCCAAACTGACACGACCTTCCTCCAAGAAGGCCGCGGGCGAAAGGCCTAGAGAAGTGTCACTGACAGAACAGAGAGACGTGAACCTCTGTTCAGCAGTGACAGGAACGTAACATATGACTCCACGATTGCACGTGAAAAACGTACAACCGGGAGTCACACATACAAAAAGACAAGGAAGCTGGGGAGAGAGTGGGGAAGGGCATGTACAAAACAGAACTTCACACGTGATTGTCATGAGTTGTGACACACAGTCTCACATGACATGACCAATAGCAGCAACACAACAGTACCAACATAAAATAAAATAATTTAAAAAAGACAATGGCAATGATACTTCTTTTTTTTTTAATAATGATTGTGGCATCCTTCTGTGTGGCACAAGGAATGCCATGCTCCTGTTGGTGTTAACCCCATGGAGGCTAAAAAGCAACTGTGAATGTTGTGAATGCACCGACTGCCTCATACTGATAACTTTAACCCCTTCCCTCTCTTGACTGATAGATATATAGACAGAGAGAGAGGGGGAACAGAGAGATAACAGAGAAAGAGTAGGCGAGAGAGAGAGAGAGAGAAAGGAACAGACAGAGATATAAAAAAGAGAGAGTGGTAAGGAGGCGGAAAGATACATACATACATACATACATACATACATACATACACAGAGTGAGAGGAACACAGAGAGAGAGATAAAAGAGAGAGAGGGGTAAGGGGGCAGATAGATAGATAGTAGAGAGAGAGAGAGGCACATAGAGAGATAAAAGAGAGAGAGGGGTAAGGGGGCAGATAGATAGATAGATAGTAGAGAGAGAGAGAGGCACAGAGAGAGATAAAAGAGAGAGGGGGGTAAGGGGGCAGATAGATAGATAGTAGAGAGAGAGAGAGGCACAGAGAGAGATAAAAGAGAGAGGGGGGTAAGGGGGCAGATAGATAGATAGTAGAGAGAGAGGCACAGAGAGAGATAAAAGAGAGAGAGGGGTAAGGGGGAGGATAGACAGATGGATAGATAGGGATATAGAGAGATGAAGAGAGAGAGGGGGGAGAGATAAAAGAGGGAGAGGTGTAAGGGGAGCTTTAAGCAACAGTTTTGATGTAGTGTTAACGCATGTTTGTTGAGAAGCGAGTTCCGTTTCGTCAACATTTAATTTACATATTCCAAGGGTAGCTGTCCTCTTTGACTTGGATGGCTTCTTTTATTGCCTGAAGATCCACCAGGACCCGTTGCCCATCTGTGAAGTTCTTGATACTCAGTAAGACTGCATCCCACTGCTTGGTTGAATCAAAACTTGCCAGTGTCGCGCCTTCTGTCTGACAGAAGAGCTTTGAACACTGCAACCCACACTGAGATTTCCGTGCCGTCTTCTTGAAAATAAAACAGCCCCCCTCTCCGTCAATCTGTAACAGGCAAAAAAAATTACGATAATGATTTTTTTTTAAATTCGATTAATTAAAAGAATTTTATGTTAGTATCAAAACTGGTTCAAGCAGTCAACTGACCAGTCGCTCTGGTTCAAACGCAGCGTATGTATCCCTTCTGAGCGAAAATACTCGAATTTCAGAATTTCATGTGTTTTGTTGTTTTTGTTTTGTTTTGTTTTCTATTGTTGCTTTTGTTTTTGTTTTTGTTTTCTTGTTTCCGGAAATATCTGTCTACTGACGCAACATCTAGACTTGTCGTTTCTCTCATTCTCTCTCGCCTTGACTACTGTAACTCTCTATCGTCTGGTCTGCCTGCTTCATCCATTCAGTCCCTTCAGCGCATACAAAACTCTGCTGCCCGACTCGTCCTCAGAAAGAAAAGATCTGAGCACATCACTCCTCTTTTGCAACATCTCCACTGGCTACCTGTCTCACACCGAATAAAGTACAAGATCAGCACTCTATGTTATAGATGCATTCACAAAACTGCCCCTTCCTATCTCTGCGGCTGCCTTCACCTCTACACTCCATCTCGCTCACTACGATCGGCTTCAGATCCACTCTGTTTACGCATACCCAGATTCAAACACTCCACTGTTGGCCGCCGTTCTTTCTCTGTCTCTGGACCTTGCGATTGGAATGAACTTCCTCTTTCGCTTCGTCAAGTCTCCACACTCAGCTCTTTCAAGTCTGGCCTTAAAACCCACCTCTTCCCAAAATAGCCTCCCTTGCCTGCCCTTCCTTGTCTTTAGTTTCTACAGTTTTAGAGTTATGCATGCGTGTGAATGACTGGTGCGAAAGCGCTTTGATTTGTCTCTGTACCATTATTATCATTATTATTATTATTATTTTGTTGGGTTTTTTTTGTTTGTTTGGGGTTTTTTGTTATTGTTGTTGTTGTTTTACCAGCAATAGCCCTTTTGTTACCGTGGGTTCTTTTACGTGCGCTAAGTGCATGCTGCACATGGGACCTCGGTTTATCGTCTCATTCGAATGAGCAGAAAATGTAATCACATGTAATCACACATTAATACGATCGGACATTCGATTTGTTTTTCTTCTTTTTTTATTGAAATAAGAAACAATGTCTATGGTGATACGTTTAGAGAAATCATATTGGCCATAAATTACAAATAAGAAATATATAAACGCGTTCGCTCACCGACTCACACAAATATAACCCCAAAAGATCCGACATATATATATATACTTTGGATACAGCTTCACGTAGTTTTGATAACGAACAAGAAGAAACAATCGGCTTCCAGAAGCATTCAGGAAAATGGTCAAACCTTCATGAACGGTGGCTGCTTTAATTTGCTGAGAGAGAGACAGACAGAGACAGAGAGACGAAGAGATACAGAGAGAGACAGGGTGAGACAGACACAGAGAGAGTCAGAGACAGATAGAGATACAGAGGGAGACACAGAGAGAGGGTGGGAGGGAGGGAGACAGACAGACAGACAGAGGTAGTTACCCGTCCCAGTCCACATTTTTCAGAGTAGTAAGAACAGCGAGTTTCATCCTCACCATCCACACACTGGGCCGTCATGTCACAGGGGAAGTGGAGATACAGTTCAGGCCATTCAGACCTGGAGCAGTTCCACAGGTCACCACCCACCTGCCGAGGTCTGTTGACGTGGAAAGAGAAGTGGTATTTTATTGCAAAATAGGACTCGGAAGGAGGTTGCAACAATGACATGGCCGTGCCTTCATCTTGAAGACTTTTGTCCCCCGTGGTGACAGGAAAAGACTGGCCAGAAAGAAACCAGTCAGGAAAGATGATGGGCAGGTGGTTCAGTTTTTTGCCCTTGTGGACCTCTTGCCCACACCGACCGTGGAAAATGACCGGGTCCGACCTTCCGCTAGCAGATGAGTCTTCACTTAAAAAGATCACGTGGCCTGCTGGCGCGGTCACAGAGGCGCAGCCAGTAAAATAGGCCCCTGAGTAGGAGGGAGTCTGTATGTAACCTGTGATGAAAGAAAGATCGACTTGCCAACACCAACTCTTTCCTTCACAAAGCCACTTCTAATTGCAAATGTTCGGGACTCGCTGTCTGTCTGTCTGTCTGTCTCTCTCTCTCTGTCTCTCTCTCTCTCTGTCTTTCTCTCTCTCTCTCTCTGTCTTTCTCTTTCTCTCTTTCTCTGTCTCTCTGTCTATCTTTCTATATATTTCTCTCTGACTCTCTCTGTCTTTCTGTCTCTCTCTCACTCACTTTCTCTCTCTCTCTCTCTCTCTGTTTGTCTCTCTCTCTCTCACCGTCGCTCTCTCGCTCTCTCTCTGTTTGTCTCTCTCTCTCTCTCTCTGCCTCTCTCCGTCTCTGTCTGTCTCTACCTCTCTGCCCCTCCCCCCACCCTTCCCGCCCCCTCTCTCTCCATCTTTCTCTTTCTCTCTCTCTCTCTCTCTCTCTCTCTCTCACCGTCGCTCTCTCTCTCTCTCTCTCTCTCTCTATGTCTGTCTCTGCCTCTCTGCTCCACCCCCCCTTCCTATCTCTCTCTCTCTCTCTCTCTCTCTCTCTCTCTCTCCCTCTCTCTCTCTGGAGCAATGGTAGAGTTGACTTGTGTGTCCTCCCTGGCCTGCCATTTCTGTCTGTGGTGTCCCAGGCATCTCTCCTCGAAGACTGAGCTGGTCCAGTGTTTTGCTGTCTGTCCGACACTGTCATCCGCACTGATGTCTCCACAAGCAGAAACGTGAACATTGCAGGTTTGCAAAGAGTTCTTGAAGAAGACGTTTCGGTTACTTTGTTTGGCCTACCCAGTCGGAGTTTCGGGTATTTTGTTTTGCCTACCCAGTCGGAGTTTCGGGTACTTTGTTTTGCCTACCCCGTCAGAGTTTCGGGTACTGGTACTTTGTTTTGCCTACCCCGTCAGAGTTTCGGGTACTTTGTTTTGCCTACCCAGTCGGAGTTTCGGGTACTTTGTTTTGCCTACCCCGTCAGAGTTTCGGGTACTTTGTTTTGCCTACCCCGTCAGAGTTTCGGGTACTGGTACTTTGTTTTGCCTACCCCGTCAGAGTTTCGGGTACTTTGTTTTGCCTACCCAGTCGGAGTTTCGGGTACTTTGTTTTGCCTACCCCATCAGAGTTTCGGGTACTTTGTTTTGCCTACCCCGTCAGAGTTTCGGGTACTTTGTTTTGCCTACCCAGTCGGAGTTTCGGGTACTTTGTTTTGCCTACCCCATCAGAGTTTCGGGTACTTTGTTTTGCCTACCCCGTCAGAGTTTCGGGTACTTTGTTTTGCCTACCCAGTCGGAGTTTCGGGTACTTTGTTTTGCCTACCCCATCAGAGTTTCGGGTACTTTGTTTTGCCTACCCCGTCAGAGTTTCGGGTACTTTGTTTTGCCTACCCAGTCGGAGTTTCGGGTACTTTGTTTTGCCTACCCCGTCAGAGTTTCGGGTACTGGTACTTTGTTTTGCCTACCCCGTCAGAGTTTCGGGTACTTTGTTTTGCCTACCCAGTCGGAGTTTCGGGTACTTTGTTTTGCCTACCCCGTCAGAGTTTCGGGTACTTTGTTTTGCCTACCCCGTCAGAGTTTCGGGTACTGGTACTTTGTTTTGCCTACCCCGTCAGAGTTTCGGGTACTTTGTTTTGCCTACCCAGTCGGAGTTTCGGGTACTTTGTTTTGCCTACCCCATCAGAGTTTCGGGTACTTTGTTTTGCCTACCCCGTCAGAGTTTCGGGTACTTTGTTTTGCCTACCCAGTCGGATTTTCGGGTACTTTGTTTTGCCTACCCCATCAGAGTTTCGGGTACTTTGTTTTGCCTACCCCGTCAGAGTTTCGGGTACTTTGTTTTGCCTACCCAGTCGGATTTTCGGGTACTTTGTTTTGCCTACCCCGTCGGAGTTTCGGGTACTTTGTTTTGCCTACCCCGTCAGAGTTTCGGGTACTTTGTTTTGCCTACCCCGTCAGAGTTTCGGGTACTTTGTTTTGCCTACCCCGTCGGAGTTTCGGGTACTTTGTTTCGCTATCCTTTCTCGGAGTTTTCAGTTCAGTACTTTGATTCCCCACATTGACGTTTCCACAACTAAGTGTGAATCTTGCAGGTTTGCAAATGGTTCTTGAAGGAGACGTTTCGACACTTCGTTTGGCTACCTCGTAGGAGTTTCGGGGTTGGTTTTTTTGTTTGTTTGTTTTGTTTGTTTTTTGTTGTTGGTTTGTTTGTTTGTTTGTTTGTTTGTTTTTTTTGGGGGGGGTTTGCTGCCGCATCATCAGCACCGTTTCAGTGGCATTACTCTCACGCCGCTCATTTAGATTCCCCCATACACGGCCACACCCGGGTTCGTCCGTCAGTCACAGCGTCGGCAATCCGCAGGGAACCATTGATGTTGGGTCGCCAGGAGCCCACACACCAGAGGAGACCCTGCACTGCTGCTGAGTCACTTCGGTGGTGTTCAGTGGTGCCTGTTCTGATTCAACGTACTTAGGATACCACCTACTAAGCCCCCTACTAACGACAATAATGGCTTAGTCGCGGAGCCAGACTGAGTGAGCGTCCCTCCCAGAGTGGAGACCGCCACCACATCCCTCAAACAACAGCCCCCCCCCCCCTCCCCCCCATAAATCTGCCGACGCTGAAGACATTGACAGGATTCACCCCAAGCACAGTAGAGGGGTATCAAGTTTCGGGTACTTTGTTTCGCTATCCTTTCGAAGTTCTCAGCACTTTGTTTCACTACCCTATCAGAACTTTAGTGTTGGCCAGGTTCAGAGAAGAAGTGTTGCTGAGGAAGACAACTGTCTTCCATTGTCGTGACGTGGCCAGACTATCTCTGAGATGTGCCTTGATGACCATGGCATCAACACCAGTAGCTTCACCATATGAACCCTACGTGTTTGTTCAATACTGCCCTGTTTTCCCCAATTGTATAATGTGATGCCAATTATTTTATGAAAAGATGGATCTGAATCAGCTTCCTCAGACACTATGAGACTCGAACGCCATGAAGCCATTGCTGAATCTCTATTAAGCGGGGTCTCAAGCTGGTACTATTTAAAATGACCTACTTATCCATAAATTTTCAACTGCTGTTTGAAACGTTGCACGTGCTTCTACACATTTGTCCAGTTTTATTTTTTTTTTTTTAAATAATAATAAAACACAGTCTTTTAAAGCTTTTTTTCTCACTCACCTGCAGTCAGAGAGGGCTGAAGAACGTCCAGACCGAACGCATTTGACTTGTTCATAACACTGAAGTTGAGAGTCACCTTTAAAACGCGGCCCTTGTATGCCGTTACAAACACAATTACGGTGTTTGTCCAGCTGTAGAATTTGCTTCCTGCCACCACATAGCACCAGGCATCCACAAGATTTGGATAGAGACGAGTTCCTCGCTTAAACTGCCACACCTTAATGTTTAAAGCGCCACATCGTTTTAGTGACAAAGTGATGACGTTTTTAAAAGGAACTTTGAGCTCGATGTAGCATTTCGAAACACTGTCGTTGTGAACACCCAGCACGATATCAGTGTCTGTTTTTACAGTTGGTGGGTGTGTGGTACAGCGTGTGGTGTTCACAACAGGTACCCTGGTACCCTGGGTGTCGTTCACATTGTCGATGTCGTTCTGTGCTCCGCCAGTCCGCTGCTTTGTCGCGCTGATGAACACGTTGCTCTCAACAACATCGTCGGTTTCAGGGGTGGAGATGGAAAATGCCTGCGGTGCGTCTGCAAAACTGATAATTGTGAGGTGTGTGTGTGTGTGTGTGTTTGTGTGTGTGTGTGTGTGTGAGTGTGTGTGTGTGTGTGTGTGTGTGTGTGTGTGTGTGTGTGTATGTGTGTGTGAATGTGTGTGTTTGTGTGTGAGTGTGTGTGTGTATCTGTGTGTGTGTGTGTGAGTGTGTGTGTGTGTGTGTGTGTGTGTGTGTGTGTGTGTGTGTGTGTGTGTGTGTGTGTGTGTGTGTGTGTGTGTGTGTGTGTGTGGTGGGCCAAAGAAATGTTGTGCCTGAAAGCTGTCAGAGAAATACCACTTCTTCCCATAAACACTGTTGCAAGATGATCAGATGTATCCCACATCGTTCAAATAGCACGACATCACTTACAAAAGACCCATATGAAATGGTTCGATATTACAAGGTTCCAGTGACCTTCTACACGATCTTACTCATCTGTCTCAACAGTATATTTCAAATCACAAAAAGAAGCATATATATGTATATACAATGTAACTCCTCACTCTGCCATTCCTCAGTACCTCCTTGACAAACTTCAAAAGGTTCAAAATTCAGCAGCACAACTGATCTTCAGAGTCAGAAAGCATGAACACGTACAGCCACTCCTTCAACAACTTCACTGGCTCCCAATCTCTGCAAGAATACAACACAAAGCATCCACTCTTTGCTTCAACTCTCTCGCTGATCCGTACTTTCCTGTCTATCTTTCTGATCTCCTTCATGTCTATACCCCTGGCAGACAACTCCGCTCTTCTTCAGACAATAGAACCTTTACTGTTCCTCGAATCAAAACAAAGACTTATGGCAACCGACCTTTTTCTCACTTTGCGACAACTGTTTGGAACCAGCTTCCACGCACAACTCGTCACTCTGAAACTTCCTCACAGTTCAAAACTGCACTCAAGACACACCTGTTCAGACAATCATACAATGTCGTATAAATAGAGGCGTGTGTGTAGTGTGTGTGTGTGTGTGTGTGTGTGTGTGTGTGTGTGTGTGTGTGGCAGGGGTGTCGGAGGGGGCGGGGGGGGCAGGTGTTCGTACGCCCGCGCGCGTGCGCTTGTGTTGCGTGTGGTGTGTGTGTGTGTGTGTGTGTGTGTGTGTGTGTGTGTGTGTGTGTGTGTGTGTGTGTGTGTGTGTGTGTGTGTGTGTGTGTGTGTGTGTGTGTGTGTGTGTGTTCTAATGCATAAGTATACGTATATGTGAGAGATTCGTAACACGAACTGTTTCATGATGTAATGCTGTAGTGTGTTTACTCGGCTGTTCATCTGTGTGTGCTTTTGTTGTTGTTGATAAAATAAACTGAAACATCACTGTGAGATGTCCCAGCAGTGACCTGCTCGTACTCAGAGCAGAATTAGCTGTGGACTCAACTGGGGGGACTGGGGCCCCACCTGTGGCAAGAACGACGCGTCTTTGGGAGTGTCAAGGTTCAAAGTTCCTGACCAACGTTGTGAACTTTCCCGCCTAATTACACAATACAATACACAATACACAAACTTTATTGTCTATACTTTGGTACAGAGATTTTCTTTTTGGCAGCAGCACATGTCCAACATAAGAAGAAAACAACAAACAAATAAAATGACAAACAAATAAAATGAATAGAAAATAAAAAGATAAATTAAAAATTAAATGGCACCAAATGGAAAGTGTATTAACACGAAGATACAATCATCATGAAGGGAAACGCAAAGTAGAACCTGCTCATATACTCCCAAACCTGTTGGTCCTCAATATGAGCACTGTTATCATTCTCTTCCTCATCCATAACATGTGCTTTGTCTGTAACTGCTCGTATCAAAGATTGACATAAGCTTACAGCAAAGTGAGAACGACATGAACAATAGCTTTTCCAGTGCAACAAGAATTCAGTTACAGTTTTAGCCTTTTGTAAGGGACTAAGACCCTCAGACTTAGAGACACGACTGCACTGGCTCTCACAACTGCAGCCTTTCGAGTTAGTCGCGCTTTGCGGACCATCCCAACGCCGACTGTCTTAAAACCCTCTTCGCCGAGAATGTGTGTGGGAAGAATGAAACGTGAAAGAGGCACTCTCCACTAAAGTCCAATTCTGGCCCAGATAATCGGGACAGCAGTTGACGGGCGCCATAGCCGAATGGTTAAAGCGTTGGACTTTCGATCTGAGGGTCCCGGGTTCGAATCACGGTGACGGCGCCTGGTGGGTAATGGGTGGAGATTTTTACGATCTCCCAGGTCAACATATGTGCAGACCTGCCAGTGCCTGAACCCCCTTCGTGTGTATACGCAAGCATAAGATCAAATACGCACGTTAAAGATCCTGTAATCCATGTCAGCGTTCGGTGGGTTATGGAAACAAGAACATACCCAGCATGCACACCCCAGAAAGCGGAGTATGGCTGCCTACATGGCGGGGTAAAAACGGTCATACACGTAAACAGCCCACTGGCGTATATACGAGTGAACGTGGGAGTTGAAGCCCACGAACGCAGAAGAAGAAAAGGGACAGCAGTTGCCTCCAGTGCTGTTTTGATGGTCATAGTCAGACACGACTGAGTGTCGTACAGTCATCGTAAGATATCGATAGGTTGTCCCACATCCTGTATCCTGTTGTTCCTTATGCTCATGGTGACCTCAGTTTCCAGGAGAATTCGATTTCTCTTCCCCTCGACACCCGTAGCGAGTTCCTGTCAACAGTCTTCAGCGCTAGCACATTGACGGAGGCTGTCGTGGGGAGGACGTGGTTGTGGTCCCCACTCTCAAGGCACGCACAAGGAGAGGGGAACGCTCAACCAGTCTCGCTCCACGACTTAGAGAGTGCTCCCATCAGTGGGTAACTTACCATGTACTGTCCCGCGTATGTTGAATTAGAATAGGCATTACTGAACGCCGTCAATGTGACCACTAAACATCGGTGCGGTGTCTCCTCTGGTGAGTAGTGTCATTGCGACCCAGTCGTGATAGCTCCCTGTAGATTGATGATGATGATGATATGGATACTTACATAGCGCCCATCCTCGGTCGGAGACCTCGCTCTAGGCGCTTCACAAACACGGAGTCATTTGCACAACAGGCTGCCTACCTGGGTAGAGCTGACTGACAGCTGCCAGTGGGCGCTCATCATTCGTTTCCTGTGTCATTCAATTAGGTTTCAGTCATGCGCACACACACACACACACACACACACACACACACACACACACACACACACACACACACACACACACACACACACACACACACACACACACACACACTTAACAATATATATGTGTATGTCCAGTTGTTGTTTTTTGTTTATTTACCCCGCTACGTAAACAGCCATACTCCGTTTCCTGGGATGGCGATTGTATACTGGGTATGTTCCTTGTTTCCATAACCCACCGAACGCTGACACGGATGACAGGATCTTTAACGTGCGTATATAATCTTCCGCATGCGTATACACACGAAGAGGATTCCCTCACCTGCAGGTCTGCACGATCTGTTCACCTGGGAGATCAGTACAAAAAATAATCTCCACCCTTTACCAACCAGGCGGCGTTACCGAGATTCGAACACGGGACCCTCAGATTGCAAGTCCAACGCTTTAGATTGACCACTCGGCTGTTGTCGGTACTGGGCTCTGGTGGATGAGCCAGGGAACGGTAGTGTATGATAGTCAGTCGTGTCCGACTATGACAGCAGAGGGGTTAACTGCTGTCCAGACAATCTGAGCAAGAATTTCATTATGGCGGAGAGTGTCTTGCCCAAATTACATCCCTACTCTCTCGGCCAAGAGGCTTTTTGGGACAGTCGCAGTTGGGGTGGTTCCCAAAGGGCCAACTATCCCCCAAGACTGCAGCACTAAGAGCCAGTGCGATTTTGCCTCCTAGTTTGAGAGTCACTGTCATTCACAAAAGATTAAACGACTTCCCTCTGCAATGGAGAAACTATTGATCATACAGCCCCCCTTTGCTGTTGCCCAGCTGTGGGCTAGTACATAGGAGACATAGGATGAACCACGTGAGGCTAATACCATGGAGACTTAGGATCAACCACGTGAGGCTAATACCACGGAGATTTAGGATGAACCACGTGAGGCTAATGCCACAGAGACTTAGGATGAACCACGTGAGACTAATACCATGGAGACATAGGATCAACCACGTGAGGCTAATACCATGGAGACCTAGGATGGACCACGTGAGGCTAATACCAGGAGATTTAGGATGAACCACGTGAGGCTAATGCCATAAATACTTAGGATCAACCACGTGAGGCTAATACCATGAGACTTAGGATCAACCACGTGAGGCTAATGCCACGGAGACCTAGGATGAACCACGTGAGGCTAATGCCACGGAGACCTAGGATCAACCATGTGAGGCTAATACCATAAGACTTAGGATCAACCTCGTGAGGCTAATACCATAAGACTTAGGATCAACCACGTGAGGCTAATACCATAGAGACTTAGGATGAACCGCGTGAGGCTAATACCACAGAGATTTAGGATGGACCACGTGAGGCTAATACCACAGAGACTTAGGATCAACCACGTGAGGCTAATACCATGGAGACTTAGGATGAACCACGTGAGGCTAATACCATAGAGACTTAGGATGAACCACGTGAGACTAATACCATGGAGACTTAGGATGGACCACGTGAGGCTAATACCATAAGACTTAGGATCAACCTCGTGAGGCTAATACCATGAGACTTAGGATCAACCACGTGAGGCTAATGCCACGGAGACCTAGGATCAACCATGCGAGGCTAATACCATAAGACTTAGGATCAACCTCGTGAGGCTAATACCATGAGACTTAGGATCAACCACGTGAGGCTAATGCCACGGAGACCTAGGATCAACCATGCGAGGCTAATACCATAAGACTTAGGATCAACCTCGTGAGGCTAATACCATAAGACTTAGGATCAACCTCGTGAGGCTAATACCATAAGACTTAGGATCAACCACGTGAGGCTAATACCACAGAGACTTAGGATGAACCACGTGAGGCTAATGCCATAAGACTTAGGATGAACCACGTGAGGCTAATACCACAGAGACTTAGGATGAACCACGTGAGGCTAATACCACAGAGACTTAGGATGAACCACGTGAGGCTAATACCACAGAGACTTAGGATGAACCATGTGAGGCTAATACCATGAGACCTAGGATGAACCACGTGAGGCTAATAC
>NC_134910.1:1750000-1755000 GCF_041734735.1 Babylonia areolata | reverse complement strand
TCTCTCTCACACACACACACACACACACACACACACACACACACACACACCGCAATGAATAAAATGTGTTTGTGTGTGTGTGCAGGGGAGGCTATCCAAGCAAACACCACCACTCGCCTCTGGGTGGCGCTGCTGGAGGACTTCCTGGCTCATCTGGCCAATCCCTTCCAGATTGGAGAAGCCATGAACTTGGTGGTGTCAAAGGTCAAGGCAATGGGTCTCTCCTCTGACGTCATGTTCATCGCTGGCCACAGTTTAGGAGGTGGGTAGGTAGGTAGGTATAGGTGAGCCCTGTGGCCATATTCAAGAGAACATCGTGCCTGAGGGTAAATGTGTACCTGCAGGTAATCTGCCTGAGGCAAGGCAAACTGCCCAAGGGCAAGCAATTTCCAGTATTCATGAACACAAGAGTCTACCTGTGCTCACAAACCCGAAGGCAATTTACCCTTACTACCTGCCAAGGGTGACTGCCCATGAAGCAGAGGTAAATATGGCGGATCCTTTTGCAGCATTTTTCTTTCTGTTTTTTTAAAAGGTTTACAGATAGCACGTGTTTTGCGAACTCTCTCGACACTGTTCCGAGCTGTGGTGCGATGAGAAGTGAAACTGGAAAGCATGTGCAGTGGGATTTTTTTTTTAAAAAGACAATGGGTTAGCTGTCTGAGCGAACCAGTGTGTCTTGAATACAAAAATAACTTATCCTTCAAGGTAAACTGTACCCGCAGGCCCCAACCATGTCAAAGATAACTTGCCTGAAGGCAAAATGAATTTTGTCTTGAATACGGCCCCTGCTCGGGCAATGCCTGTAATGTGTGTATGTTTGTGTGTGCGGGTGTGTGTGTGCGGGTGTGTGTGCGTGTGTGTGCATGTGGCCATGGGTCTCTCTTCTGACGTCATGTCCATCGCTGGGCACAGTTGAGGTGGGTGGAGAGAGAGGGGGGCAGGTAAGCCCTGATTGGGTGAGGTCTGTAATGTGTGTGTGTGTGTGTGTTTGCGTGTGCGTGTGTGCATGTGTGTGTGTACATGTGTGTGTGTGTGTGTGTGACCATGGGTCTCTCTTCTGAGGTCATGTTCATCGTTGGGCACAGTTCAGTAGGTAGGTAGGTAGGAAAGCCCTGATCGGGTGATGCCTGTGTGTGTGTATGTGTGTGTGTGTGTGTGTGTATGTATTTTCACTCATGATTATGTGGTCTAGCGTATATGTATCAGTCTGCACGCATCATGTTGACGCTTCCTTGAAACCGAAACTATGATTTGTATGCTTCGGTAATTGTGTAGTTGTCCCAAATTACCTGTTGAGACTGGTATAGACGTCACAACATTCCACGTGAATTGCGTGTCTGTCGTTACTGTGATATGGATGTGCTGGGGGACGAATTTCATTTTGTTATTGAAAGCCCGAAATTTGCAGATCTTCGTAATGACTTCACCCTATAAAATAATATATTTGAATCCAAAATCAGTTTTCAGTTTTTGCAATTTGTTGAAAGCAGGGAGGAGAGTGTTAAAAAGTTAGGAAATTCATCAAAAAAGGAAAGATTACAAGATGATAATTATGACCGCTGATTTTTGTTTTTATCACCAATTGTTGTTGTTTAATTTGTTGTTTTGCATTTCAGTTTTTGGTGTATAATACCAATGTTGTTACTTTATATCCTCTGTACTCCCAACAGGGGTCAAAGGAATACACGTTCTTGATTCTTGTGTGTGTGTGTGTGTGTGTGTGTGTGTGTGTGTGTGTGTGTGTGTGTGTGTGTGTGTGTGTGTGTGTGTGTGTGTGTGTGTGTGTGTGTGTGTGTGTGTGTGTGTGTGTGTGTGTGTGTGTGTGTGCGTGTGTGTGTGTGTGTGTGTGTGTGTGTGTGTGTGTGTGTGTGTGTGTGTGTGTGTGTGTGTGTGTGTGTGTGTGTGTGTGTGTGTGTGTGTGTGTGTGTTCCCAGGGGGTGTGGTCAGCAGTTACATCCAGTCACACTCAGACCGATTCCATGGCGCCTTCTTCTTCGGGCATTACCCAGAATTCCACCTGTCCCAGACACCACTTCCTGTGATGACGTTGTCAGGAGACCTGGATGGGCTGGCGCGGCTGACTCACATGATGGATAAATTTGTGTGGGTCTTCTTGTTTGCTTTTTTCTTTCTTTTTTTTTCTTCTTTTATTTTTATTCCATCTTTGGGTCTACAATTTTGATTGATATGGTGTCACAAGAGCTGTCATCTCATTAATAATTCTACACCATATTATTATACATTCATTTTGATGTGATGTACAAAGATGGATTTTTCTTTCGCTGCTGGACGCGACGTACGTACATAAACTAAATCAAGACACTCGGGAAGTCACAGATACTTACGATGACATACATACATACATACATACATATAAACACGCAAGCTCGATTTGTGATTTCAGTTGTTTATGGGTTGATTTTGATTTTTTATTAAATCTTTTTTTTTTATTTGTTTATTTACTTATTTGTTTCACTATCAGCTTTTAATGGGTTGGGGTTTTTTTTATTCATTTGTTTATTGTTATTTTTCTTTGTGCAGTTGTTTGTTTCTTTATTGATTGCTTGATCCATCAATTGATTCATCTCCTGTTCAAGCCAGAATTGAATATAAAGTTGCCTGCCTATGCTTTCAGTGCCTGAATTGTGATCCCACACCCTTATATCTTTTCTGAGCTTGTTAACCCATACTTGCCGAACAGAACATTGAGATCTCTTGACTCCTCCCAGCTAACTGTTCCCCAATACTTCATTAACTCCTGTGGAAAGAGGTCATTTTCCAACAGTTTGGATTTCTCTGCCTATTGCTCTCAGATAAACAACTCATCTATCTACCTTTAAAGCAAATCTTAAATTTTATCTCTTGAAACGTTACTTGTCATATAACTCAGATAGTGCTGTTGTCCCATGCTCATGACAATGTGAGTGTGTGTGATGGGTGAGTAGAGAGAATGGGGGTGGGTAGATGGATGGTGGTGGTGTGTTCGAAAGGGAGAATGCCGATTTTTACCCCTTTTACCTTTTCCATCCAAAACTTTAGTTTACAATTTTTACAAATCTATGGCATGCCAATTACAATTATGCTACTTTCACATGTATATATTTTAGGTAAAAATTTCAGTCATCTCAGCCGTTAATCATGTGTGTGTGTGTGTGTGTGTGTGTGTGTGTGTGTGTGTTGGAATGTAACAGTTGTAGTTTTGAGAGTGTGTTACTTTGTGTGTGAGGGTTTTGTGCATTGTGTTTTTTTATGATATTAATGATTCTGTTTTATATGTTTCTACTACTTTTTATGTGCTTTCTTGTTTCACGTTAGGTACTGGATTTGTAAAGCGCTTTGAGCTTCTTCATGCTTGAATTCAGGCGCTATATAAAGATATATTATTATTATCCTTATTATCATTATTATCTTCTTTTAGTATTTTTTAGTAGTATTATCATTATCATTATTAGAATATTATTCATTCCGACATTGATATCATTCGTTTATCTTTTTTTTTTTTTTTATCTTTTTTTGTTGTTCTTGTTGTTTGTCTTTTTTTTTTTTTTTTCTTTTTTTTTTTTCTTTTTTTTTTTTTTTCTTTTTTTTTTTATTCGCTTGCAGGGAACTCTCCAAACTGATGGAGTCGGACGCAGATTCCCTGCACAAAACACCAGTGCTCCTGCTCAGGGGAGTAAACCACGGCCAGTTCGCCTCCGGCCCCATGCCCAAAGCAGTCAAGGAAAACGACATCGAGGCTGACGTCACAATGGCCCAAGCGCATGCGCTGATCGCTTCCCGTGTCCGCGACTTCCTGTCTTTGCATGCGCCTATGCAAATGACGCGCGATGAAACGCAGGCAGCGGAGGCGAAAGCTAGCCTCCTTGAGGCTTACAACGACACTTCGGCCATTTATCAGGTGTGTTTATGTAGTGATATCAAAGGCCGGTTAACCCCTAAAAAAAATCAATGGGATTTTTAACCCCTTTTCCGGAAGCGTTCCCAAGGTCAAGGTCATAGGTCACCGGAAATGCCCCTGAGGTCGCAGTGTCCGGAAGTCTCCAAAATCGTGAACCACAAGGTCATGGATATGATTAGGTATACGTCCATTACCTTTTCTTGTCTTGTTTTCTTCTTTTTTAAAGTACTGTTTTCAAATAAGATTTGAAATTTGACATAGTGGCAGATGTTGGGAAGAGAATTCAAAATAGTAATGGAGCAGGATGAGAAGATGGTTTTTAATTCCGTACTTGACTAACGTCGAACATGTGGATGTACGGTATCAGTGGAACGGAGGAGGATACTGTCGTGCTGATATGGATGGGTCAGTATAGACAGATACATTAACTGGAGCATTGAAATTCCATAACACGTCATTGCAATTTTGTATTCGATTCGAATTCGGCGTGTTGGTAACCAGTGAAGCGATCTCAGAAGACAAGTGATATGCATGTTTGGGCCTAAATTTGCCTCCTAGTTTGAGAATAATCGTCCTTCGCAAAAGACAAAAGTCGAAATGAATTCCCATTGCGGTAGAGAAATCACTGAGCATGCAGCTTTCACTTTGCTGTTGGTCCGCTTGTACACAGTCGAAGGTACCAAACAACGATTGAATGAAGTACATGACTGAATGGTTAATTCATTGATTGATAAGTTACCCACAACTTCATACATTTCTAGCCCCTTCTGACGACACGGGCGTTGGACGAAAACGAGGCAATGACGTCACAGACATCCATCATCAGCCAGTCACTAACAGCCGGAGTGAACGATGACAATCTCAAAGTGAGGTCATTGTTTCTTTTCTCTTTCTTTCTTTCTTTCTTTTTTTCTTTTTGATAACAAACAATAACAAACAATAACAAACACTTATTTGTCGCTTATTTTATTCAAATACAGATGAAGGCGCTTTACATGTACGAAAAGTCATTAACTCTAAATGACGATTGAATAGAATAAATCAATTTACTTCAAAAAATGTAGACATCATGACACAGCTTGTTCAACTCTCTCTCTCT
>NC_134910.1:1735000-1745000 GCF_041734735.1 Babylonia areolata | reverse complement strand
CGGCGGCCGAGCCGTGATTCGAACCAGCGCGCTCAGATTCTCTCGCTTCCTAAGCGGACGCATTACCTCTAGGCCATCACTCTATATACACACGTTTGTGCACCTGACAGAGAGGATTTCTTCAGAATTTTGCCAGAATATAACACTCTTATTGCCATGGGTTCTTTTTCAGTGCGCCAAGTGCATGCTGCTGATGTGACCTCACTTTATCATGTCATTTGAATGACTAGTTTCATTTTCCAGTCAAACTTGAGAGAAAGGGCAAGGGCAGGATTCGAACCCAGACCCTCACGGATTCAGTTTTGGCAAATCATATAAGCATCTTAACCATTCTGCCACCTTCCTCCTTGAAGAACCGTCTGCACTGACGCATTCAATCAGTCTGTGCCCATCAGAGAGCCGCTCTTTCCGTTCAGTCTTTCAAGTTCAGGACAAGGCCCGAAAGAAGACAGGAAACAAAACATGGCACGTATAGCCGAGTGGTTTAAGCGTTGGACTTTCAATCTGACGGTCCCGGGTTCGAATCACGGTAACGGCGCCTGGTGGGAAAAGGGTGGATATTTTTCCGATCTCCCAGGTCAACGTGTGTGCAGACCTGCCAGTGCCTGAACCCCCTTCGTGTGTGTACGCACGCAGAAAATTAAATACGCACGTTAAAGATCCTGTAACCCATGTCAGTGTTCGGTGGGTTATGGAGACACGAAAATACCCAGCATGTATGAACCACGACAGAGTCATCGGCAAGTCGATGTTGGTCGTGTAAGGGAAAGAAGAAGAATATGGGTAATGCTGAGTTGTGTTTAAGCCAAAAAGGAGATTTACACATTTCATGTCATTTCCTACACGCCTAAATTGGGTATTTTGTATAATGCATGAACATTTTCATTTAAGTAGGTCCCTGAACTTAGGATACTTAAACAGTAAAATTCCAAAAACATATGTTGGTTTAGTTTTTCCATGAATCATTTCTCTGTACATTTTCTGTTCCCGTTTAACAGGACACTTGCTTCCAAGGGTCTGAGTCAGAGGTGTGTTTGCATGTGTGTATGCGCGTGTGTGTGTGTGTCTGTATGTGTGTGTGTGTGTTTGTTTTGCTTTAATCTTTCAGTTGTATTATTTATGGGCATGGGACTGTATGTGTATGATTTATGTTAAATGATGTGTGAATGAAGTTTTTATAAATGTTCATTTTTCTTTGCAAGTTCGAAGTCAAATTACGGTCACACAAATACACATAGACACAGACACACACACACAAGCAAAGAAGAAAAAAACCACCCTCTCTCTCTTTCTCTCATGCACATCACAGAAATAAAATCTCTCTCTCTCTCTCTCTCTCTCTCTCTGTCGGTCTGAATGTAAAATGTTGATTTTCCACATTGCTCTATTCCTTGACAAAGCTCTTTAAAGTCTGCTGTATGTATCTTTGTTAAACTGATAGTTTAAGTTTAATGTGAGTGTGTGTGTGCGTGTATTCATATGCAGGTATGTTTATGCACATTGTGTGTGTGTGTGTGTGTGTGTGTGTGTGTGTGTGTGTATGTGTGATATGCATGTATGTATGTACATACATTATGTACACATATGTACACATGTATTGAAATGATTGTGTACAAGTTTAAATAAATGTACCAAAGTTTGTGATCATAACTTGCATTGATTACCATGCAGGAAATTATCTTTATGTTGTGACCATGAGGCCCATTCAGAGCTAACTCTCTCTCTCTATGATGATGGTGGTGATCATTCTTCGTTGTAGTAGCAGTGGATGTAGCAGTGTTAACAAAATTATTATTTTTGTATCGTTATCGTTAATGTTGTTATTGTTATTGTTGTCACAAGGACAGATTGGAAGACTGGGCGATGCCTAAAATCTTTATCCTCGAGTAATAAAGTTTTTGAATCTTGAATCTTGAATCTCTCTCTCTCTCTCTCTCTGTCTCAATCTCTCTTTGTTTCCAAAGACAAACTCATTCTGACTAATGTCAAAAGTATAAAACTGTGTATTCTCTGTGATTATCACAGCAGTTGTACATTATTGTCAAACGATTACAAGGGAACGTTTAATCTCATAACATCATCAATTAATAAAGAAAAAAGAAAAACATTCAAATGACCAGAATGCTACCTAAACTGTATCTCTTGATATAAATTAATCACTGAATAATTACAGCTTGTTAGGAAAATGTTAAACAGGTACAAAAATCAACAGAAGAGTGTTAGAAAAATGGCCTGCTTTAATAATACGGAATTGGTTGTAGAATCACTATCGACAAACATCAACTTCTTGATGGTAACCCTGTTTATTTGAAATATTTGTGTTGCTTATAACCCAGGTGCACCTTACTGGGCCATATAATCAGGACTGAAAATTTGTAAATTCACATATCAATCCTGTAAAACCCGGAAAAGAGAGAAAAACCGAGAAAAGAAAATTGAGCCAAAGAACAGTCACATGCATGCACATAAAGCCTGGAAATATGTCTGATGTCGACCATTCTGTCAAATTTTTCACCAAAGGATTTTGTTAATCTGAACATCAACACACCTACACACAATACACAAAATTAGACACACTAACAGGTGTACAAAGCCAAAAAGCACCAACAGGCACTTGATACGCCCAAGATGCAAATGAGAATACTGCATCACATGAGTGCCCAATTATCGAGTCCAGAAACAAGACTAAAAAATAAATATTCAAGGCTTTCTAGAAGGAATAGTGGTGAATGGATCAGCGAGGTTGGAATAAGAACAGATGAGAAAACAAAAGAAAGAAGAAGAAAAAAACAACAGAAAAACAAACTGGTAATCTTAGCATGGAGGTTGGCTGTATGTTTGTGTGTGAAAAACAGCTGGTTAGAACAACAGGCAGCTGTCAACTTTCAACAGATAGAACAACATGGACAACGGAATCTATGGGTGTTTAAAACAGGGGGGGAGGGGGGGGGGTTGGTTGTTTGTTTTTTTAAGTATGCAAACTTGCAATAATGACTGAGCTCACGTGACATGAGGTTTCAGATAAAATCTTAGCTTTTTTGCATAAATATACATCAACAACTCCAAGAGAGGCTAAAAAAATAAATAATTCACACACACACACACACACACACACACACACACACACATTATCAATAATTTACATCTTCAGTGAATGAGTCTCTCTCACTCTGTCAGATGTGATCAAATACACTTGCACAACCATCATCACCACCACCAAAACTAACATGGTTACATATAAATCTAAATGCATCCTAAACAGATATTTGATTTATGGCTGCCATAAATTTCGTTCTCTCATATCTTTTTTCATCTCTCCAACATACATTATTATACTAACACTTATTAAACTAGCATGTATCATATTTTACCAAGAAAACCCCACCAGAGGGGAAAAAAAAACAACACGTACAAGACAAAAATGCTGATCAACACTACTAATTTTACACACACACACACACACACACACACACATTCTATCAATCATTACTATAAGTTATACCTCCTGGGTTTACTAGCAAGAGCCATTATCATAACAAAGATTGCAGCTGTTTTCTGTCTTTTGATTTAGATTATAGAAGCAGAAAACTGAATCTATGCATATCAGCACTGACATCAGCACAGACAACACTGTGGTTTGCAACAGCACTTGGAACAATCAACATACAGCAGACAGATCATATGAATTTTGTGTATCACGGATGCCAGGATGCCAATCCGGTCACAGATTTTAACTCTCTCCATACGAACGGCGAAAGAGACGACGTTAACAGCGTTTCACTTCAGTTACCATCATCAAAATATTGCAAGAGGAAGACTCTTTTACTGAAGAGGTGAATGTTGACAAAGAATACCACAATTGTGACGACGGAAGCTAAAGGTTGGGTCATTGAGACACCCACTGGACATCCGAGGGGTCTGTGTAGAGGAGAAGAGAGGACTGGCCGTACTGAGTGAGTTAACAAATGAAAGGATCAAAACTACAACAAAAGGTGAAACAAACGACAAAGTTATTCTCTCTTATCATTGTGACAAGGGATTTTTTTTTTTTTTTTTTTCCTGATTCGTTCAGAAAAAGGGTGATGCTCTGGGACAATTAACATCATACCCCTGAATAACAACTACAACAAAAACTTGTTTGTTGTTATTTGTTTTTTGTGGGATTTGTTGTTGTTGTTGTTGTTTTTTATCAATAATCAGTGTGGAGTGGTGTCATAGTGGTAACACCTCCACCTAAGAAGCGAGACAATCTCCGGAATTTTCTCCCCCTCCACTAAACCTTGTGTAGTGGTCTGGACGCTAGTCATTCAGATGAGATGACAAACCAAGGTCCCATCTGCAGCACGCATTTAGCGCACAAAAGGGAGCCCACAGCTTCTTCTTCTGCGTTCACTCGTATGCACACGAGTGGGCTTTTACATGTATGACCGTTTTTACCCCGCCATGTAGGCAGCCATACTCCGTTTTCGGGGGTGTGCATGCTGGGTATGTTCTTGTTTCCATAACCCACCGAACGCTGACATGGATCACATGATCTTTAACATGCGTATTTGATCTTCTGCTTGCATATACACACGAAGGGGGTTCAGGCACTAGCAGGTCTGCATATATGTTGACCTGGGAGATCGTAAAAATCTCCACCCTTTACCCACCAGGCACCGTCACCGTGATTCGAACCCGGGACCCTCAGATTGACAGTCCAACGCTTTAACCACTCGGCTATTGCGCCCATCAGGAGCCCACAGCAACAACAGGGTTATCCATTCAATTGCAAAACTGAGCAGAAAAAGGACAGCTCTGCACTATAGTGACAAGCTGTCCCTGGCTGGGGAGAGCAGCCCAATTTTCATACTGTGAAATCTATTGTGACAAAGAGCAAAACAACACAACACAGCACAATACAATATAAAACAATACAATTGTCACGGACAACATAATGATTCTACGAATTTTGTTTCTTTTTGAGTAGACGGGGAAGGGGGGCGTTCGAATCCATATTGTCCCCTTTTCCTTTTTCACACGGCAGGTGAAGTTGGCGGAGGCTGCTGGAATTATTTTCAGAGGTGGGTGTATTGCTAGTGCTCGTGCACAAGTTTTTTGGTGTTTTTTTTATCATGCATGTTCCCCTTGGTGGCTGGTCCTAGGGCCAGAGGCGTTCATTGGTTTGGATGTCATGTGTCGGGGTCTCTAGTTTTTTTGTCAATGTATGGGTTGACAGTTTAGTATAGCGTTCAATGATGAGCTCTTTGGTGTTTCAAATTTTTTTTTTTTTTGAAATTGTGACATTCTCACTCTGCTGTCATTCTTCCTCCTTAAATCTTTATAGGGGTTTCCCTTTTCTGTCAGGCCAATCATGTCAATGCTCAGCTTATATCACCGCTTGACATAAGCTTACAACTGGGCCAACAGCAAAGTGAGAGCTGTATGATCAATGGTTTTCTTTTTCCCATTGCAGTGGGAAATCATTTACAGCTTAGTCTTTTGAGAAGGACTATGACTCTCAAACTAGGAGGCAAGACTGCACTGGCTCTTCATGCAGCAGCTTTGGGGGCTAGGTGGCCCTTGGGAACCATCCCAACGCTGACTGTCCTAAAACCCCTCTTGGTCGAGAGAGTGGGGGTGTAAAGAAATTCACAAAGTTGGAAAAAAACAAAAAAAAAACCAACTCAAATTAGATCAAATTATTCATGCACACAGTCTATAATTTGCAACTTTTTCACCAAGACAAATCAAAGCGCTTACACACCAGTCACTCACATGCATGAATCTATCACATCTATACATGTCCCAGGAAGCACAATCCAGCTGTGTGGTGATATGTGTCAGTATCATTCAGACTGCTGTTTGTCCACCAAGTTCTGTCTCTTCACACAGATGGGGGTTGTCTGTATGATGGCTAATTGTTCTGCTTCTTCACGAAGATGGGGGTTGTCTGTATGATGGCTAATTGTTCTGCTTCTTCACGAAGATGGGGGTTGTCTGTACGATGGCTAATTGTTCTGCTTCTTCACGAAGATGGGGTCGTCACTATGACTGGCTATGTTTGTCTCCAAACCTCTGTCTCTTCACGTAGATGGGGTCGTCACTATGACTGGCTACATGTTTGTCCCCAAACCTCTGTCTCTTCACGTAGATGGGGTCGTCACTGTGACTGGCTACATGTTTGTCTCCAAACCTCTGTCTCTTCACGTAGATGGGGTCGTCACTGTGACTGGCTATGTTTGTCCCCAAACCTCTGTCTCTTCACGTAGATGGGGTCGTCACTGTGACTGGCTATGTTTGTCCCCAAACCTCTGTCTCTTCACGTAGATGGGGTCGTCACTGTGACTGGCTATGTTTGTCCCCAAACCTCTGTCTCTTCACGTAGATGGGGTCGTCACTGTGACTGGCTATGTTTGTCTCCAAACCTCTGTCTCTTCACATAGATGGGGTCATCTGTGTGGCTGGCGATGTGCCTTCGTAAGTGGCTGGAGATGCGGAACGCACGGCCGCACTCCTCGCACACAAACGGCTTCTCTCCCGTGTGGCAGCGCGTGTGGATCTTCAGGCTGGCCGCCGAGCCAAAGCCGGTGCCACACTCCTCACACAGGAACGGCCAGTCGCCCGTGTGCACCCGTGAGTGGCGCCGGAGCTGCACGAGCTTCTTGAAGGCCTTCGGGCACTGGGGGCAGGAGTGGGGCCGCTCCCCGCTGTGCACCTGCAGGTGGGCCTTCAGCTGCCTCTCCCTGGGGAAGCTCTGGCCACACAGCTTGCAGGGGAACCCCGCCCCCTGGCCGTGCTCGGCGGCCGTGTGGCGCAGCAGGGTCTGCGCCCACTTGAAGGCGGCTCCGCACTCTTTGCACACGCACGGCTTCTCCCCGGAGTGGCAGCGCATGTGGGCCTTGAGCCGCCCGTGGCGGGGGAAGGCGGCGCCACACACCTTGCAGACGTGGGGCTTGACCCCACTGTGGGTCCTCATGTGCACCGACAGCGTGCTGGACTGGGTGTAGGACGCGCCACACACACCGCACACGAAGGGCCGGTCCCCCGTGTGGGTCCGCTCGTGGGCCCTCAGGTCTGTGGACTTGCTGAACGAGGCCCCGCACTCGCTGCACACGTGCTTGCGGCCATCCGTGTGGAACTGCATGTGCAGTTTCAGCTTGCTGTTCAGGTCAAAGGACGCCCCGCACAAACGACACTCGTGAGCTTTAGTAGTCTTGGATGACCGGTCGCTGCTGTGAACACCACTGACAGGCTGGTGGGGTGCGGAGGGCAGGTCCGAACGTGGGTTCAGGGGAAGGAACCCCGTGCACACCTCGCGGTGAACGGCTAAGTCCGCGGAGCCCTTGAAGACGCCTCCACAGCGCAGACACACGGACGCTCGTGTCCTGTGCACCCTCTTGTGAAGCTTGAGGGAGAAGGAGGAATTGAACACGGCACTGCACTGCTGGCAGGCGTACAGCACAAAGCCTGCACTCTCCTCCCTTCCCTCATGCTGCTGCTTACCGGGCAGTGATTCTCCTGACTGCTGCTGGTTACCTGGAAAAGAATCAACAGAATGCTACTGGTTACCTGGCAAAGAATCAACAGAATGCTGCTGGTTACCTGGAAAAGAATCAACAGAATGCTGCTGGTTACCTGGAAAAGAACCCACAGAATGCTGCTGGTTACCTGGCAAAGAATCAACAGACCACTGCTGGTTATCTAGATAAAGAATCAACAGAATGCTGCTGGTTACCTGGAAAAGAATCAACAGAATGCTGCTGGTTACCTAGAAAAGAACCCACAGAATGCTGCTGGTTACCTGGAAAAGAACCCACAGAATGCTGCTGGTTACCTGGAAAAGAACCAACAGACCACTGCTGGTTACCTGGAAAAGAACCCACAGAATGCTGCTGGTTACCTGGAAAAGAACCAACAGACCACTGCTGGTTATCTAGATAAAGAATCAACAGAATGCTATTGGTTACCTGGAAAAGAATCAACAGACCACTGCTGGTTATCTAGATAAAGAATCAACAGAATGCTGCTGGTTACCTGGAAAAGAACCAACAGAATGCTATTGGTTACCTGGAAAAGAATCAACAGACCACTGCTGGTTATCTAGATAAAGAATCAACAGAATGCTGTTGGTTACCTGGCAAAGAATCAATAGACCACTGCTGGTGTTGGAATGTACAGACTGCTGTTGGTTACCTGGCAAAGATTGTACAGACTGCTGCTGGTTACCTGGCAAAGAATGTACAGACTGCTGTTGGTTACCTGGCAAAGAATGAACAGAATGCTGCTGGTTACCTGGCAAAGAATGTACAGACTGCTGCTGATTACCTGGCAAAGATTGTACAGGCTGCTGTTGGTTACCTGGCAAAGAATGTACAGGCTGCTGTTGGTTACCTGGCAAAGAATGTACAGGCTGCTGTTGGTTATCTGGCAAAGAATGTACAGAATGCTGCTGGTTACCTGGCAAAGAATGTACAGACTGCATGCTGCTGATTACCTGGCAAAGATTGTACAGAATGCTGCTGGTTACCTGGCAAAGAATATACAGACTGCTGCTGGTTACCTGGCAAAGAATGTACAGACTGCTGCTGGTTACCTGGCAAAGAATGTACAGACTGCTGCTGGTTACCTGGCAAAGAATATACAGACTGCTGTTGGTTACCTGGCAAAGAATGTACAGACTGCTGCTGGTTACCAGGCAAAGAATATACAGACTGCTGTTGGTTACCTGGCAAAGAATGTACAGACTGCTGTTGGTTACCTGGCAAAGAATATACAGACTGCTGTTGGTTACCTGGCAAATAATGTACAGACTGCTGTTGGTTACCTGGCAAAGAATGTACAAAATGCTGTTGGTTACCTGGCAAAGAATGTACAGACTGCTGTTGGTTACCTGGCAAAGAATGTACAGACTGCTGTTGGTTACCTGGCAAAGACTGCTGCTGGTTACCTGGCAAAGACTGCTGTTGGTTACCTGGCAAATAATGTACAGACTGCTGCTGGTTACCTGGCAAAGACTGCTGTTGGTTACCTGGCAAAGAATGTACAGACTGCTGCTGGTTACCTGGCAAAGACTGCTTTTGGTTACCTGGCAAAGAATGTACAGAATGCTGTTGGTTACCAGGCAAAGAATATACAGACTGCTGCTGGTTACCTGGCAAAGAATATACAGACTGCTGCTGGTTACCTGGCAAAGAATGTACAGACTGTTGCTGGTTACCTGGCAAAGAATATACAGACTGTTGCTGGTTACCTGGCAAAGAATATACAGACTGTTGCTGGTTACCTGGCAAAGAATGTACAGACTGTTGCTGGTTACCTGGCAAAGACTGCTGTTGGTTACCTGGCAAAGAATGTACAGACTGCTGCTGGTTACCTGGCAAAGAATGTACAGACTGCTGCTGGTTACCTGGCAAAGAATGTACAGACTGCTGCTGGTTACCTGGCAAAGAATGTACAGAATGCTGCTGATTACCTGGCAAAGAATGTACAGATTGCTGATGGTTACCTGGCAAAGAATGTACAGACTGCTGCTGGTTACCTGGCAAAGAATGTACAGACTGCTGCTGGTTACCTGGCAAAGAATGTACAGACTGCTGCTGGTTACCAGGCAAAGAATGTACAGACTGCTGCTGGTTACCTGGCAAAGAATGTACAGAATGCTGCTGATTACCTGGCAAAGAATGTACAGAATGCTGCTGATTACCTGGCAAAGAATGTACAGACTGCTGTTGGTTACCTGGCAAAGAATGTACAGACTGCTGCTGGTTACCAGGCAAAGAATGTACAGACTGCTGCTGGTTACCTGGCAAAGAATGTACAGAATGCTGCTGATTACCTGGCAAAGAATGTACAGAATGCTGCTGATTACCTGGCAAAGAATGTACAGACTGCTGTTGGTTACCTGGCAAAGAATGTACAGACTGCTGCTGGTTACCTGGCAAAGAATGTACAGAATGCTGCTGATTACCTGGCAAAGAATGTACAGACTGCTGTTGGTTACCTGGCAAAGAATGTACAG
>NC_134910.1:1550000-1730000 GCF_041734735.1 Babylonia areolata | reverse complement strand
GCCTTGTCGTCTCTTCCAACGTGTTGCTTGCAGTCTTCGACACGGAACGAACCGTCTTCCTTACTACTGGCACTGTCAGCCCTGGTCCTCCTCTTGGTGTGCACTGAAACAGTGATGTATTTGATCACAGCTTTCTTGTCTGATCTCCTCTTTCGCTTGGCTGGCATGGAACTCTTGTCTCTGGCTGGTCTTGATTTCTTCTTGCAGCCGCCAAGTGCAGACCCTCGAACGTCGGTCTGGGTCGTGGTGACTTGACTCTCAGGGGCGGGAGTGTGCTGGTGAGATTTCATGTGGTGGGTGAGGTGTCGGGTCTGGGAGAAGCGCGCCCCGCACAGTTCACACACCACCGCCCCGCCCACCGCCCCCTCATGGATGCGCATGTGGCGCGCCAGTTTGTTGCGCTCCAGAAAGGCGGCCCCACACTCCGCACACACGTTGGGCTTCTCGCCGGTGTGAACCCGCAGGTGCCGCTCCAGGTGGCTGGGCCGGTCGAAGGCCGCCTGGCAGACATGGCAGGCGTTGTTCTTGTTCCTGGCGTGCGTGCGCTTGTGCTGGCGCAGGGCCAGGTTGTCAGAGAACGCCTCCTCACACCTGTCGCACACGAACGGCTTCTGCCCCCTGTGGGTCAGCAGGTGCCTGCGGAACAAGTTCCACCAGCCAAAGGCCGCGCCACACTGGGGACACGAGTAGGGCCGCCCGCTCCCCCCGGAATGAACGCTCTTGATGTGCTTCCGGAGCTGGTAGGGGTTGTTGAAGACATGCTGGCACTCCTCGCATGAGTGCTCTCTCCGGCTGCTGTCAGTGGCGGAGGCGTGACCAAGCAGATGATCCTTCAGGTGGTGGGCCTTGGAGAAGGCAGCGCCACAGGTGTGACACATGTAGTCCTTGCTTCCGGAATGGGTCAGCATGTGGCGGGTCAGGTTGCCACTCTCCACAAAGGCCAGGCCGCACTCCACACACACGTGGGGGCGCTCCGTCCTGTGCGCCACCAGGTGTCGCTTCAGGTTCTTCTCCTCCACAAAGGCAGCGGGGCACTGGTCACAGGTGAACGGCTTGTTCCCCAGGTGGCGCTGCAGGTGGATCTTCAGGTTGCTTGACCGCCGGAAGGTTGCCGGACACTGATCGCAGGTGAACAGTGCCTTCTTGTCCGCCGAAGCTGGCTTGTCTCCCTTGCCAGTGATGGTGCTGGCAGTGTGCGGGGGGTCAGGGATGGCCATGGTGGGGTAGCTCTCCAGAGCTGCCTGGTACAGGGTGCTGACATCCGGCTCTGGGATCTGCTGGAAGGAGATGGTGATGACTTTGTCCTGTGTCACCTGTGAAAACAAAATACACAACAAATTACAAGATCAGCACTCCAAGTGCAACATCTGGGACTCTATGTTATAAATGTTTGTTTGTTTTTTTATTTTCAAATTTTATCCACCCCTTTCCCATCTCTATGACTGTCTTCACGTCTACACCCCATTTCGTTCTCTACAATCAGCTTCAGATCTACTTTCTTTCCACGTTTTCAGATTCAATCACTCCACATTCGGCCACTGCTTTTTAAAAACAATTTTCTCTCTCTTTCTCTGGATTTTAAACCTGGAAACGATGTCTTTCTTTAGCTTTGTCAACTCTCTGAGCTCAGCTCCTTTCAGTCTGGCCTTAACCCATTCAGCCCTGGGGAGCAGCCTCTGCAGGCTTCCCTGCTATTTTGCAGAAGTAGAAAATACACCGATATCGACTGGTTTTTCCTTCAAACTGACAGATATTAATAAAGCCAGAAATACTGTAGAAGTTATTTCCCTTTGCCTGCCGTTTACGCATGTACACAGGAAAGAACATGGAAACCGTTTTAATGAAACGAATTCGACGTCCTGGCAACACCCGGGCACAGGGTCGAATGAGTTAAACTCTGCCTCTTTCCGAAACACCTTCTTCTCCCTCCCCTCCCTCTTTCTAAAATAGCTTCTCCCTCCACTCCCTCTTTCTGAAATAGCTTCTCCCTCCCTCCCCTCCCTCTTTCTGAAATAGCTTCTCCCTCCCTCCCCTCCCTCTTTCTGAAATAGCTTCTCCCTCCCTCCCCTCCCTCTTTCTAAAATAGCTTCTCCCTCCACTCCCTCTTTCTGAAATAGCTTCTCCCTCCCTCCCCTCCCTCTTTCTAAAATAGCTTCTCCCTCCCTCCCCTCCCTCTTTCTGAAATAGCTTCTCCCTCCCTCCCCTCCCTCTTTCTGAAATAGCTTCTCCCTCCCTCCCCTCCCTCTTTCCGAAACACCTTCTTCTCCTTCCCCTCCCTTTCTGAAATAGCTTCTCCCTCCCTCCTCTCCCTCTTTCCGAAACACCTTCTCCTTCCCCTCCCTTTCTGAAATAGCTTCTCTCTCCCCTCCCTCTTTCTGAAATAGCTTCTCCCTCCCCTCCCTCTTTCTGAAATAGCTTCTCCCTTCCCTCCCTTTCTGAAATAGCTTCTCCTTCCCCTCCCTCTTTCTGAAATAGCTTCTCCCTTCCCTCCCTTTCTGAAATAGCTTTTCCTTCCCCTCCCTCTCTGAAATAGCTTCTCCCTCCCCTCCCTCTTTCTGAAATAGCTTCTCCCTTCCCTCCCTTTCTGAAATAGCTTCTCCTTCCCCTCCCTCTTTCTGAAATAGCTTCTCCCTTCCCTCCCTTTCTGAAATAGCTTCTCCTTCCCCTCCCTCTTTCTGAAATAGCTTCTCCCTTCCCTCCCTTTCTGAAATAGCTTCTCCTTCCCCTCCCTCTTTCTGAAATAGCTTCTCCCTTCCCTCCCTTTCTGAAATAGCTTCTCCTTCCCCTCCCTCTTTCTGAAATAGCTTCTCCCTCCCCTCCCTCTTTCTGAAATAGCTTCTCCCTCCCCTCCCTCTTTCTGAAATAGCTTTCTGAAATAGCTTTTCCCTCCCCTCCCCTCTCTCTTTCTGAAATAGCATCTCCCTCCCCTCCCTCTGTCTGGTCTACAGTTTCTCAGGCTTTCTGTTTACATGCGGTTCGAGTTTCGTCTCTCACCCCTCTGTGTGTCAGAGCAATGCGTGCGTGTGAGTGACTGGAGGGAAAGCGCTCTGATGCAGTGCCATATAGATACTTTATACTATTATTGTTATTGTTATCATTATAACGTTTATCATTATTGTTATCATCATCAGCATTATCATTACCAGTATCGTTATCATTAGCGTCACTAAGAAAAGTAATATTATTATTATTAGCATTCTTATTACTGATGCAATCATCATCATCATTATCATTAAATATTCCGGTGTCTTGAATATTGCTAAGCTGTATGCTAAAAAAAAATTCCAGATACTGGATAAATCATACATGTGTCTCAGTTAGTCACACCTGCCAAACTTTTGAGACCACCATGCTGCATTCCTACCATCAACATACAGGACGAAAATATATACACACACATCTACATATACATATACATATCTAATAGAGAGCGAGAGAGAGATACATGTATCATGCAACTTAGACACAGTACCCAACCGTCCTACCCTCACACACACACACACACACACACACACACACTCACACACACAGAGAGACATGCCCGGACTAACCCCAGCTGGAAGAGAAGTGTGGGGAAGCACATTATACACATCACCCAAGTTGCCAGGTCTGCCTACGTCTGTGAGGGGTGGCTCGTAATCACCTGGCATAAAAACACCAATAATGAAAATTATAATTGTGTGGAGTGTTGGCCCAGTGGTAACCTGTCTGCCTAGGAATCCTGAGAATCTGAGTGTACAGGATCAAATCCTACACACGCCAGTACTTTCTCCTCCTCCGTTAGACCCTGAGTGGTGGTCTGGGTGCTGGACCTTCAGATGAGACGATAAACTGAAGGTCACATGTGTGGGATGCACTTAGTCAAGACTGAAAGTCAAAGAGATTTAGTTGCATGCATGTAAAAAAAAAAAAAAAATAAAAAAATTTAAAAAAACCATGGCAACACAGTTGCCCCTGGCAAAATTCTGCGGAAAAATCAACTTTGACAGAAAAAAAAACAAAAAACAAATACACTTGCAGGTAAAACTAAAAAGGAAAAGTAACGGGTGGTGCTGCACTGCAGGGATGCATTCTCCCTGGGGATTCTGTTGTGACCAGTTTTAAAACAATACAATGCAATGCAATGCAATGCAATACTATTTAATACAGTACAATACAATAAAACAGTAATATTCATCATCATTAATGTTATCATCATCATCATGAATAATCATGATGTAAATACTAATCCATTATTTTCATATTAAAATAAGGCCCTTTTGACTTTTTTTTTTTCAAGGTAAAAATGGGTCTGCTGGGCCAATGACGGTGAAGACATTAGAGAAAAGTGGTATGAAGTGTTGGCCTAGAAGTAACGCGTCCTAGGAAGCGAGAGAATCCAAAGAGCACAGGTTTGAATCCACACTCACCAGTAGTTCCTGCCTGTCCACTATACCTTAAGTGGTGGTCTGGACGTTAGTCATTCATATCAAACAATAAACCAGGGGCCTATGTGCAGCATGCACTTAGCATACTTAGAATAAAAACTTTTTTAAAAACATGGCACCAAAAGGGGTTGTCCCTGGCGAAATTCTGTAGAAAAATCCACTTGGAAAGGAAAACAAATCCGCCTACTGGCAGAAAAAAAAAAGCAGGTGGTGGCGCTGCACTGTTCAGTTGCAACATGCTCTCCCTTGGGAAAGCAGCAGGAATTTCACAGAGAAATACTTCATGATACAAAAAAAAGTAATACAATATACTGCATGTACATTCATATATAATGTCCATGGAGTGGTGGAGGCAAAATGTTATCACCACACCACACCCCACCGAAGCATACTAAGACAAGAAACATCCTTGGGGTCATTTTTCAGTGAATGTTGGTTCTGATGCCAAGATTCTCTGCCAGTGCAGCGCGACTCACCTGTTTGAGAGACATGACTTGATGGAAGAAAGCCAACGACGCCTTCCGCACCCGACAACACCTGTGCCTGCTCTGCACCTGCCATGCAGGAAACCACCATCAACATCACGCATCAAACACAATACAAGATACAACAATTCGTTTTTCTTTTTCTTTTTTTTATCATTGCAAAAAGAGACACTGTTGACACATTCGCTGACAGAAAGGCAACATATATATGCACAATGGTTGAGACGCTTACCTGCCAAAACAGTGTCCATGACAGGAGAGTCTGAGATCATTTCCCACTCTCGCTCTTTCTCCCAAATTTGACTGGAAAATCAAACTCAACATCTAGTCAAGCGAATGAGACAATAAACTGAGGTCCCATGTGCTGCACTCACTTGGCGCACAGAAAAAGAACCCATGGCAACCTAAGTGTTGTCCTCTGGCAAATTTATGTAGGAGAAATCTGCTCTGATAAGTACACAATTATATCTGCATGCACTCGAGGCCTGACAAGCGCGATGGGTTATGCTGCTGTCCGGCATCTGCCTGGCAGATGTAGTGGAGCATGTATGGATTTGTCTGATCGCAGTGATATTTCCTTGAGAAAATAAAACTGAAAGTGTTGCACATTTGCCAGAGTGATTCTTTATTCATGTCAGTAGGTGTTTGTAAACGAGTTTGCACAAGTATGTGCACATGGACGTGTGCATGTTCATGTAAATAAGCATGCACTTTTGAGTTTGTGGGAGTCTGTGCTTGCGTTTAAGAGAGTATGATTCACATATTCCTTCATGACTTTAAAAATAAAATAAAAATGTGTGTTGGTGTTTGTGCCCATGCTGTGTGAGTGACCTCAAAGGACAGGGAAATGGAAACCCCTTCAATGAACAGACAGTAACCAAAAAACTAAAGTTCATGCCTCATCCCAAACAAGACAAATATTCAGTTTTCACCTGCTGTCAGATTTGGAGACACTGCCATGTAGGTCTGGGGACCCTGAATATGCAAGCCATAGTTTCCATCTGAAAAGAAAAAAGCAGAGATGTTATTTGTTATTGAAAAAATACAATAATAATAACAATGATAAAAATAATAACAATCTTCCCCTTCTCCCTACTATTATCTTCATTATCATCATCATCATCACTGCTTTTGTTATTGTTATTATTATTTTCATTCTCATTATCATTATTACTATCAGTGTTATCATATCATTATCAACTTAGTTTTCTTCAGCGCCTTTCCATGTAAAACATGTTCAACAGTGCTGTACATTGTAAAAATTGATGAGTAAATCATGCATCCAAACAAGAAAATGACTCTTTGCAAACAAAACCCTGTAGTGTACAGACATCCAAAAACCAAACACTAACAGAAATTTATGTGCCAGTATATACACGCACACAAAACCATCACACACCACGCTAAACAAACATACATCAAAACATCTAAATGACAAAATCTCATACCACAACAACAATATCTTAACACTTAAAAAAAAAAATAAAAAAAAAACCCATCATTAATGACTAAATCTCTTATCACAAAAACATCTAAACACTTATGCTCATAAACCAAATCTGAGTATTGTATTGTATTTCTCTTTTTTGTCATAACAGATTTCTCTGTGTGAAATTCGGGCTGCTCTCCCCAGGGAGAGCACGTCGCTACACTGAGAGTGCAACCCATTTTTTTCCTGCGTGCAGTTTTTATTTGTTTTTCCTATCGAAGTGGATTTTTCTGCAGAGTTTTGCCAGGGACAACCCTTTTGTTGCCGTGGGTTCTTTTACATGTGCTAAGTGCATGCTGCACATGGGACCTCAGTTTATCGTCTCATCTGAATGACTAGCGTCCAGACTACCACTCAATGTCTAGTGGAGGGGGAGAAAATATTGGCGGCTGAGCCATGATTCAAACCAGCACGCTCAGATTCTCTCGCTTCCTAGGCGGACGCGTTACCTCTAGGCCATCACTCCACATTGTTCACAATTTAGCCAGAAGCACAGACCTGAGTTGTACAGAGAGCTGACTTGTGACTGTTGGATCATGGCAGAAGGCAGATGGCTGGCCGACATGGCTTTGAATGATGCTTCACTTCTGAGGACTTCTCATGTTCACTCTTTAAACATCTGTTAAATCAACATCTGCACACAAAACACATTCCCATTCTCTAAGTTAAATCAATTACCTGTTATCAACATCTGCACACAAAACATTATCAGTTTTGTAAGTTTAATTCAACATCTGTCATCAACATCTGCACAGAAAACACATTGTCATACTATATGTTTGATGAGATATTTGTTTTCAACATCTCCGCACAAGACACATTAACATTCTATAAGTTAAATTAAATACCTTTTATCAACATCTGCACACAAAACACGTCATCATTCAATAACTTTATGTAAAAACCTTTTATCAATATCAACACACCAAACACATCATTGTTCTATAACTTGTGTAAGTAACAAACCAAAATAGTAAGAGTGATACATGTATCAATACATGGTTTGTAAATCATTAATGCCAGATTTTTAATAAAAAAAATTATAAAATCAATTTAAAAATCAATGTGCCGTAATCAAGTAATATCATAGCCTTTATCAAGTATGCATTAAATTAATCTAACCTTGGTCCACATGTCTTGGTGAAGATTTGAAAATGTTTATCCCTTTTTTCTCTTAGTTTTGATCTAAGGGTTAAAAACAATTCCAGTCCGTATATGTGCAGTTGCAACTAAGCATCATAACATAATAATCAGTACTGATAGATATTTCTAAGAAGAGCAAAAATGGGCTGACAAGTTCATCATTTTGCTCTGCTTGTACTACAACTACTACTAATACTGATTTATAATACAGACTTTAAAAGGTCTTCGGCTAATACAGTTCAGTAATGTAAAGTTTTATATTACTGACAACATTTATCTGTATCTCATGAACTGATAAAGGATCAAACCTTCAAGTCTCTCAGTTTCAAAACACACACACACACACACACACACACACACACACACACACACACATGAACACAAACACATTCAACACACACAAAAACATAGACACAACACAGACACAAGATACTCACACACACACACACACACACACACATTCTTTGACACAGTGATAGTATTAAAAAAAAAATGTATTACCTCTATGGAAAATAGTTCACATAAATCTGTGTTTTATGTCTGTATCATAGTCATACTAAAAATATATGTACTTAAAATATTGTGTACCAAAGACCAAACAGATTCAAAAGTTCAGGTTTTGAAAACAACAAGAACAAAAATAATGCCCAATCGTAATTCTTTTAAACTGAAAATAGCCGAATCCCAACTATTTAGTCCTGGTAACTAATATTACTGTTGTTTCTTTCTGTCACACAACTTACATAGTTTTACATAGTGCTGTGCTTGTCTGTGTGTGTGTGTGTGTGTGTGTGTGCGCGCGCGCACATACATGTGTATGTGTTTGTCTGTCTGTATGTGTCGTCTGTGGCTATTGATCTGTCTGTGTTATTTCACCAGTTGATAATATTAGGGATGAACACTCATCATCATCATCATCCATAGTGTCCACAATCATCAGACTGATTATTCTGACACTTTTAACTCAGTAGTCAGCAGGGGCCCGTCAGCAGTACTGTAGTCGTGCTGGTCAACATTATCATTATAAATAGTAACAGATGAACACACAGGAGTAGTGTCGATTATCATTACTATCATTGGTTACAGCAACAGCAACAGCACGACCATCAATGCTGCTACAACAACGCCATCCTTGTTTATTTGCTCAACGCATTGCCCAAATCAGGGCACTCGCTGATTCAGTTTACTTACGCTGTTCTTCTTTAGATTTGTTTGTTATATTGCTACGGTTTGCTCTATACATATATCCGCCTTTCGGAAAAATCTTCATTGCATGGAATACATTTTTGCAAGAAACTGACTGCACTGCAATCAAGTTCCCCCACCTTTTCCCATGCGACAGTTGTGGAAAGTCGCCATCTTGGCTTTCAGCTTAAATGGGTATGCTCATTTGGTTTAGTTCGGATTATCTCCCTTGCCTACACTCTCCCAGTCTGCCACAAATACTTTCTCGTTCTCCTTCTTTTCTTCTTGCTGCAATGTCCATCGGCTGTTAGTCCGGCTACAATTGACATGTGGGAGGTGCACAGCGCGGAGAAGGAGAAAGAAAGAGGATGAAAATAGAAAAAGAAAAAAAAGGGAAAAGAATTTTGGTTTTAACCGTTAAGGCGCAGCGAAAAGGGATTTTGACCCTAACGGTTTAGTTAAGGCGCAGCTGTATGCAGTGCTGCACTCAGGCCTTCAGGCCCAAAGTGAAGCTGCAGGCCCGCAAATCGCCACACCACCGAAACAAAACAAAAAAAGGCAGATGGGATCAGTATTTACTGTGATCTGTACACCTTCGGGATGAAGGTGTCCAAGGAGGGGGACTGGACGGTCTCAGCAGGGAGGGCATTCCAGTCACGGATGGGTCTTTGGAAAAAGAAGACTTGTGGCTTGTTGTCTGTGGTCTGTTTCCAAGGCATTCATTGGATGCAAGTTATTATAAGCCTATTTAACTTAAGAATCGGTCATACTGGGGGGGGTTTTCTCACGATCCAAGAAATCAAGCAGTGATTGAACCTTATTTCCGGCTGGTTTTGTTTAGCATTGGGTTTATTTATTTGTATCTTTGTGTATGTTTCAGTTTTCATGCCACATACTGTAAACACACATTAAAGCACTATAACATTTCATCGACTGAAAAAGCATATCTCATACATGCACACACTTATGAGGTGGTTGTTTCTTTAAACCAAGACCATGGTGGATTATTGAAATTATTCATTTATTTTAAAGATTTGTATGTATGTATATATATATATATATATATACTATATATATATATATATATAGTGTGTGTGTGTTGATTCTCATTATGTACTGTTGTCTGTGAATTGTTATTTAGGAGGTGCTTACTGCTTACACGGACCCGATCACTGAAGTATAATCTCAGTGTTGTGACCGCAAAATTACATATCATCAAGTTATCACAGTATCTGTTGAGCCAGAAGAACTTGAAAAAATCGTCATTCTTCCAACGACCATGCACGTGCTACATAAAATTCAACTGAGCCGGCAAGACACTGGCACACACACACAAACACACCCGGCGCGCGCGCGCACACACACACACACACACACACACACACACACACACATACAGAGTCTTAGGGAGAAAACAAACGTTCGTAAGCGCAAAAGAAAAAAAACCGTTAAAAAATGGTTTGATAGTGAATCATGTTATGAACACAGCCGGGAAACTGATCTTAGATCAATACTTAACTTGTACCATAAATAGGCATCCATATGTATTCAGTTGACTGTTTCTGGGTCTTTGTGACGGAGAGGGACGTACTAACGAGCCGGGCCGGGACTATCGGGCCGCGGGGGACTATCGACACAGGGGACTATCGGGCCGCGGGGGACTATCGACACAGGGGAGTATCGGGCCGCGGGGGACTATCGACACGGGGGACTGAGTATCGGGCCACGGGGGACTATCGACACAGGGGAGTATCGGGCCGCGGGGGACCATCGACACGGGGGACTGAGTATCGGGCCGCGGGGGACTATCGACACAGGGGAGTATCGGGCCGCGGGGGACCATCGACACGGGGGACTGAGTATCGGGCCGCGGGGGACTATCGACACAGGGGAGTATCGGGCCGCGGGGGACTATCGACACGGGGGACTGAGTATCGGGCCGCGGGGGACTATCGACACAGGGGAGTATCGGGCCGCGGGGGGGACTATCGACACAGGGGAGTATCGGGCCGCGGGGGACTATCGACACAGGGGAGTATCGGGCCGCGGGGGACTATCGACACAGGGGAGTATCGGGCCGCGGGGGACTATCGACACAGGGGACTGAGTATCGGGCCACGGGGGACTATCGACACAGGGGAGTATCGGGCCGCGGGGGACTATCGACACAGGGGAGTATCGGGTCGCGGGGGACCATCGACACGGGGGACTGAGTATCGGGTCGCAGGGGACCATCGACACGGGGGACTGAGTATCGGGCCACGGGGGACTATCGACACAGGGGAGTATCGGGCCGCGGGGGACTATCGACACAGGGGAGTATCGGGCCGCCGGGGGACAGTCGACGGCGGGGACTAGTCGAGCTGACCCCGTTCAATATCTCTCCCCCCCCCCCCCGCCCCCCTCCGTCCCCCTCCCGGCTCCCCTTACTGAGTGATTTTTTTCAGTTTAGTCATTTCAGTTCAGTTATGCCCACAGCATTGCGGACAGCATGTCAATCAATTGACATCAGACATCACGGATTAAAGATTTACTACAGGCGCGGCAAATTTTCGGCAACGTACAGGTTGTTTGTTTTTTTTCCTCTTCCCCCGGCAGTCAAGGTAACATAAACTGCACCCGACAAGATAGTAAATTAACACTGTACCTATAACACGAATTTACACAGGGTAATTTTTTTAAAAATTTTATCTTATCTGATTTGATTTCATTTTTTTAATTTATATTTCAATGTCAGCGGGAAAACAACTTATTTTGCCGACGTTCAGTTGCCGGCCGGGCCAAAGTTTCGTTAGTCTTCACTTTGTCAACCTGTCGTCTGCGTTTCAAACAAAGTTTGTGTTTAAATTTTTTTTTTTTAATATATATATAAAAGGCTATTTTCTGAGAACGATGCACAAATTCATTTGACATATCGTTAAACTACAAGTTAAATCTCAGTTATGTTTTGTTGCATGCCGATACTCAAGTCCTCACAAAGCGGCGCGTTGGGTTTTCAAGTTCTGCCGGGTATCTGCCGCGCCAAGCAATGTGGTGTCGCGAATACGGATTTGTCCGAACGCAGTGACGTCTCCTTGAGAAACTGATACTGTTGTTTCAGGATCTCAGCTTTTTCGGTTTTGATCATATTCAAAGATTTCCAGAACTTTCTAAAGAAAAATACGGAGGAGAGAAGCAAATTCGGTTTCGATCGATTCCAGAAGGTTTCGGCCAGTTCCGGTAAGTCTCGGTTTACCTCGTGAAACAGAGGAACCGGTATGACGTCACAGATAATCGTGGAAGCTTTTTCGGCCTCGAATATTCTCGAGAGCACGAGGTGAAGAAGGAAGCTTGTTGCAAGCTTATTTACAAGTCATTTTGCCTTTTTGTGGGCATTCGACAGGTCAGGTATGTATGTTATCAGAACATACAAACTGTAATCGAGATATTTAGACGATTTAATTGTGTGGTTTCATTTGATAAAGGAATGGAATCTGTTGCTAAGATAACCTTTTCGGTTTTCTGTCGTTTTTCTCTCATGGTTGTGGTCAGTTCAGAGAGTGGATCTTCATAATAATAATTTGTTACCTCGGACAGTCAGTAGCAGTTGTTCAATCGTAAATATGTTATATTTTCTACGTTTAATGGGATTAACTTATTCATCTGATGAATAAATTTGATTTGTCATGAGATAATTTATTTCAGTGTTCCAAAGCCACGCCAAACGACACCGTCACACGCATTCATCCCAGTCAGCGTTTTGGGAAAATGCTTTTTCTTGCCAGACCCCAGAACATATGATGCTTGAAGTTGAAACCTCCGGAATATGTTACAATTATTGTTATACCATGTGGACAAAAATAAGCTGTGAAGCTTTTAAACCGTCCTTTTTTTCGTTAGATTTAGATAACCTTTTTTGTCACTGTGTGGTATGAATTAACATAGGTTGGAAACATACGCGGACTGATCTATAGTTATACACTTACACCCAAAATCGTTTTGGCTGGTTCTTTTCCACAAATGGTATTAAGGATTGATACATCTTGAACCTCAGTTCTCAAAGGTATGCAGTGTGTCAATCTGACATTGTGCATCTCACATATTATTTTCACAAAATCTGAAAATACTATGTTCACACACATATCTATAGTTGAAATCGATAATTGAATCCATACTATGTTTGATGAGAAAACAGAACAGTTCTTGTTCAGTGTTTATTCCATAAGTGTGATACATGGCAACTCAGCAGTTGTTAGTGTACACTACAAACTAAATGTCTCCATGTTAGTGCCATGCTCAAGACACCAGGCTTGTTGGGAAGGGAATGATGAATTGTGGGCTTACTTTCACTTTCAGTTTCACAACTAACATCAATTGCTGAATACATCCAAGTCTCTGACATAGGAAGGAAGACTTCACATTTCCTCATCTTGCGGTTGGAGAGTGATGTGGAGTTCCATAGGTCACAAGTTGTTAAAACCATGCATGCCAGGCCTTGTTGATCCATGTTTTGATGTCACCATCAGGTAGACAAGTTACATAGACAAATTTGTCAGTTCACTGATTGATGCTCTCACTTTGGATGAAGAGTTGTCTGACTTGTCATACACAGCTGTTTGATGATGATGAAGTTTGCAGGCATTTCAAGTGGTGCATTAACTTCCAGGTAACATGTCTGTCTTCACTGTCCAAAGATTTCTCAAAGTGAAATTTGTATAGGTATACTGCCACATTTTGTTATTGTTCAATGATAAAGCATAGTATATCATGGTTCGGTATGTGTGTGATTTGTCAAAACGGGCTTGTTCTTCAAGCAGTCTTTCTTGATAGTCTGTCAAGCCATTCAAGTATAATATTGATAATTATACTAGCCTACACTACATTTGGGTCAGAGAATAACAATGATATTATAATATGTTACTTTTTCTGGTTGTTTCACAATGAGTTGTTATTTGCATGTCTGCTTTTAGTTTTAGTGTTTGTTGTGCAGTGCCATCCGGGCCTTGCTACTTAGCCACTCTTCAAGTTTTGGATTGCCTTGGAAATTCAGTCTTGGTTGGTGGATTGAGGTTCATTTCCAGTGGTGGGATGTCTAGGGGTTCTGTATAGGAGGGATTTCAGGATTTCTGCAAGTGTTGGGTCATCATGCTCTCTGACAAACCACTTCTTTTTTTTTCACTGGTTGAGATTGGTTTTTGGTTTTGTTGGACAGATTCGTTATCTCATTCACTGATGCATCCTTTTCATGTTTTTTTATCCAGCAGTTGTTTTTTTTCCACCTGTGGACTGGTCTTTGATCAGATCTCATTTATCTGTTCCACTTTTGCTTTTCTCAGAAATCAAATTCTTGATGATTGGCCTCTCAGTACAGTGTTTAACTAAATTTTTACTTGTCTTCGTCATTTTAGTCAGTTTGTTTCTGCTTTTTAGTCTAGTTTGTTTCTGCAACAGTTTGTTTCCTTTCATTGTGATTGATTTTTTTTTTTTTTTTCTCTCAAGGCCTGACTAAGCGCGTTGGGTTACGCTGCTGGTCAGGTATCTGCTTGGCAGATGTGGTGTAGCGTATATGGATTTGTCCGAACGCAGTGACGCCTCCTTGAGCTACTGAAACTGAAACTGTGATTGAGTAGTGAAAGCCCATGTTTCTGTAGTCATTAGTTACTTTATTCTATTGTTTTTTTCCCCAGAGGACTTGGAAACATGATTTTGTTGTCCATGATATTCAAAGATCTTCCTGTGTGCGTAATCCATTTTCTCTGTCAATCTGGAAAAAGCGTGTAACATTGTTCTTCATTTCAGTTTGGTTTCATTTCACTCTGACAATGTCTGATATTCAGAAGCCTTATCTGTTTTTAATTGATAGTGATGTGGTTTATAAATCTGATTTTCTGTCTTTCCATCTGAAGAAATCCAGGTAGGCTTGTGGATTTGCTTGTGGGGAAAAATAGCCCTTTCACTCTTCCAGTGACAAAGTAATTGAAGGCGCAGATCTCAGTGAAGAGTTGGAGTAAAGTGTTTTTCCCAAGGACAGAACACTAGGCGGAAACAGGGGATCAAACCCTGACAATTGGATCCGAAGTCCAACGCCTCACCGATTCTGTCAGGGCACCTCCATAGCACAGGCTATATGTACACTGCCAAAGCCCGATTCAAACTGCTGTCTTTAACGTTTTCTTTTGCAGTAACTATGTGTACATATGAAAAGTGTACCGTATGCACCATGTAAAGAGGATGAAAAGTACACATTTATTATTTGTATATGTAGGCTTGTCACTGGGAAGTTTGTTCAGTCAAAAGTATTGCAGTGGTATCGGTATTCATAAAATGTTATTGTAGGTACCTGTAGTTGTACCTTAGTTTTATTTGGTTTGTTTTGGCCACTTCCGTACCATGCCAGATGCTAAAGCCAGGATGGGTTTTATGCGGTAAATTAAGTTTCTTCTTTTCATTCACTTTCTCTGCTAATGAAATTTTTTTTTTTTTTTTGTTAATGTTAGTCCATCTCCTCATCTTTTTTTTTTCTTTCTTTTTTTTTTCCTTTCTTTTTTTTTGTGAATTAAAAGAAAAGTATGCATGCATTTACTGGTTGTTGGCAGTGCAGCCAGAAACTGAGATTGACTTGATTATTGATCAGGTGTGATGGTGATATGAATACTTATAATATAGCACTATCGTCGGTCCAAGCTCTTTCCAAACACGGAACCTTTTGCTCGAAGGGCTATCTACCTGGGTAGAGATGACCTGAGAGGTGTCTTTTGGTGCTTATCATTTGTTCTTGACAGGTTTCAGTCATGTACACACTGACTCAGATATATAACTTTTATGTGTTTGCCCCCTTCCTTTTTTTTGAATTTTTTACCCTCACCATGTAGGTAGCCATACTCTGTAGTCTGTTTACGGGGATGTGCGCACTGGGTATGTTCTTTTTTCCATTACCCTCTAAACACTGGTATTGATTTCTCCAGGATCTTTAATGTTTGTAAATGATCTGCTTCTTAAGTATAATTTCTTGAACATGTCAACAGCCTTAGACAGACTAGAGTATTGACATGGCAGAGGTGGACGGATGATATCAAGCCAGCAGCCTGTCAGAAAAATACCTCCTCATCTACCTTGTTCTTTCTAGCTGCATCTTGTCAACTTGAAATTATTTTGAATTTTTATTTTCTGATTTCAGAACCACAACCTGGGAATAAGAAGCGACTGCACTATCTTTGAGACCAAAGTTTGCATCCAGAGTCACTCAAGATGGTCAAAGAAACTGCGTATTACGAAATCCTGGGAGTCCCTCCCACTGCCTCTGAGTCGGAGCTGAAGAAAGCATACCGCAAAATGGCACTGAAGTACCATCCTGACAAAAACCCAGGTGCTGAAGCTGAGGAAAAGGTGGGTGGTTTGAGCTGGGAGCGCTTACAGCTCTTGTGTGTCTTTGTCAGTCTCCTGTATCTTACAGTGCACCTTAGTTCACTCACTGAATGGTTTGAAGTTTTATTGTAGTAAATGATTGGGAAGGGGGAACCAACAGCAGGTGGAGAATGCTTCAGTTTAATGGACAAATTTAAGTTTATTTATGGTTACACAATCTGTTAATATCTGTAGATCTGTGACATGATCAGACCGCCCCTACACCCCTTTGTTCTTCCCACCCCCAAGACACGCACACTGATGAAGAGAACAGTCTACTGTCAGAAACCTTTTGACACAGGATTAATTCCAAACAGACTAGAAAGGAAAGACCCATCTTTGGTAAACACTAAAACAGGTATCTTTGCTGGTCAATTTTTGTTCTTGTTGTTTTGTTGTTTTCCCCTTAACAGAAGTTACTTATGCTTTTTATGATTGGATTAATTGAAACATTTTTCAGGGTACGTTAAGTTTCTGCCTGTGTGTGCACAAAGGAGATTCATGTTCAGGTTGGTCTGCTCATATGTTGACCTGGGTGATAGGAAAACAATTATCTCAACCCTTGACCTCCTGGGTGCAGAAACAGGGATTTGAACCAAGAACCCTCAGATTGCAGATGTTATCACATCAGCCGCTCTGCTGTTTTGCACATTATAAAAACTAATGAACTCTGCCCTCTCCCTATCATCTTCCTCTCTTGTATTAGTCATAGTGTTTTTTTTGTTGTTTTTTATCGTCCTTGCACAGCTTGCTGACTTCATCTCACAGTGACTTGTTTTTGATGAGAAATGGAATCAGATTGTGACTATATCAGTTACTACAAATAATTGTCACACACTCACACTGTCTATATACCAGCTTTACTTCTATGAAAGATGCCTGGCACATTCATAATTTATGTATGTGTCAACATGCACATTTCACAAGAATACTCACACAATATCAGTATGACAAACAATATTGAAACATATACATACTTTTATCGGTACACAAGAAAGCATTCATGATATTAATAGCTGTCATTTCAGTATAGTAATGATAATAAACACATGCACACAAGTTTGCTGGCACATGTGCACACTCGCACACTCTCTTACACACAGACACACATAAATAACCCCACCCTTCACTCACACATTCCAAACATTCAGCCAGTTGCATAAAAATGGAGTTTTGCCTCTGTTTAACTGTTTTATCTTAGTTCTTGTCGCTTCCAAAAGCATGGAGTTGATGAGTAGAACTGCTTTTATTGGTTTGCTCACTTTTTGCTGACTTAAGTTTGTCATGTTAAAAACAAAAAGCTTGCAACATGTTTATGACTGTCACATAGTCTCAAGTTACTGGTATTGTCTGTTCATGACCCTATTTTCATAACTTTTTATTGGCATACTGGTATTGTCAGATTGATGTGGCAACACTCCAGTTTTTCCTTCACAGCAACAATGAAAAGATTTTTTTGGCTGCATATGTATCTGTTCATGTATACATAGATTTGATGAATGGTAATAAAACATGAGATGGCTTTATTCAGATATTGTGATCATTACAGAGATGTTACAGGACTGGTACAGTGCAAGTTCACAGATGTATACACATGATTGCCCACACACAGTATAACAGTAGTGACACTTCATACTGCACAAGAATACAAACATTATCCTGCAAGTAAGCACATAGGAACATATCAAAGCAAAGCATTCGTACCTACACGGTTATGTGTAATAATGTAGCTGCATACACGTATGCAAGCATGCACAGACACAGAGCTGGCACACATTTATTATTATTTATTATTCTGTTTATTCTTTGTCATTACATAGTATTATTTGATATTGAATGTAAATAAATTAAGTAACATGTCGTTGGCTTTTTGGCATCACTTTTTGAAGTTTGACATTCAGTGTCCATAACTCTGTAGGGTGCTCCTCTTCTCTGGACCCTGGTCAGAACTTGAACAGACCACGCCTGCTACCCCACCTGAGATCTTGAGATTGGACTCCTGCCATCACTTTCAATTTCAAGTGTCAGTATTGCTAAACAAAGTTATGATGGGCACAACAGCTGAGTGGTTAAAATGCTGGACTTTAATCTGAGGGTCCCGGGTTTGAATCCTGGTCACGGTGCCTGATGGGTAAAGGGAAGAGATTTTTTCTGTCCCCCAGGTCAACAGATGTGCAGACCTGCTGGTGCCTGTACCCCCTTCTTCATGTGTATATGCATACAGAAGATTAAATATGTTTCTGAAAGATCCCGTAAACCACGTTGGCGTTTGGTGGGTTATGGAAACAACATACCCAGCATGCACCTCCAGGAAATGGAGTATAACTGCCTACATGGTGGGGGTAAAAACAGTCAAAAATTTGAAAACCAGCTTGTGTATAAGAAACATACAAGTGAACATGGGAGTTGCATTCCACCAATGAAGAAGAAGAAGAAGAAACAAAGTTTCCACCCATGGGAATCAGCAGGGTGGTGTGTTTGTGAGTTTTGTTGCCCTGCCTTGCCATTTGGATGTTGCGTGTTGTCAGTGTTGTGTTTTCTGCTGTGTTTGCAGTTCAAAGCCATCAGCCAGGCATACGAAGTCCTGGCCGACCCCAAGAAGCGGGAGATCTACGACAAAGGGGGCGAGGAGGCCATCAAGGGGGGCGGTGGAGGTGGCCACGGCTTCGACTTCCACTCACCCATGGACATCTTCGACATGTTCTTTGGGGGCGGGGGCCCACGGCGGCCACAAGGGCCAAGGAAGGGCAAAGACGTGGTGCATCAGATCAAGGTCAGCCTGGAGGACCTGTACAATGGATCCACCCGCAAACTGGCCCTGCAGAAAAACGTCATCTGTGCCAAGTGCGAGGGTCAGTACTGGGTGTGGGTGTGTGTGTGTGTACATGTGTTCTTGTGGATTGGTTTTCTAGTTCACTTGGCTTTGTTGTTTGTGATTCTGTAGCATAGTAGCTGCAGAAATTGTATCCCTACCCAGGAACTGGTTGAATTAAAAAAGCAGTGGCTTCAGTGCGTGTAATAACGCTCATTATCTGCAGGGTTTTCCTCCATCCCTGTACCCACTATACCTCAAGACATTGCCAGCAATTTGTTTGTATCTAATACTGGCTAAAAGGACCCTAGATTACAACAAATCTATCCAGTTATTAATAATAACGTACTTATTATAATATACTGTGATGAAAGTAATCATCTTTTTCAAACTGGGCCAAATTTTCAAGTTGTGGACCTTCTTTCACTTCAAGTCAAGGCTTCTATAGCTAGGGCTGTGTATGCGATTATACCGTGTGCCGCACTGGTACGACAGGAATGTTTGATGCGCTTTGCTTGATGTTGGCATGCCCAATGATCAGGTCGCGGTGGCAAGGAGGGGGCAGTGCAGAAGTGCGGCAACTGTCGGGGGACGGGGGTGCAGGTGAGGATCCAGCAGATAGGGCCAGGCATGGTGCAGCAGATCCAGTCACGCTGCCACGAGTGTCGGGGGGAGGGGGAGGTCATCGACCCCAAGCTGCGCTGCAAGACCTGCAATGGACAGAAGATCATCAAAGAGCGCAAGATCCTGGAGGTGCACATCGACAAAGGTGAGGTGCTGCCATGGCTGGGGGGGGGGGGGGGGCTATGCTTTTTTCTTTTTTTTTTTTCTTTTTTTTCTCATCCTCTCTTTTTTATTAAGAATGATGAAAGATGAAATGTAATATAATTTTAATTTAGAATTTTGTTTGTTTTGTACTGTCCCCTGAGATATCTGATTGATGACAGTGAATCTTTCATGAAATGGCAAACTGGGTTTGGGATGTTAATTTTGTTGTAGTTGTTGGAATTGTAGCCTCATTTTGTGTATGGTGTAAATTGTTTATCAAAGTTTTCTACCAGCCCTCTTGTTTTTATGTTTTACTGCATACTTACTGTCTTCACCTTTTTTTTTGGGGGGGGGGGGGGGAATATAATCTCGCTCGTAGAAACAAAGAAAGTCCAGCAAGACATAGTTGATAGTGTTTACATGGTTAAATCTAATATATAAAAAAAATAGTTGGGCAGTCCTGGTGTATGGCAGTGTGTGGTCAGCTTGACTGTCAGCTGAACTCTGTCCAATGCCATTGCCTCCCAAGCACTCCCTGACAGTATTATCTGGGTATGAAGGATGGGCAGCACATCTGTTTCTAACCCATCAGCTCTCCTGCTGTTATGTTGTTTTGGTTCTTTTTGTCTTCACCTTTTTGGGGGGAGTGGGAGCAGTGAAAGCAGATTAAGAAGTAAACACCATTGCCCCCTCCCTGGCTCCTTGAACATGTGTATTTTGCAGATACGAAGGACATGTAGCAGATTGAGAAGTGAATGTTGCATCCTCCCTGAACAGATGTTTTTACAGGAATGAAGGACGGACAGCAGATGAAGAAGTAAACACTGTTGCTACCTGACACTCACTGTGTTTTATCCAGGAATGAAGGACTGACAGCAGATAAAGAAGTAAACACTGTTGCTACCTGACACTAACTGTGTTTTATCCAGGCATGAAGGACGGACAGCAGATGAAGAAGTAAACACTGTTGCTACCTGACACTCACTGTGTTTTATCCAGGAATGAGGGACAGAGCAGAATAACAAGTAAACAGCCTCCTCCATGACTCCAACACTGTTGACAAACTCACGAAATGTTTTTATCCAGGCATGAAGGACTGACAGCAGGTGAAGAAGTGAACACCATTGCAACCTGACAGACTGTGTTTTATCCAGGCATGAAGACAGACTGTGTTTTATCCAGGCATGAAGAACTGACAGCAGGTGAAGAAGTAAACACCGTTGCCCCCTCCTTGACTGACTCACGAACTGTGTGTTTTATCCAGGCATGAAGGACGGACAGCAGATCCGCTTCTCTGGGGAGGGGGACCAGGAGCCTGGGCTGGAGCCTGGGGACATCGTCATTGTGCTGGATGAGAAGGAGCACGGGCAGTTCCAGCGGCGGGGCACGGACCTGATCATGCAGAATGAGGTGCTGCTGGTGGAGGCGCTGTGCGGCTTCCAGAAGACCATCAAGACCCTGGACAACCGTCAGCTCATCATCACCGCCCTGCCAGGTAACCACCACCGTTGCAATGATCCCGTTTCAGTACAGTGCCTGTCCTCGGGCAGAGACCTGGCCCTGAGCGCGCGGTCTTGATCTGATCTGATCGGATATGCTGTCTTGATCTGATCTGATTGGATGTGGGTACTTTGGGTTGTACAGCGCCTTTCCTCTGTAAGACACCAAGGTCTAAATGCTTTACAGACACAGCCATTTGACTGATTGGTATGGATGCTTAGTCAGACACCCAGGTGGATCTCAGAGCTGCACAAACAGGCTGCCTGTGTACCTGCCCTCAGTCAGACACCAAGGTGGATCTAAGAGCTGCACAAACAGGCTGCCTGTGTGGGTAGAGCTGTCTGAGAGCTGCTCAAGGCACCCATTCATTTCCTGTGTTATTCTGTCAGGCTTCACACACACACGGACTGTTCGAGTCCCAGACCCCAGACTACCTGCAGAGGGTCACAGAATGCTGCAGGCTCTGATCAGTTGTGGATGGCTGAACACATAGAAAGCAAGTCAACCTTCCAGTCATGATCAGGTTTCTGGGCTAAGAAGTTAGAGGCAAACAGACTGGCCAACCTGGTCACAATCATCTGGGTTTCTGGCCTTGGCAGTGAGAGGGGAAGGGAGACAACTCCTCTTTTTAGCAGCTGATTGTGTCGGGCTGAAGCTCTAGGAAATAGTTTTCACTGTTTTTGTGTATTTGTTTAACAGAATTTTTAGAGCATCGTGGGGACCTGTTTAATGAACATACAGTGCGTCTTTTCTGTTTTGGTTGCGAAAGGCATGCATTTTTATGTCTTGTCAGGAACGACCACTCTCAGAGGCCAGGAAACTTTATTATTTTCTGTCCTTGACATTTCTCTCCATGCTTGCTTGTTTGTTTTTGTGACTTTGTTCTGCGTTTCTTTTTTCATGATCCACAGTGACTTTTTAGGTAACAGTGACAAAGGATTGTTACCTGTTGCAAACAATTTGTTTCTTCATATTGTGGTCTTTTCGTAAAGTTGCTGCTTTGAAGAAATTGTTCCGCAGGTTTCCTTGTCTTTATCTATATCCCTCTCTCTCTCTTTCTCTCTCTCTCTCTCTCTCTCTCTCAATATATATATATATATTTTTTTTTTTTTTATATAGAAATTTAGATTAAAAATTCATTAGTACCTTATCAATATTCACATGAATTTTTTTTTTTTCAGGGGAGGTAATAAAAGACAAAGCAGTCAAGTGCGTGATGGGCGAGGGGATGCCCGTGTACCGTGACCCCTTCGAGAAAGGTCGCCTGATCATCCAGTTCAGCGTTAAATTCCCAGAGAAAATCGACCCAGGGATCATCCCCAAGCTGGAGTCGTGCCTCCCTGCGCGCGAAGAGGAGATAATCCCTGATGACGCGGAGAATGTGGTGATGATGAACTACAACCCTGAGGCAGACCACGCAGGACGAGGTCGGGCAGAGGCCTACGACTCAGATGACGACCAACCAGGAGGGCAGCGTGTGCAGTGTGCTTCTCATTGATGGCTGCTTTCTGCGTAGACCTCTCACTCCATTACCTGTCTGCCAGTCTGTGTGTGTGTGTGGTGGGGGGGGGGGGAATGTGTGTGTGTGAGACTGGTCTGAGTGATGTCATTTGTTCGATTTGTTCTCATCTTAGTTGTCAGGAAGTTTCCAGCATTAGGACCCTGCTTTTGAGTCGAGTATTACAGTCAAGTGTGTGTGTGTGTGAAGACCCCTTCTCCATGCTTATCTCTGGGCCTTTTTCACTACCCCCCTCCCTCCACATACCTTACCCCCTTTTCAGTTTCCATCCACACACACACACACACTTATGTTCTTTTTTGTTGTTTTTTTCTTTTTATGATTTGTTTATTTTTTTAAACAAGGGATGAATGTGTCTTGGGCAGAGATTACATTTAAAGGTGTATTTAACTGATTGTTTTAAAGGTTCACATTTGACAGAATAACTATTTGACTTTTTTTCCCCCTAAGCACAAGAGAACATTTGGGAGGAGGGAGGGAATTTTAATAGGAAATCCCTGAAATTTATAAACCCTGTGCCTACCATATCGACGGAGGTCAGTTGCAAAATTTTCTCTATCTTAATACTGGATCGACCAGGATGGACCGAGGAATACTAGGTCAACTACTTTCACTTTTCTAGAATGCATTTGCGGCTGTGTTGTCTTCCAGTAGTGCTGTTTCTGGCCACCATTTTTGGCTTTGTTGCATTACTTTGGGTCTTCTATTTTCTGCTGCTGTTTAAAGTCCAGCTTATTTTTGCCAAGATATTTGGCAGAATGGCAGATAAAGAGACTATGCAACACTTGGAGATATTTATTTTTTAAAAAAAAAAAGCGAGACAAGTCTGATGTCAATCTTCACCCAGTTATAAACAATGATCATCTGCTGTCCGATATCGAGGATGAAATGGATGCTGATTTGGATGATGATAACAGAGGTGTTGAGTTGCCAATTGCTGCTTGACCCAGGTCTAAAAAAAAAAGAAAAAGAAAATTTAAAGAACAAAGGCCGCTAGAGATTAAGTAGTCAGCAATTTCAGTATTGTTTTTTTTTTCTCTGTAGTAAGAAAAATATCATCCCATATTTGAAGCACTTTCAGTTTCACATATTTCATTGTTAAAGTTGCTTTTCTTCTTAACAAAAGTAAACCAAACGGTGCTCACAGAATGTGAAACAATGACTGTAATTTGTTTCTCAAGGTTTCTGTGCTTTTGTTGGAACTTAGAAAATCACTGTGTACCCCTGAGCCATGACTTTTTTCCTTTTTTTAATGATATTTTTTTTCTTATATACATTTTTGAGAATCAAGAAATGGGATTTTGTCTGTGTTTGATTTTTTTCTTCATCAGTTCATTTCAGGTAGAAAAAATTGGCTGAGTTGGGTGAAGTGATGTCTTCAGAATTTTTTCATCACATTTCTGCAAATGGTATATAAAAAAGAATTCTGTTATTGACTTGACTTTGTGGTCAGTGTGTGTGTGTGTGTGTGCGTGTGTGTGTGTGTGTGTCTTGTGGAGTTTGTTCCCTTGGCATGGCATTCTCAGTCTTGGCTACAGTACAGCATATTGTCGAAGGCACAGGGTTAAAGGTAGGAAAATAATTTTCAGAAGGGAACTGCAGTAAACACCCTGTTACATATACAGCTTACTTAAGCTGAAAGATTGTTCTTTATATATTGAAATATTATGAGTTGTATAGATTTAAAAATAATGCAGTTTTATGAATTTAGTCTACCTGTTTTATTGTCTGTTGCAAACCTCAAAATGATATAGTTATGTCGACTGACTCCAAACAGAGTTTGAGTTGCAGGTGTTGATATTTCTTTTGTTTGTTTTATTTTTATTTATCTTGGTAAATTAACAAATTTCCTATGTGAACACAATAATTTTGATGATGATGATGATTATTATTACTGACAGTCCATCCTGGTATTATAGAAAAACATTGCCACTCCCAGAAGCCACAAATGTGTGGGAGCCCTCTCTGATGATTAGTATTGCTGTATGATTTGTTACCTACGTAAGGAGAGAGGTTGACCAGCTTTGTTTTCAAACTGGAACAACTGTCTGTTAATTTTAAGGTGGTTCTTACTGGAAGAAACTGTATGTTGATTATAAGATTCGTACTGGAAGAAACTGTGTATGTTGATTATAAGGTTCAAACTGGAAGAAACTGTGTGTGTTGATTATAAGGTCCTCGTTCACTGTGAGTATGTGTGGTGGTCTCCCTGCTTTACGTGGCCTGCTCAGTGTGTCCAGTCTCTGTGACTTGTGTTTATTCCTAGACAAGACTCTTCCTACTGGCTGATCTGTACGCTCTGTCCACTTTCCTCCCTCTGTCATACATGTAAATATCTGTAAAGCTGTTATCCTCGTTTTTACAAACCAATCTAACACACTTTTTGGTATAGGTGGTGACTGTGAGTGGATGCCCAGCCTCCCTTTTATTATCTTCACTAAGTTAGGTGTATGTAAAGTGTGTGTGTGTTTTCTACTTTTCCGTGTTCCTGATGGTGTTGGCTGTTCTTTTCCCAGTTGTGTTTTGATGGTAGAGTGCCTGCAGAAATTGAGTGGATGTTGGAATCATTACGACCAAGTTGACCTATGTTTATCATTTTGCAAACATGGGTGTTCCTTTAGGTTAAGATGTATTATTTTGTTTGTTTGAAATAAAATTTGGTTTTGCAGTACACAATAAACTAGAGATGACCAGACTTGTCTTTTGCCTGTTGATTATGTTTGGTGGTCAGCTGTTCATGTTTTTTGTTTATTTATAAAGAATACAAATGCAACAGCTGAGTGGTTAAAGCATTGGACGTGAAATCTCTGTTCTGGGTCTAAATCACAGTCACAGTATCTGGTGAATTAAGGGTGGACATACTTCTGATCTCCAAGTTCAAGAGATATGTGGACTTGCTAGTGCCTGAACCCAATTTGTCTGTATATGCATACAGATGAGATACATGCATCATAGATCCTATGATTCATGTCAGCATTAAGTGGATTCTGGAAAAAGACAAAACCCAGCATGCATACCCCTGGAAAGGTGCCTCTATGGTGGGGTAAAACTGGGCATGTATGTGAACAGCCCTCTCATCTTTTGAAGTGAATCAATGTGGGAGCTGCCAGTCACAAATGCGGAGGAGGAGGAGGAAAAAGATGACAGAGAAGCAACCACAGAAACTGAAAGGGAAAATGCACTGCAAAATGAAATAGTTTGATTTGTTTTTTAATACATATGATGAAAATGCATTGCAAAAGGAAATAGCTTGATTTGTTTTTTAATATATACGATGAAAATGCATTGCAAAAGGAAATAGCTTGATTTGTTTTTTAATATATACGATGAAAATGCATTGCAAAAGGAAATAGCTTGGTTTGTTTATAATATATATGATGAAAATGCATTGCAAAAGGAAATAGCTTGATTTGTTTATAATATATATGATGAAAATGCATTGCAAAAGGAAATAGCTTGGTTTGTTTATAATATATATGATGAAAATGCATTGCAAAAGGAAATAGCTTGATTTGTTTATAATATATAGGATGAAAATGCATTGCAAAAGGAAACAGCTTGATTTGTTTATAATATATATGATGAAAATGCATTGCAAAAAGAAATAGCTTGATTTGTTTATAATATATAGGATGAAAATGCATTGCAAAAGGAAACAGCTTGATTTGTTTATAATATATATGATGAAAATGCATTGCAAAAGGAAATAGCTTGGTTTGTTAAAATGACAAGCAACAGGGGAAAGAAAGAATTTTAACTAACTCCCAACGGAAGCTAAAGTTTTCCCTGGACCCTCCATGTAGAAGGTAGTGTATTGGTGACCACAGCTTGGTGACCACAGCTAACGTTACATGAACTTATTTTGAGAGAATGTTTGTTTTTCCCTTAGCCGTACTTCAGACAAGACCCACAGCAGTGCGAGTGTTATCCCCTGGCAAAATTCTGCAGAGAAAAAAACACATTGTGATAGGTTCACAAATGTGTATGCACACGTTCAAGGCCTGACAATGCGTGTTGGGTTATGCTGTTGGTTAGACATCTGCCTGGCAGTTGTGGTATAGCATAAATGGAATTGTCCGAACACAGTGATGCTTCCTTAAGAAACGAACTGAAACAAGGACAAGATTTGTGACGTGTAATTCAGGACAGTAAAAGGGAGATAAAAAGTTGAGTACAGTCACACAGAAATATTAGAATAATACATAATAACAATAGTAGAAGAATAATACATAATAGAATAATAATCACACACAGTATTCTGGATCAATATGTCGCTTACATCCATTTACTGGCATTTCCTGAGGAAATGTGTAAATCAAGAGGCCTTTACGTTTCAGCATTGAGAGTATTCAACATTTTTGTTTCAAATATACCAGACAAACCCACAAAAGCTACCGATACCAGTAAAAGACAACCAGTTAATGAGTCGCCCACCAAACACGCTCGGAATAAAAAACGGAAATGGCCGCCACGAATATGACATGGTAAGGGAGGCAACTGCTACTCCACCAAAAAAAGTGCTGTTTGCATTGGCTTACTGGATTCATGATGCATGTCCATGATTTAAAAGTAAACGTGTTTGATCATAAACTCTCGGATATTCACTGCCCTGTCCACACCAGTTCCAAATTTGTCACACGCAAATGTATAGAGTACTGCTCTAACTAGAACAACCACATAATTTGTGTATCAGTGCGGGCCAACACTACACAAGACCAGAGGTGATACGTGTGTTAACTCTTGTCAGTTCGTGGACCCACAAGAACATTGAAGTAGTCAGCATTCCCCAGGCTCAGAATCGAATGCCTGCATTTGTGTGTGTGTGCGCGAGCGCGTCAGTGTGTGTGTGCGTGTGTGTGTGTGTGTGCATGCGTGTGTGTGTGTTAATATATTAATTGGCTTGCTAAGCAGCAACAATTTGTGAATCTTTTTTTGTGCGTGTTGAATTATATAGGCTCGGGGGCAACTGATACCTTGTATCTTTTTGTTTTTGTTTTTTTTACGGAAGAGTGCGTGAGAATGAGACTGAACTCGCATGTGAATGTTTGTTGCCTCCTTTTAGTCTTTCATTCTCTTGCGTAACAATGACATTCTTAATCAAATTTACAGCTGAAAGACCTTCAACAGACACCCAATGTGTTAAGAACACTAAAAAGGCCAGGCCACTTGACCAAACATGTAAACTTAAAGAGAAAGGTACAATAAACACAGAAATGCTCATCTGAATGACAGGGACAATGTTATTCTGAAACACTGAAGATGAAACCAGCATGTAAACAGTACAAATCTACAATTCCAAAAGCTGGGTAGAAAAAATGTATATTTATGTATAGTCATTGACAAACAGAAATAAAAACACATGATCCAGAAGGCTATAGGTCTCTCATAAATGGGAAAAATCAAGCAACAACACTTGCACTAAAAAAAATAGAGGATCTCTTTGAAAATTTGTCCCAAAAAAGTAGAGTTGTCCGACTGAACTTACCGAAGAAGAAGAAGTTTACAGATTATTAAGATGATTTTCTGAATCTGATGAAGGAAAGAGAAAACTTCACAGAAACCGAACTCTGTTGTGTTGTGAAAGGGTGACCTCTGTGGGCGGAAGGGTCAAGAAAAGATTACCTCTGTGGGCGGAAGGGTCAAGAAAAGGTGACCTCTATGGGCGAAGGGTCAGGAAAAGGTGACCTATGTGGACGGAAGGGTCAAGAAAAAACGACCTCTGTGGACGGAAGGGTCAAGAAAAGGCGACCTCTGTGGGCGGAAGGGTCAAGAAAAGGCGACCTCTGTGGGCGGAAGGCCGTGTCAAGAAAAGACGACCTCTGTGGGCGGAAGGTCGTGTCAAGAAAAGGCGACCTCTGTGGGCGAAGGGTCAAGAAAAGGTGACCTCTGTGGAAGGAAGGGTCAAGAAAAGGTGACCTCTGTGGGCGGAAGGGTCAAGAAAAAGTGACCTCTGTGGGCGAAGGGTCAAGAAAGGTGACCTCTGTGGACGGAAGGGTCAAGAAAAGGTGACCTAAAGAAAGCTTGCCTCAACCCATCCTGTCAGCACACCGCAGCTGACTGGATATCTACACCCGTGGTTGAAACACAAAGGAATCATCCAAGATGGAAACCGAAAGATCCACCCGCACCTACACCCGTGGCTGAAACACAAAGGAATCATCCAAGATGGAAACCGAAAGATCCACCCGCACCTACACCCGTGGCTGAAACACAAAGGAATCATCCAAGAAGGAAACCAAAAGATCCACCCGAAAGAAGCACACTTCAGGGTCCTTTGCTGCCTGGAAGGAAGTGTCTGAACCCTCCACAAGGACCATGGCACCTGTGCGTTCAGCTGGCAGCACTTTGTTCACCGAGATGAGCAACATCATACCGCGCTGGAACCATCGCTTCTATCAGCCTCCTCACGTCGACCAGCAGCTCTTGGGTGGGTGGGTGTGCGTGTGTGTGTGTGTGCACAGTGACAGTGTATGTGCAGTGTGTGTCAGTAAACGCTGGCGCGGCTCTGACGGCGAGTGTCACGGTGTGTGTGTGTGCATGCCAGTGTGTGTGTGTGCGTGCGCGCGCGCGCGCGTGTGTGTGTGTGACGGTGTGGCAGTGTGTGTGTATGCCGGCTGGTGTCTCTGTATACGGTCACGTGTGTGTCAGTGTGTGTGTGTGTGTGTGTGTGTGCGTGTGTGTGTGCAGTGTGTGTGTGTGTGTGTCACTGAGCGTGTGTGTGTCTCCGGCTGTGTAGTACGGTCACGTGTGTGTCAGTGCCGTGCCAGCGGTGTGTGTGTATGTGTGTGTGTGTGTGTGTGTCTTTAAACTGAACCCACAGTCGACATGAGTTTCGTTCACAGATGTCAGCCGTTCAAAGGGCCCCGGATTCAGTGGTCGGCACAGTGGCCGTGTCCGCCATAGACATAAATGACTGATATATAAATGATTCACTCAGTGGTTTCTGATATATATCAGCCGGTCACAACTGACTGAGTCACAACTAAGCCGGAGAGCTAAACGACTGCCGTGTGGGTCAGTCCAGCACTGCAGCCGGTCTGGATGCAGACGGCGGTCCATGGCACAAATCTGCCCGCTCCAGGAACTGTATAAGTCCAGAATGCTTCTCTTCTCTTCCAACACGCCGGGATTTCGAGCCTTGTAGTAAGTATAGTAGTTGTTATAGCAGCAGCAGCTTAGTGTTTTTGTAGGGTTTTTTTCTGTTTTGTTTTTAAGTTGTGTGTGTGTGGGGGGGGGTGTGTGTGTGTGTGCCGGTGTGCGTACCGATCTGTGTCGTTTCGGTTTTCTGTCTTAAATGTTTATCTGTTTGTTTAGAGGCTAATTAATTGTAATTAATTTGTATTTCATTGCTATTGTTTGTTATCTTGCGTTGTGAATGTAGAAAAGCACACGAGTGTTCATCTGTTGTCCTCGAAAATGGAAGATTTTGTTCTGTCCTGTCCTGTGGCTCGTATCCAACGAAGAGCAATAACAGGTGAGATTGCTTTGGGAAGGAAAGGCAACTCTCGTCAAATTTTGATTCTTTTCCCTTTATTCATCCAGTTTCGGAAAATCCAACCTGGTATAGTATGCGCTGAAATGGTACGGGATGTATACTGGTAAGGGATACTGATTTAAAAAAAGAAGAAGAAAAAAAAAGCCCCATACTAAGATATAAGTCCTGTGTCGTGCATCGATATTGGGTGGGTATTTTCTGATTTGAGCGGAAGTGATTCCCTTCAATGTCGATTGTGTTTTATTCTGAAAAGCGTGCCAAAATCAGTACACTATTTCCGGATTCCTAAACCAGCATCATTCCACAATAGGTAAGAGCCCTGCCCGAAAATCTTGCCGCAGAAATCTGTCGATGTGAACTGACAACAATAATAAGCTAATCAAAAGGCAATATACTTGAGGTTTTCGTCGGAACAAGCGTTGGGTCGATAACATGGCAACTAGTTCGGAGAATGTGGATAGCGATGATGGAGATACACCAAGAGATTTAGTTGTGAAATTGGTCAAACTGGAGGATCAACTTGGCCTAACGAGATGGACAACATGGTCGGAAGGTTGGTAACTTTTTCACGATCATTTGCATTATTAGTGTTGGTCTGGCTAAATTCTCCAAATCCATCAGTAACAAAAATGCTGAGTTTGTGTCTACCTGTGCGTTGTTATTATTGTTTTGCCTGGATTGTTTTTCTTCACTCAGTCACTGTGCCAGGATTTCCCGCAAAAACCAAAAACCACTGTGTTGGTTAAAAAATAATGTGGTTAATATTTTAGTTCAGGGGGCGGTTGTTTGAAATCGACTTGCTTTCTTGGTAGAGCCGCTAACATCGAAGACTGCCACCAGAATATTCTGCCACCAAGTAACCATTTCCAAAAAATTCCAGAACACACCCGAAAGATGAAAGTAATATAACATATTGTTTTGTTTCATTTTAGTTAAGTTTACTTTGACTAGATCTAGTTTGAGTAAGATAGAAAGCGCACATGATTTATAAATCCTGTGAACATTATAAGCATTTTGATACATAAGACGTTTTAAGTTGAAAGGTTTGCACTTGAGCCTGATCCTAATATACAAAGTCTTACCATTTGTGTCATTCGTTTACAGTCAGTGGGAGTTAATATGTTTTGAACAGTTAACAAAGTCTTTGCAGGAAAGTTGTTGGAATATAATTTCATTTTTGTTCTAGGACTTGGAATTCTCCCCTTTCTGTTGTTTTGTCATAATTTTTATACGCTGGAATTAGGTAACAGACCGCTGGAGAGTTCCGTGCATACATGACTTATGCAAGAGGCACATCACATGATCTGTGCTCTCATAGGTGACTGGCTCTCTGAAATTCTGAGCAACAAAATGATCGAGAGAGGCAAAACGTGTAAAACAGCAGACTTTTTTTTTTGTGTGTGCTCTTTTGTGTGGTCTATTGTTTCTGCACGTATATAAATTGTAATACTAATAGTGGTTTAGTATTGTTCAGAATTAGATTATACAAGTTTACAACCATTACACCCAGTAAACTACACTACAGGTTATATAGTGATTTCTAATATGTTTTTCATGTTAAAACAAGTAATGATGTTAAATTTCTGTTAGACTAAAGTAGCACTTGTAGTACATCGGCACACCTGCAATTAAATAAAATTCACTTCAAGAATATACTATGATAAAAATATTTAAAAAATAAAAAAAAAAGTTTAGTTGTTTAAACGTGTGGTAGGTCAACAAAATTCTCCTTACGTGTTTGAGATGGTGTCTTTGCGAAATCTTTGGCTCAACAAAAACAATTGTGGACATTCACCATCATCATGTCAAAAGAGAAGAACATTTTTTTAAAGCTTCCACAGTATGCAAACATGCATACGTATATATACTACTTTACTAGTACTAAATACTAGTGTTGGATTTGGAATTCATGGGAGTGTTGGAGGGGAGGGGAGGGTGGATGTTGGATGGAAGAATGGAGGGTGGGGGTGGGCTGTGTACAGGGAGGAGGGGCTAGGTCAGGTGAGGCTGGAAAGCTTCAGTTGAGGCTGGTGTTGACAGGTGCAATAGCCGAGTGGTTAAAGCGTTGGACTTTCAGTCTGAGGGTCCCGGGTTTGAATCACGGTGACGGCGCCTGGTGAGTAAAGGGTGGAGATTTTTACGATCTCCCAGGTCAACATATGTGCAGACCTGCTAGTGCCTGAACCCCCTTCGTGTGTATATGCAAGCAGAAGATCAAATACGCACGTTAAAGATCTTGTAATCCATGTCAGCATTCAGTGGGTTATGGAAACAAGAACATTCCCAGCATGCACACCCCCGAAAGCGGAGTATGGCTGCCTATGGCGGGTTAAAAACAGTCATACACGTAAAAGCCCACTCGTGTGCATACGAGTGAACGCGGGAGTTGCAGTCCACGAACGCAGAAGAAGAGGAGGCTGATGTTAGTGAATCTGGTCTCTGGTGCTGGATCCGCTTGCTGATCTTTCTTTTTTAAAAATTTTTTCTCTTTCGTTTTTTTCCTCAAGGGAAGAGCATGACCACCAGGTGTTTAGATTAGACTTTGAGCATTGGACTTTTAATCTAATGGTCCCGAGTTCAATCCCACTGGTGGGTTGAGGGTTGATATTTTTCTTTTACTTTCAGATCATATTCTTCCAGGTCAGCAGACAGGCAGACCTACAAGTACAACTTGTGCTAGTGCCTTAACCCCTTAAGTTCGTCAGTTCATATGTATACTGTTTTACATGATTAATACAAATGGTAGCATCATTGTGCACACAGAAGAGATCTAATACACTTTTAAAACCCTGTAACTGATAACTGTACTGATTAATCCATTATTATGCACCAATCACAACAAGCATTATCTTCAAATTGATGTTGTTCATGTTCTCATGATGATGTTATGAAGAAGCCTGGCATAATCCTGTGGCTTGTTTTTTTCTTCTTTTTTTGCCAGTGAGTAGTTTTTGTTGTTTGGTGTGGTTTTGGGTGTTTTTTTTGTGTGTGTGTTTTTTTTTTTTACAATAAGGACATTATACTTTATGCTGCCTGCTTAGACTGGCAGCTCAACTTCCTTGTGCAGGAAAAAAAAGATCAAACATTTTCCAAGGGTGTACATCAGCATCAGATAGAGACTGATAAAGAGTGTGAATCTCCAGTTATGTTTGGGTGGATGAGGACATTTGTCCTAATTATTGTTGTCCACGTGGATGTACACCTCCGAATTTCAGCACAGGTCTAGCAGTTGTGTTCTGTTTTTCATTTTATTTATATAACTTATTTATTTTAATGAAAGGTCATACGTCTGCCAGCCTCAGGAAAAAAGAAAACCTAGTATACTTTTATCCTTGTATATTTTTCCCCATTCCAGTGTATTAATCTGTTACATATATATATGCAACAGTTTTTACCGAGTTTCAGTATGCTGGAAAAGTAAAACTCTGCTTGTGCCTGCTTTAGCTGCCCTTTTTTTAAATTTTTTTATTTTACTACTGACATTATATGATATATAGGTAAAATACATATGCATGCTCTTATCACTTTATCAGTGATAGATAAGGAATGAGTGCAGATACATTGTATACTTGTATTATAGTTGTAATGTATACTTACATGTATGTCAATATTTATAATTTTTACTGTAATAATATATCTCTAAGTATATATTTGAGTGCATCTATAGTTCATTAGATGGTGTGCATTCAGCTTCAAGCATGCATGCACACATCCAGAATAAATGTTGCAGTGCATTTTCTGAGTACTTGATTGATGGACACCTAATTTTACCCTTTGACTTTTGACTGAAAACTTTTTAAAAAGGGGTCGGGGGGAGTAGGGGAGTTGTTGTGTCATTAAAGGGGAGGGGGATGATTACCATTAAAGGGGTAAAGTGATTGTGGATACCTTTTTAAGATATCAAAAATGAAAGAAAAAGGTACTGTTATCAGTGTTGATATAATTGTTAAAAGCTCTTAAAAATCAGAAGTTGGCAGTGACAGTGTGGCAAGGAAGAACAAAGTGGATTGTAATGCTTGCATTATCCAAGCTTCTGTGTGAAAAACACTGCCCTGCACCAAATATTTTAGACTGGACACCCTCAGTCACACAATTCAGTTCTTGTCAGAACAACACAGTGGACTTACATGTTCGCTTCAGTCTCAGGGGGGGAAGGTTAATCAATTTCCTATTGTTAGGGGAAAAAATTGGCTGCAGCTGTCAAGCTCTGCTACCACGTGAAAAACTGTCCTTTAACCATGACCCCTTGATCATAGTTGATATCAATTTAATGTGATGGTGAACTGTCTTGTCAACTAAAGTCATCTGTAGCGGTGAACTGTCTTGTCAACTAAAGTCATCTGTAGCGGTGTGTCTTGTCAACTAAAGTCATCTGTAGCGGTGAACTGTCTTGTCAACTAAAGTCATCTGTGGCGGTGAACTGTCTTGTCAACTAAAGTCATCTGTGGCGGTGAACTGTCTTGTCAACTAAAGTCATCTGTGGCAGTGAAAGTTTATAATGATAATGATATTAATAATAATAATGATATTAATAATAATAATGATAATACTGATTTTTGCCTGCAGTGAAAATTGAGCCGCTAGATGACTATGAGTATGAAGACGGCAGCACAGCCATGACGGAAGACGGAGGCATGGAGTGGGCATCGGTGAAGGAGGAACCCCCAGAAGAAAGTGGAGCATTCGCCCACACCTGCGTCAATGGAGCGGACACGGAAACAAGTGCAACGCGACAGGAAGGTGTCATAGCCAGAGCCGATGATGCTGAGAGGACAGCTGCAGACAGGTTGTCTCCCCCTACTACCTGTGTGCCATTGTCAGTGCTGGTGAACAACGCCATTGCCACAGTGTATTCCCAGGTAAATAGTGCTGGTGAACAACGCCATTGCCACAGTGTATTCCCAGGTAAATAGTGCTGGTGAACAACGCCATTGCCAGTGTATTCTCTGGTAAATAGTGCTGGTGAACAACGTCATTGCCACAGTGTATTCTCTGGTAAATAGTACTGGTGAACAACGCCATTGCCACAGTGTATTCCCAGGTAAATAGTGCTGGTGGACAACGCCATTGCCACAGTGTATTCTCTGGTAAATAGTGCTGGTGGACAACACCATTGCCACAGTGTATTCTCTGGTAAATAGTGCTGGTGGACAACACCATTGCCACAGTGTATTCTCTGGTAAATAGTGCTGGTGGACAACACCATTGCCACAGTGTATTCTCTGGTAAATAGTGCTAGCGGACAACACCATTACCACAGTGTATTCTCTGGTAAATAGTGCTGGTGGACAACACCATTGCCACAGTGTATTCTCTGGTAAATAGTGCTGGTGGACAACACCATTGCCACAGTGTATTCTCTGGTAAATAGTGCTGGTGATCAGTGCCATTGCCACAGTGTATTCTCTGGTAAATAGTGCTGGTGAACAACGTCATTGCCACAGTGTATTCTCTGGTAAATAGTGCTGGTGGACAACACCATTGCCACAGTGTATTCCCAGGTAAATAGTGCTGGTGAACAACGCCATTGCCACAGTGTATTCCCAGGTAAATAGTGCTGGTGATCAACACTATTGCCACAGTGTATTCCCAGGTAAATAGTGCTGGTGGACAACACCATTGCCACAGTGTATTCTCTGGTAAATAGTGCTGGTGGATAACACAATTGCCACAGTGTATTCTCTGATAAATAGTGCTGGTGGACAACACCATTGCCACAGTGTATTCCCAGGTAAATAGTGCTGGTGAACAACACTATTGCCACAGTGTATTCTCTGGTAAATAGTGCTGGTGGACAACACCATTGCCACAGTGTATTCTCTGGTAAATAGTGCTGGTGATCAATGCCATTGCCACAGTGTATTCTCTGGTAAATAGTGCTGGTGGACAACACCATTGCCACAGTGTATTCCCAGGTAAATAGTGCTGGTGAACAATGCCATTGCCACAGTGTATTCCCAGGTAAATAGTGCTGGTGGACAACACCATTGCCACAGTGTATTCTCTGGTAAATAGTGCTGGTGGACAACACAATTGCCACAGTGTATTCTCTGGTAAATAGTGCTGGTGGACAACACCATTGCCACAGTGTATTCCCAGGTAAATAGTGCTGGTGAACAACACTATTGCCACAGTGTATTCTCTGGTAAATAGTGCTGGTGGACAACACCATTGCCACAGTGTATTCTCTGGTAAATAGTGCTGGTGATCAATGCCATTGCCACAGTGTATTCTCTGGTAAATAGTGCTGGTGATCAATGCCATTGCCACAGTGTATTCTCTGGTAAATAGTGCTGGTGATCAATGCCATTGCCACAGTGTATTCTCTGGTAAATAGTGCTGGTGGACAACACCATTGCCACAGTGTATTCCCAGGTAAATAGTGCTGGTGAACAACACTATTGCCACAGTGTATTCTCTGGTAAATAGTGCTGGTGGACAACACCATTGCCACAGTGTATTCTCTGGTAAATAGTGCTGGTGATCAATGCCATTGCCACAGTGTATTCTCTGGTAAATAGTGCTGGTGATCAATGCCATTGCCACAGTGTATTCTCTGGTAAATAGTGCTGGTGATCAATGCCATTGCCACAGTGTATTCTCTGGTAAATAGTGCTGGTGAACGCCATTGCCACAGTGTATTCTCTGGTAACTAGTGCTAGCAGACAACACCATTGCCACTGTCTCTTTCACTCTTCCCTTCCCTGTGATGTAACCCCCACGCCCCCTCCCTGTCTCTCTCCCTCCTGTGATGTAACCCCCACCCTGTCTCTCTCTCTCCCTCCTGTGATGTGACCCCAACACCCCCTCCCCTATCTCTCCCTCCTGTGATGTGACCCCCACCCCCTCCCCTGTCTCTCTCTCTCTCCTTCCCTGTGATGTGACCCCCACACCCCCTCCCCTGTCACTCTCACTCTCCCCTCCCCTGTGATGTTACCCCCACACCCCCTCCCCTGTCTCTCTCTCTCTCCTTCCCTGTGATGTGACCCCCACACCCCCTCCCCTGTCTCTCTCTCTCCTTCCCTGTGATGTGACCCCCACACCCCCTCCCTCTCTCACTCTTCCCTTCCCTGTCATGTGACCCCAACACCCTCCCCTGTCTCACTCTCCTGTGATGTGACCCCCACACACCTCCCTCTCTCTCTCTCTCTCTCTCTCTCCTTCCCTGTGATGTGACCCCCACACCCCCTCCCTGTCTCTCTCTCTCTCTCCTTCCCTGTGATGTGACCCCCACACCCAGGAACTGTCCATATGCCAATGACAGCACTGGTGTTGCTGATGGAACAGGACTGGTTGCAGGCACCCATGGACGGCACCAGTGCCGAGGAGTCTGCTAGCGCTACCTCCCTCATCGTCGTGTCCCCAGGCACCTGTGCTGTTGACGGCGGCGCCATGGTATCCACCTCCCATTCCCAGGTAGCTGTCAGTGAGGCGCCCAAGGCATCGTCCCATTGTGAGGTGGCCACGAGGGAAGTGGGCGTGTCGTCGCCCCAAGGTGTGGGGCTGGACTCTCTCCACATTGGATCACCGCCAGGCAGTGTGGTGGTGGTGGGGACGGGTGCTGGAGACCTGGCCCCCCTGGAACCAGACAGTGCTGTGGACCTGATGGACATTGGCTCCTCACAGCTGACAGCGGTGGACGAGCAGACGGTGAGGGGGTTGGAAGACGTGGTGGTGGCCGTCTCCACACCCTCCCCTTCCAAGATGGCGGTAAAGCGGGCTGATCGCCACGCCCACAGGAAGAGTAAGAGAGGCCGGAAGCCGAAGAAACTGCCTGGGGAGGAAGAGCCCTTTGTCATCATCAAAAAGACTCACGGGAAAAAGAGAGGCAGGCCTCCCAAGAACAGCAAAATCCATGTGAACGGTGCGGACAGTGTGGGTGCCGTTTCCAGTGTGGGTGCAGTTTCCAGTGTGGGTGCAGTTTCCAGTGAAGGTGCCGTCTCCAACACAAACAAAAACCACGTGAAAGTTGCAGACAACGCAAAGACTGTCCCGAAGGCGAAAACAAAAACGAAGACAAAGAAGAAGGCAGATGCTGTGCCGGACACGAAAGAGGGGGGAGTGTTTCCAATGCACCCGACCATGGGCAAACGTTTACAGGCTGGTTCCAGCACGGCCTTCAACTTGTTCCGGCTGGCGCTGATGTTGCAGAACGAGGAAGCGGCGGTGGCCTTCGCCCAGCACTACCGACTGCTGCCTCGCTACCGGTTCTGCCCCTTGTGCAGCCAGCGGCTGGAGAAGCTGTACAGGATCGTGCGCCACAACAAGAGGCCTCTCTTCCGCTTCCAGTGCAACAAGCAGCCATGCAAGATGGGGAGGAACCAGGTCCCGCTGAGGTGGGGCACCAAGTTTGTCAGCTCCAACCTGTCGCTGAGGAAGGCCATCATTCTGGACTATTGCTTCGTCAAGAAGTACGACATCCCCACGGCCAAGTCGGAGAGTGCCATGCCAGAGTGTGAAGAGTCGGACCGCATGGTGTCCACGTCCACAGAGACGGTGGTGGACTACTACAATCACTGTCGGGAGATCTGCGCTTACTCCATCATCAAATCCCCGCCCATCGGTGGGCTGGGCTACACGGTGGAGCTCTTCGAATCGTTCTTTGTGGGCTCCAAGAGCCACAACCAGGGGGGCTCGAAAAGCCACAAGGTCCACGCGTTCCAAGGGCAGTACATCCTGTCGGGGATCTGCATTGAGAACAATGATGTGCTGTTCGCTGTGGCCCCTGACCTGGAGCCCAACAACATCCTGCCGCTGCTGCAGAGCAAAATCGCCCTGGGCACGCACATACGCACGTCCTCGTGCGACACCTACCGGCAGCTGAAAAAGTTTGGCTATGAGCACACAGTGGTAAAGGACACTCAGCTCTTCGTTCACAATGACCTCAACTTCAGCGGTTGCTCCAACGTGTCGCAGGCAGGTACCATGCGACCTTTGGCTTTCCACCGGCGCAGTGGCACCTTCAACCTCCACCTGGCGGAGTACCTGTGGAGGAGGAAGCACCGCGATGCTGCCGACCTGTTTGTGGCCTACCTGGAGACGGTGGCTGCTGTGTACCCCCTCAACCTGCCTGCTGCAGAAGGTAGGTACACTAAGGTAGACTTTCATGGTCCTGGACACCAAATGTGGGGGGGTGAGGGGGGGCTAGCCCTGCTGGAACTGCAGGTCATGATTTGTATGGTAAATATACTCTTTTGTCACTCACAACTGATTTCCCTGAAATTTGGGCTGCTCTCCCCAGGAGAGCATGTTGCTACTGTGCAGCATCACTCTTTTTTTTCTCTATTTTTTTTTCTGGCCTGCAAGTATATTTGTGTTCCTATCAAAGTGGATTTTTCTACAATTTTTTTGCCAGAGACAACCCTTTTGTTGCCATGAGTTATATTTCAGTGCGCCAAGTGCATGCTACACACAGAACCCCTCGGTTTATCATCCCATCCAATTCCACATGACTGGACGTTCAGTTTGATTTTCCAGTCAAACTTGGGAGAAAGGTGGAGACCATGATTCGAACCCACACCCTCGTAGACACAGTATTGGCAGATAAGTGTTTTAACCATTCTGCTATAGTTGGAGCAATAGCTTGTGATTTGCCTTGGGAGAGGCAGGTGAAAATAATATGGGTTGTTGAGAAATTGTGAGGTTATCTTTCATTTTGTTGCAGTATCTGGACTGTAAAAAGTTTCCATTTATAACACTGTTGAATACCAGTGGTTCACATTGTTCTCAAATGCTGTTACTACAAGACCGTTCCAGATCCTCTTACTTGTACAAAGTCCATATAACTAGCAATACTGTTTGTACTGGTGATGCTACTAGTTATTCTGTTTGCTTCAGTGACTGGTAGCCAACACACGTTCATCATTCTTTTGTTGTTGTTTTTGGATTGTTTTTGCTATTCTCTGTATTTAGTGTAAGACAGACAGCTTTTTGTCAAAACTGATGACTTCACTTGACTAAGTTGACAGTGCAAATTTGAAAAAAACAAACTTTGCGAAGAAGTTTTGCCTGTCTAAAGTGTCTTGTAAACTTGTATCATTTTGCCTGTCTAAAGTGTCTTGTAATAATGTAAAGTTGTATCATTTATTGAATTTATATTGCTAACACTGTATAATTTCATATCATTTGGTGACAGTTTCAGGTGAATTCTAAGTGTTGCTATTGATAAATGCAGTTTACTGCAATCAAGACAGACACAGCATTTTCCTCTACTGTTCATCATTAAGTGTTATTCAGACTGAGTTCCCTCCCACTGTGAAATATTGCAGTCATTTTTAGAGGGTTTCTTCCAGAAGTTCCTGAGTGCCAGTCACCACACACCAGCAGGACTTTCAAGAATGGAACTTACAACACTGAAAGCAAAGATTCTGCGGATTAAAAGGGTAGTGCTCAACCACTGTGGACTCTGAAAGTGGAAACTTTTGTGTCTCTTGGGTTTCACTTTTTAGGAGCAACTTAGGTGTGAGATCTGTGTTACTCTTACACAAGTCTTAGTTTTAGTAATATGACTTTTACAGATAGTGTCACTGTGTGCATCCATTGTTTTGGGGGTGTTCCTAGGACACTAAATACATTCCTACTCGCAGTTTGGTTAGTAACTTGCAAAGTGAAAGCATGTTTGCATGTTCTCATATGTAAAAAAAAAAATGTACATGCATGAGTGTGTGTTTGCATGTGCATTGTATGTGTGTGAGTGTGCGTGTACATGCAGTGTGTGTGTGTGGGTGTTGGTGTATTAATCAGTGTACATGTACACTGATTCTGTTTCTAAGTTGTAGCTTTTAGTTTTATTGTAAATCACGTTTTATCTTTATCCTAAACTTAAAAAAAAAAAAAAGAAAGAAAAAGAACAACTTACAAAATAATTTTGTTTCTTTTTTTTTGTACAGGTGAGCAAATGGATGGTGACAACCCAGATTCAGTCCTGAAGTGACGTGGATTAGATTTTCCCAAACTGGTGTCTGTTTTGTGATACATGTGTTCATGCCAACAAACTTTCAAAGACAGTGATTGATAGAGGGCTGCAGATTCTTCTTTTTTGGGGAGCGTGGTTCAAACAATTATATGCAGCATTTGCTGGTAATCCAGTCTTCTGGAATATTCCCAGTTTTCCAGATCGTAGAGGTGTTTGTTTAGAGATCTGGAGGTGGGGAGAGAAGAAAAGACAAAATCAGTGAACAGTGAACATTGATTTATTTCATTCTTATAAATTTTGAGAAATTTTTAGCCATTAATTTATGTTTGAGAGGATTAATTGTTTATTTGAATGTAAGGAATTTTTTTTTTTTTTGAAGAATAGTCTTGAAATTTTTCAGCAATGTTGATGGCAACTGATCTGGTGAATTTCAGTGATTGAATTCAAATGAAATTAGTTTTCTTACCGTCTTACTCTTAGTTTATAAGTTTCATCTCTGTTTTTTGATATTGCCGCAGTGCCAGAATAATGTTGATTGACAATTCAATGTGAATGCCAGTCAAAACCAATTTTTAATAAAACTTTAGGGCGTCGTTAGATTTTTATTGCATTTTTATTCTTATTGCTGTGATTTGTCGTGGTATGTGTGTATAAGTATCTTTGTATGGTGTGTGCATCACTCTGTATGATTCTTTGAAAGTTTTCTTTGCAAAGGGCTTTCATGAACACAATTGATCCAGCTTCAGATTTAGATCAAACGTTACATCATTCGAAATCAATGAATGTGAACAAATTACAAAGTGACACTACTCTAACATTTTGTCCAGTCAGCAACATGATGTGGCGTATAACTAGTGAGTTACTGCCCCTGAATAAAGGAAAAAGCATTTCCACCAGGCATTGAGGTCAATTAATCTGTGTTTAACTTAAAGCTTTCCAGGGCAGGAGGATGCAGGATATATATATATATATATATATATACACACAGAAAAAGCTGTTTTTTCTTCCAAACTGATGTGTGTACACAGCCTGAAATAGTGCAGTAGTTTCTTCCCTTTGCATGTGGTTTATGCACCAGACCGTTGCTTGGGTGCAGGGGCTAAATGAGTTAATGTCAGCCAGGTAAATGGATTTCCCTTTGGCATGACCAAAAGGGCATGTGAACTAATCAAATCAATCAAATCAGAAAAATAATAAAAGGCCTAATCAACGGAAACCCAGCAGGTGTCTCATAGTCTTGAAATTTGTTTCTGCTTGGTCAAGTACAGGTCTACAAGTGTGTGGTCACTGATTCTGCTCGGTCAAGTACAGGTCTACAAGTATGTGGTCACTGTTTCTGCTTGGTCAAGTACAGGTCTACAAGTGTGTGGTCACTGTTTCTGCTTGGTCAAGTACAGGTCTACAAGTGTGTGGTCACTGTTTCTGCTTGGTCAAGTACAGGTCTACAAGTGTGTGGTCACTGATTCTGCTCGGTCAAGTACAGGTCTACAAGTATGTGGTCACTGTTTCTGCTTGGTCAAGTACAGGTCTACAAGTGTGTGGTCACTGTTTCTGCTCGGTCAAGTACAGGTCTACAAGCATGTGGTCACTGTTTCTGCTTGGTCAAGTACAGGTCTACAAGTGTGTGGTCACTGTTTCTGCTTGGTCAAGTACAGGTCTACAAGTGTGTGGTCACTGTTTCTGCTTGGTCAAGTACAGGTCTACAAGTGTGTGGTCACTGTTTCTGCTCGGTCAAGTACAGGTCTACAAGCATGTGGTCACTGTTTCTGCTTGGTCAAGTACAGGTCTACAAGTGTGTGGTCACTGTTTCTGCTCGGTCAAGTACAGGTCTACAAGCATGTGGTCACTGTTTCTGTTTGGTCAAGTACAGGTCTACAAGTGTGTGGTCACTGTTTCTGCTTGGTCAAGTACAGGTCTACAAGCATGTGGTCACTGTTTCTGCTTGGTCAAGTACAGGTCTACAAGTATGTGGTCACTGTTTCTGCTCGGTCAAGTACAGGTCTACAAGTGTGTGGTCACTGTTTCTGTTTGGTCAAGTACAGGTCTACAAGTATGTGGTCACTGTTTCTGCTTGGTCCAGTGTCTTGATCAGTAGATGTGACAGATCCTTCATCATTCAAATGTGAAACCAGACTCCTTCACGTGGTTGAATGCTTCAGACACCGTGTCCAAATACTTCAGTCTGGGTCTCAACCCAGCAGAAACAAATAGTGAACGCATACTTCACTGGCAACGACTAGACCAAGCAGAAACAAATGGTGACCAACATGCTTTGCTGATAGGTCCTAGACCAAGCAAAAACAAATGGTGACCAACATGCTTTGCTGATAGGAACTAGACCAAGCAAAAACAATGTGAACACATACGTTGCTGGCAGCTATTAAAAACCCCAACAAAACACTATAAAACCAAGCAGAAACAAAGTAAGTACATATTTTACAGGTAGTGGTAGAGACCAGACCAAACAAAAAAAAGTGAATGTGTTTCACAGCCTCCAGTGACTTGTGCAGAGTCTCCTGTGGAGGGTGGCCTTATGTCAGAACAGATCTGTGTGGAGTTCTGGCCGCTCTCTCCTCAGGGACTACGCATCACTACAGCACAGTGCCACCCATTCTGTTCTTTTTGGCCTTTGTGTGTGTGTGTGTGTGCAGTTTGTTTTCCTATCAGAGTGGATTTTTCAACAGAATTTTTGCCAGGGACAACCCTTTTGTTGCTGTGGGTTCTTTTACATGCCCTAACGGCACGCCGTACCCAGGACCTCTGTCATCTCGTCCATATAACTAGCGTCTAGACTACCACTCAGTGCCACCCTAACAGCACTGTGCACTGCCACAGGGACCATGACTGAACAGTCTGTTTTTCAAGATGTCACTGAGATAAGACAAATCCATAAGGAGATGTCACTGAGATAAGACAAATCCATAAGGAGATGTCACTGAGATAAGACAAATCCATAAGATGTCACTGAGATAAGACAAATCCATAAGGAGATGTCACTGAGATAAGACAAATCCATAAGATGTCACCGAGATAAGACAAATCCATAAGGAGATGTCACCGAGATAAGACAAATCCATAAGGAGATGTCACCGAGATAAGACAAATCCATAAGGAGATGTCACTGAGATAAGACAAATCCATAAGATGTCACTGAGATAAGACAAATCCATAAGGAGATGTCACTGAGATAAGACAAATCCATAAGGAGATGTCACTGAGATAAGACAAATCCACAAGGAGATGTCACTGAGATAAGACAAATCCATAAGGAGATGTCACTGAGATAAGACAAATCCATAAGGAGATGTCACCGAGATAAGACAAATCCATAAGGAGATGTCGCTGAGATAAGACAAATCCATGTACACTACACCACATCTGTTAGGGAGATGCCTGACCAGCAGCGTTAACCCAACGCACTGAGTCGGGGCCCTGAGTGCATGCATGTATGTGGTTGTGTAGCTATCATGGGGGACTTCTTCCACAGAACCCTGCCCGTCATGGATTCTCTGTATTGGCAGATAAGTCTAACATCTCCAGGGCTGTGGATATGTAGGGCAGGTTCAAGGACGATATCTTGGGGAGGTGGGGGGTAACTTTAGTTTGATGCCACCAAACAGCATAAAAGATTCAGCCAAAAAAAAACAAAAAAACACACACACAAAAAACCCCCAATGAAAAACAATTTCAGCAAGTGGCAGCTGCAAGAGCAACTGAGCTGAATGAGTCTTTTGCTCAGAGTTAGAGCGATAACTGGGAATATTGCTACTGTGAAAGACTACTGAAGCTGTGAAGGTGAAAACTGAGAAGTGCTGGTACACAATTATCAATGCCTTTTTCATCCCTGTAGACGTAAGATTGGAGGTGATCTGTGTGAACTGATGGCAGTAAAGCGTTTTAAATGTGCTCTCATTTGCAACAGATTGCACCATTTTGAACGTGAATTTCAGGGATTTTTTTAATTTTCCTCAGTGGGAGCCTTGAAAGACTGCACAACCCCCTCTCCTCACCCCCCCCCCCCCACCCTGTTCAGTGTGTATTGTGGCATGATGAGAAGGGGAAAGTCTTAAGGGAAGTTTGGATGAAATTAATTTGTCAAGAATACATCATTATACCAGAGAGAAGGAGTGTATTAATAAAATAAACAGATAAAAAGCCAACAACAAATTAATTATTCAAACCTAAAGCAGACACTTGTTTTGCCATTTCATATGATGGTTTCATTATCATTATTATTTGTTTTTTAATTTCACATCATTTTCCAACCTTGACCTTTCAGATGACCTCCTATTTCATGTATTGTCTGTATTGTGCGTGTTCGGCTGTGTGTCTCATTGTGTGTGTGTGTGTGTGTGTGTGTGTGTTAAATACTTCAGAGCTTGTGTGTTTGTATATTGTATATACTTAAGAAGTGTATGTGTGTGATATACTTCAGAAGTGTGTGTGTGTGCTTTCTATTTCAAATTGTTTCATGCTATGGTTGTTACGGTGGTGATGGTATTGTTGTTGGTGGGTTTGTTGTTTTTTTTTTTTGGTTGTTTTTTTTTTTTTTTTTGTTTGTTTTTTTACAAAGAAATTGGAGATATGTCCAATCTCAGAAGGCAAACTGTATTATTATTTTGAAAACACTGACAATACTTTCAAGAAATAAATGAACAGAAAGTGACTTACAAAAGACGTTATGCAGGTAAATGGATGTGTGGTTTATGCATCAGCAGTTTATGGACATGTTTGTGTGTGTGTGTATGCACGTGTGCGTGTGTTAGCATATGTAAACGTGTGCATGGGCATGAAAGCTATATATTGTATGTGTGAAGCAATGTTTATGTGAGTGTGTGTGTGTTCAGGAATCCACATCGATTGGTGTTGCTGCGATTCCTTCAACTGCTCCCCTGTAAAAAAGAAAAAAGAAAAAAGGAATAATAATAAAATAAAATAAAAACAGATAAACATTACAATGATGATTATCTTATCCTCTCTGTCTGTCTCTCACTCTTGCATATGCTTGTCTAACTAGAAAGTATGCATCCCCAAACAGTACAGAGTAAACTGCAAACTTGAGCTTAAACAAAACACTCGCACACACACACACACACATTCTCCCCCCCCCCCCCTCTCTCTCTCTTTCCCCCCATCATCTGCACCGTTTCAGTGGCATTACTCCCACACGGCTCACTCAGCCACACAAGGGTTCGCCTGTCACAGTCCCACTGCAGGCAGTCCACACAAAATTATCGATGCCAGGTCGAGTCACCAGGAGGGCACACACCAGAGGAGACCCAGCACTGCTACCAAATCACTTCGGTGGTGTTCAGTAGTGCCCGTTCCGATTTAACATTACAATAATCGCTTAGTCGCGGAGCCAGACTGAGTGAGCGTCCCTCGCAGAGAGGAGACAGCCACCATGTCACTCCAACGACAGTCTTCTGTGAACCGACACCACAGAATTGGAGATGGATCAAAACTGTACTCTCTCTGTCTCTCGCTCGCTCTCTTTCTCTCTCGCTCCACCGACTATCTAAAAAATAAATCTACCTTAGTATCATTCAAAAAAAGAGTACCAAAAATACCTCATGGAACAATTATAAACAATTCTTATTTTCCATGTTTTATTTGAGCTTCTGGTGAGAACTTCTACATATATCTCTTCTCGTTTGCTCTCGGACAATGTGTGAACATGGAAAAGAGCTCAGAAGTATTAGTGTATATTAGTGCGTGTATGCATGCGTGTGTAAGCTGGTGCGTATGTGTGCGCGCGCGCGTGTGTGTGTGTGAGAGAGAGACTGAGTTATATTCCATGTTATTTTTTTATATTTTGCGGTTTTTTTCGTTTTTTGTTTGTTTTTTCGTTTTTGTTACTGTCTACTGTGTCTGTACCGATTTTTTTTTCTTTTCTTCCTTGTTGTTTCAGTTGTCCTTGTCATTGTTTCCGTTATTCTTGTTTCCGTTGTCCTTGTCGTTGTTGTCATTGTTTCAGTTGTCCTTGTTGTTTCAGTTGTCGTTCAGTTGTCCTTGTCGTTGTTTCAGTTGTCCTTGTTTCAGTTGTCCTTGTTGTTTCAGTTGTCGTTCAGTTGTCCTTGTCGTTGTTTCAGTTGTCCTTGTTGTTGTTTCAGTTGTCCTTGTCGTTGTTTAGTTGTCGTTGTTTCAGCTGTCCTTGTCGTTGTTCAGTTGTCCTTGTTCAGTTGTCCTTGTTGTTTCAGTTGTCGTTCAGTTGTCCTTGTCGTTGTTTCAGTTGTCATTGTTGTTGCTTCAGTTGTCCTTGTCGTTGTTTAGTTGTCGTTGTTTCAGCTGTCCTTGTCGTTGTTCAGTTGTCCTTGTTCAGTTGTCCTTGTTCAGTTGTCCTTGTCGTTGTTTAGTTGTCGTTGTTTCAGCTGTCCTTGTCGTTGTTCAGTTGTCCTTGTTGTTTCATTTGTCCTTGTCGTTGTTCAGTTGTCCTTGTTGTTATAGTTGTTTCAATTGTCTTTGTTGTTGTTTCAGTTGTCCTTGTCGTTGTTCAGTTGTCCTTGTCGTTGTTTCGGTTGTCCTTGTTGTTTCAGTTGTTGTTCAGTTGTCTTTGTTGATGTTTCAGTTGTCCTTGTTGTTCAACTGTCCTTGTCGTTTCAGTTGTCCTTGTTGTTGTTTCAGTTGTCCTTGTTGTTTCAATTGTTGTCGTTGTTTCACTTGTCCTTGTCGTCGTTTCAGTTGTCCTTGTTTCAATTGTTGTCCTTTTTCAGTGTTTGTTGCTGTGGGTTTTTTTTTCAGTTGTTGCTGTTGCTGTTTCAGCTTTTGTTGTTGCTGTTCTTGTTGCCGTTTGTTTCAGTTGTTGCTGTTGTTCTTGTTTCAGATGTTGCTGTTTCAGTTTATATTTTGCTGTTGCTGTATATTGTTGCTGCTGTTGTTAGAACTTCAGTTTTTGTTGTCATTGCTGTTGGTGTTTCAGTTGTTATGGTTTTCATTACTGATGGTGGTCAGTACCCTGAAGATGCCCACCACTCACCTAAAATCACAGATTAACCGAAGTCTACAGGCGGGCCAACAGCAATGTGAGAGCTGACTTACCAATGGTTTCTCTATTGCAATCGGAAATCATTTACAGCTTAGTCTTTTGTGAAAGACTGTGACTCTCAAACTTGGAGGCAAAATTGCACTGGCTCTTAGTGCTGCGGCCTTGGGGGGAGAGGGGAGTGCGGGAGGGGGGGGGGCTTGTTGGCCTTTGGGAACCATCCCCAATGCCGACTGTTCTAAAACCCTCTTGGCTGAGAGAGAGTGGGGATGTAACTTGGGCATGAAAGACATTCTCTACTGTCATCGAATTCCAGCCTAGGTGGTCGGGACAGCAGTTACCTCCTCTGCCGTTCTGATGGTCATAGTCGAACACGACTCGGTGACTTATATCATACATACCCGGAGGATGCATCCGAGTGAATCCCGTGAGCCGTGGCAGCTGAGAAAGGCTCCGTGGTGACGTCGATCGTCCACAGCACAAGGCCGCCCTCCCGTTCTCCCAGAATGCCCGAGTGCACGGCCGCCTTGCAAACGGAGGAGCTCTGGCGAGAGAACACACTGTGTGAACTCCGACCTTTCTTCTGCTGCTTCTTCAGTCATCGTCGTCATCTTCTCTTTCTTCCTCTTCTAGTTCTACTACTACTACTACCACCACAACAACTACTACTGCTTCTTCTTCTTCTACAACTACTACAGCAACTACCAACTACTACAACTACTACTACTTCGCCCTCTTCTTCGTCGTCGTCTTCTACTGCTACCACTTCATCATCTACTTCTACTGCTACCACTTCATCATCTACTTCTACTGCTACCACTTCATCATCTACTTCTACTGCTACTACTACTTCTTCTTCTACTAATGCTACTACTTCTAATGCTTCTTCTTCTTCTACTACTACTACTACTGCTTCTGCTACTGTTTCTTCTTCTTCTATTGCTTCTTTTTCTTCGTTCAAGGGCTGCAATTTCCATGAAGATGTTCTCTCGTATACATACAAGCGGACTTCGACGTGCATGACTATTTTTAAGCCTCAGTGTCACGAAGGCGGATGTTCTCCGTGTTCGGGGATGTGCATGCATGCTGGGTACAGTAAGTTCTCGTTTCCACAACCCACAGAATGCTTTGAAAACAGCTGGCGGGATCTTGAGGTTCAGGCGCGATCAGATCTGCGCATCTTTTACCTGGGAGATGGGAGACAGACAGACAGACAGAGACACAGACACACACAGACTGTGTGTGAGAGAGAGGGGGGACCAACGGTGCTCACCACAGAGTAGGAACCGGACCCGATGACAGGAACCGCAGCGAGCTGACAGTTGTCGGGGCAACGGGCTCTGCACACGAATAGTGGGGGGCACGCGCGAGCGCGCACAAACACACAGACACACGTACACACACAGACACACACGCGCGCGCGTGCATACACACGCGTCAGTGAATGCACACACACACACATACGTGCATGCGCGCGCGCGCGCACACACACACACACCCACACACAGTGTATTCCACGTCTTACTCGGTCCACGTAAAACCAATGAATACAAGCATCGGTTTTTTTTTTTTTTTTATGGGAGGGGGTGGTGGTGTTCTGTTTGTTTTCATATATGTGTGTGTGTGTGTGTTGTCAATATTTTACTTCATGACGGGAAATTGAACTAGCAACAATTGCTTTTTTTTACATCAAGCCATCAGTGAAAAAATCGAAAAGACATGAGAGAGAGAGAGAGAGAGAGAGAGAGAGAGGAAAGGTAACAACAACAAAATGCAGATATACATGAATATTGTGATAATGAAATACACAATTGCATTTCTATTTCACACACACACACACACACACACACACACACACTGGAATTCATGCATGTGCGCAAGACTGTATGACTGTTTACGTGTTTGTGTGTGATTATGATTTTGGTTTGATTGTTAGCTCCTTTTTGTTCATTGCCATTTGATTTTTTTTCTTTCCTTTTCATCGCTTGCATTTGTGGAATTGTTCCCTTGTAAAACGCTGTTTGCGAAGAAAATAAGGTCATTGCTGTGTGTGTGTGTGTGTGTGTGTGTGTGTGTGTGTGTGTGTGTGTGTGTGTGTGTGTGTGTGTGTGTGTGCGTGTGTGTGTGAATGTATGTGTTTGTGTGTGTGCGTGCGTTCACGCGCCCGCGCGTTTGCGCGTCTGTAACGAGCATGCACGCGTGCGAGCATCAGTGAGTGCTCACAGGTGGGCTGACCTTGGCCTGTGTGTTTCTGCACTGTTCACCGTGTATCTGTTCTATTCTCCATTTCATCTCACAACAGTCTGTCTGCCCGCGCACGTGCGACACGCCCGTGACCTACCCGCACAGCGAGTTGTTGCACAGAGAGAACGTGTCCCTGCAGGTGACTCGCTGCATGTCCTTGTACACTGCGGGGTTCAGGAGCACATGGAAACGTCATCAGACAAAATGTCACAGCTGAAAATAAAGTCACTACACAACAAGATACTAAAACATGATCAAATGAAATGTGGTAGCTGAAATAAAGTCACTACACAACAAGATACTAAAACATGATCAAATGAAATGTGGCAGCTGAAATAAAGTCACTACAAAACAAAGAGAGAGAGAGAGAGAGAGAGAGAGAGAGTGCGAATGCGAATGGTTTATTCATCAGGCCATGGCCCCTCCTAAAGGAGTAAATGAACAAATACCATCACAAAATATTCAAAAAGGAAATTAAACTTCAACGAAATAGTACCAGAAACGAGCAACAATAGTTCATGACCTACTACGAGGTTACAATTTCCCCGGCTAAGTTTAACCGCTTTACATAAGAAACATGACAGATTACACACGTCACACCGTCCAGTTGATGCACACCAGAAGACTTAAGATTAAATGTGCATGGATATCGGTAGCACTTGGACGGGACAAACTCGAGTCTGATATCAGTGAGGGCGGGGCAGCACGAAACCAAATGCACTTCATTTCAGACTGACTTTGTTCACACAGAGCATACCGTAAGACTGATCCCGTGCCGTGCCGTACAGGTTGTTGACCTGGCACTGGTAGATGCCCACGTCACTCTCTGCGGCGCGTGTCACCAGCAGGCGGTGTGACCGTGTGCCCGGCGTTCCGGCGTCCGTTTCGGGCAGGTGGATGAACTTGCCCGGGTCGGACACGTCCAGGGGTGCCCCTGATTTCAGCCACGTCACCTGAACGGAACGTGTTGTCGGACTGAGATACGTGTGTTCACACGAAAAAACAAACAAAACCAAAAAGCCTGCACGTGTGCTTTAAATTCATGAGGCGTCACACACCTTCACGTAACACGCACGTGCCGCCCACAGTCTACCCCCCCCCCCCCCGCCCCCCACCTCCTCCTTCACCCGCGCGCGTGTGTACTGACGCACACGCGCACACACGTTCGGACACCGAGTTCTGTTCATATTCGCTTCTGGTTGTTGTTGTTGTTGTCGTTGCTTGGTTGATTTTTATCGTCTGATGTCATTCATAAACCTGAGAGCGAGCATGCACACATACACACAGTTATGAACACACACGCGCGTGCACACATACACACGTGCGCACATACGCTACACACACACACACACACACACGCAAACATGCAGAGTCTGGTCGCACGCTCACGCACACAGGCACGCACGTATGCACGCACACACACACGCACGCACACACCACACACACACAAACATACATGCATAACACACACACACACACGTGGCACACACAAACATGTAGAGTCTGGTCGCACGCACGCGCACACACGCACGCACGTGTGCACGCACACAGACGCGCACGCACCACACACACACACACACACACCACACACGCACATACATACATGCATACATACATACATAACACACACACACACACAAACATGCAGAGTCTGGTCGCACGCACGCGCACACAAGCACGCACGTGTGCACGCACACACACGCGCACGCACACCACACACATACACACACACACACACACACACACCTGTAGAGGTTCGTCGCCACTGACCAGACAGTCGAACAACAGCGATGACTTCAACGGGGTGAGTTCCGGTTTTAGCGACGCCTGTGGTGGCACTGCAACATGCAGCATGCTGCTTTCTTCACCGCTACATACTGCCGACAGTGGCGACGGCTGACCACACGTCAATGTCATGGAACAGAAGAGGCATCAGCCCGGAGATCAAGCTGAAAGTGTTCCTGGCTGATGTACTCCCTACGCTGCTGTACGCCTGTGAGACCTGGACAGTTTACCAGCACCGTGCCAAGGAAGTGTACCACTTCCACACAACCTGGCTCACGAAACACCTCGGGATCAAATGGCAAGACAGGGACCCAGTCACTGAGGTTCTCTCCCGTTGGGGTCTGCCCAGCATTCACACCATCATCATGCACACCACAGCTTCGCTAGGCAGGACACGTAGCTCACATGCCAGACCATCGGCTGCCAAAGAAACTCTTCAATGGCGAGCTACAACACGGCAAGCGCTCCAGTGGAGGCCAGAAAAAGCGTGTCAAGGACACGTTGAAGTCTTCCCTGAAAGGTTTCAACATCAACCCAGACACATGGGAGCATGCAGCTGTGGACAGGTCCGCGTGGCGCTTCAAAGGTGTCCTGACCTGTGATACCACCAGGACAGCTGTTGATGAGCAGCGGAGACAGGCGCGGAAAGCCCGAGTTTTGGAACCCCCAACTGCCGCCACCACGCCCCGCCCATACTGCCACAGAACCTTCAGACCACCACCCCCTGTTCACACTGCCACAGAAGCTTCAGGACCCCACCCCCTGTCCACACTGCCACAGAACCTTCAGGGCACCACCCCCTGTCCACACTGCCACAGAACCTTCAGGACACCATCCCCTGTCCACACTGCCACAGAACCTTCAGGACACCATCCCCTGTCCACACTGCCACAGAACCTTCAGGACACCATCCCCTGTCCACACTGCCACAGAACCTTCAGACCACCACCCCCTGTCCACACTGCCACAGAAGCTTCAGGACCCCACCCCCTGTCCACACTGCCACAGAACCTTCAGGACCCCACCCCCTGTCCACACTGCCACAGAACCTTCAGGACACCATCCCCTGTCCACACTGCCACAGAACCTTCAGCACACCATCCCCTGTCCACACTGCCACAGAACCTTCAGGGCACAATCTGGACTGACCAGTCATCTGGGCACACACTGACCCCAACAACCCCAGCTCCAGGATGACTAAGATGGTCCTTGTCGTGCTGACGGACGAACAACAGGTACTTACACTGCCCTTTATTCAGAAATCAGACTGAGCGCTTTAGATACACGCCCTTTATTGAGAAATCAGACTGTGAGCGCTTTAAATACACTGCCCCTTTATTCAGAAATCAGACTATGAGCGCTTTAAATACACTGTGTGGTGGTGTGGTGGTGTAGGGTGTGGTGTGGTGTGGTGTGGTGGGGCGGGGTGTAGTGGTGTGGTTTGGCGTGGTGTGGTGGTGTGGTGTGGTGGTGTGGTGGGGTGGGTTGTGGTGTGTGGTGTGGTGTTCAAATTATTGTTTAATCGTTATGATTAAAGAAAAGTTTAATCGTCACGATTAAACTAGAGAAAAGCTTAATCGCCGTGTTCAAAGTAAAGTTTAATCGTCATGATTAAATCAGAGTAAGTTTAATCGTCCTCTTGAATGTAAAGTTAAATACGTCATCCGCCAAATCCAATCAGCATGTGCAAAGTTTAATCGTCAACTACGAAGTACACTTCAGTCGCCCCTTGCACTGATCAAAATTCGCGTACCTTGCACCTCAACCCGAAGAGTACGGCTGTCCGCACCCAGGTTATTAGTAGCGGTGCACGTGTACTCTCCAGCATCCACTTTTCGTACATCCACAATGTGCAGTCGTCCTTCCGGGTCCTCAAACACGTGAGAATCGTTCCTCTGGGGGGGAGGAAAGTATAGTATGTAATTCATTGATCTCTTGATATCACCTACATACTGTCAAACAAACTTTGAGCGCATAACATTACACATAATTATGTTCGTACGTACATTGATGCGCGCAGGCGTTCGCGTTTAAACACACACACACTCTCTCTCTCTCCTTCTCTCACCGAACCCCCCACACACACACCCATCACACCGCCCGCCCCCACACTCACCCTTCCCCCCCCCATACCCACACACCCCCACCCCGACACAGACCCACCCACCCACACACACACTCACACATACACACACTCACACACACACACGCTAACCCCGCCCCGCCCCGCCCCCCCGACACACACACACGCACACACACACACACACACATACACTCACTCACACCCACACCCACATCGTGGTTCCAGCGGACAAGAGGGGTGGGCAGGGAGTCAGTGGAGCAGCTCAGCACCACGTCCTCTCCCTCCCGGGCCCTCACCGTCGGCCCAGACGTCCCGGTGATGTAGGGTCGGGCTGGGTGCACACAGAGACATCACATGGAGCAGTCGGTTTCACGTGCTGCCAAGTGTTAAAACGCGCGGAACACGGAATGACATATATATAGTGGAGTGATGGCCTAGAAGTAACGCGTCTGCCTAGGAAGCAAGAGAATCTGAGGGCGCTGGTTCGAATCACGGCTCAGCCGCCGATATTTTCTCCCCCTCCACTAGACCTTGAGTGGTGGTCTGGACGCTAGTCATTCGGATGAGACGATAAACCGAGGTCCCGTGTGCAGCATGCACTTAGCGCACGTAAAAGAACCCACGGCAACAAAAGGGTTTTTCCTGGCAAAATTCTGTAGAAAATCCACTTTGACAGGAAAAACAAATAAAACTGCACGCAGGAAAAAATACAAAAAAATGGGTGGCGCTGTAGTGTAGCGACGCGCTCTCCCTGGGGAGAGCAGCCCGAATTTCACACAGAGAAATCTGTTGTGATAAAAAGAAATACAAATATATGAATGACTGTGTGCAATGACGTGTGTGTGTGTGTGTGTGTGTGTGTGTGTGTGTGTGTGTGTGTGTGTGTGTGTGTGCGTGCGAGTGTGCTTGTGTGTGTTGTGGGCGTGTGTGTGTAAGGGGAGGGGGGATTAATATCTGGTTTTTAATGTTTGGTATCTGTGTTCAATTTTTCCTTTCTGATATCTATGTATGTGTTCTGTTTGCCCAGGGCCCTGGGCTTAATTTCAAGTTTAGGCGTAAAAGCTAATAATAATAATAATAATAATAATACATATACATTATATATCTATAACTATATGTATATCTATATATGTATGCCTATGTGCTTTCATAGGGCACAGTGAGCTCAATCAGAATCGATTGTTTCGCTGCCTTGGGGTGGAGTACGATGTCAGTTCTTGCTGAAGATTTCCGGGTGTTTTTGCCCTCTGGTAGGTCGAAGAAATCCACTCTGATAGGTACACAATCTATCTATCTATATATCTATCTATATATATATCGTGACGCTGACGTGGACCGAAGGGTCAAAGGTCTGCTGCTGCACGCGACACTCCAGGCGTGTCGTTCTCCGTATATACATATACATATATTCCGTGGAAGAAATCCACTCTGATTGGTGCACAATATACATATAATAATTGTGTGTGTGTGTGTGTGTGTGTGTGTGTGTGTGTTGTATATTGCGCGCGCGATCACACACACACACACACACACACACACACAGAGAGAGAGAGAGAGAGAGAGAGAGAGAGACTTAGATTGAAAACCGACTATTTAATCACAGCGGGTGGTATGGACACACAGTTTAAAAGGAAACACAAACACACGTTTGATTTATAAACACTGACGAATAAACTGCTTCTTTCTTTTCTTTGTGTATGTGTGTGTGTGTGTGTGTGTGTGTGTGTGTGTGTGTGTGTGTGTGTGTGTGTGATCGTGCGCGCAATATACAGTACACACACACAGAGCACCAGCACCAGCACCAGCACCACCAAACCCCCCTGGGCCCGGCGGGGGCAAACAGCACTCACACAGCACGGTGACAGTCTCCGTCACGTTGACCGTCTCCAGCTCATCGCGGACCTCGCACACATACACCCCCCTGTGGCGCACGGCTGTCTCCGGGATCGTCAGCACCACGCTGCCACTGCCGCCCGTGGTGGTGGACACGCCTGACGTCACTTCCGTGCGCGCGCCGCCCGGGGTCACGTGGTACCACGTGACGCTGACGGGGTCCGAGGTCTGCTGCTGCACGCGACACTCCAGGCGCAGCGTGTCGTTCTCCGTCACGGTGACGTTTCGGGGTAGAGGGGCGAGGACCAAGTGGTCTGTATAGGACGGGATCCGGGCATGGTAAAGTCCTAGTCTTAGCTTTCTGAATTATTCACACACACTCACACACACTCACACCACACACACCACATACACACACCACACAGACAGACAGACACACACACACACACACACCACAAACACATATACACACACCATACACACACCACACAGACAGACAGACAGACAGACACACACACACCACAAACACATATACACACACCACATACACACATCACACACACACACACCACATACACACACCACACTTACACAGACACACACCACACACACATACACACACCACATACACACACACAACCACATACACCACACACACACACACACGACACACACACACCACACACACACACCACACACACACAGACACACACACGCACACACACACAGACACACACACACACACACACACACACACATACACCACATACACACACCACACACACATACACACACACACCACGACACACACACACACACACACACACACCACAAGACACACACACACAAATATAAGCACAACATACACACACACACACACACTCTCTCTGTCTCTGTCTCTCTCCTCTCTCACACACACTGACACTCTCTCTCTCTCTCTCTCTCTCTCTCTCTCTCACACACACACACACACACACACACACACGACACAACCACGCACGCAGCACACGAATGGTAAAGCTCCTCCCGGAAGTTCCTAAGGCGTTGGAAGCCACGCAGGTGAACCTCCGGCTGTCCCCCAGGGCGGTGGTGTTGAGAATCGTCAAGCGTCCGCCCGAAACCCGGAACCTAGGGCTCCCCTCCAACGCGGCGCGGGGCTCCCACCTCACCTGGGGGGGTGGGAACCCCTGGGCTCCGCAGGTGAGGGTGAGAGAGCTACCCTCTTTCACGGTGACTCGCTCCTGGGTGTGAGCATTGAACGTGGGTCTGGCTGTGGGGCAGAGAGAGAGTTTCCGGTTGGGGAGGCTCCGCTTTCGTCCCCAACCCCACCCCCCACCTCTCACGCCCCCACCCCCAACCAACAAGGAGGCGTCACTGCGTTCGGGCCAATCCATGTACGCTACAGCACACATGCAGCTGAGGCTGGTATCTTGGACTGACCGGGAGCTTGATAAGCCGACGCCGCTTCATCGTGCTGCCGAGTGCATTGCATACATATTTTTGTGGGCCTTTCCGAGAGGGTTATTTTCTTCCACAGCTTATTTTCTGCCAGAGGACAATGCTCTCGTTGCCATGGGTTCTTTTTCCGTACGCCGAATGTGTGTTGCACACGGGACCTAGGTTTATCGTCTCATCCGAATGACTATACGCTTAGTTTGAGTTTCCAGTCGAACTAAGGAGAAAGAGCGAGTGCGGGATTCGAACCCAGACCCTCACGGATTGTCTGCACTGGCAGATGAGCATCTTAACCATTTTGCCTCCTTACTCCTTGACAGCAACAAGTCAACACCAACAACTTATCAACACCACCACCATCACCACCACCATCACCACCACAACTACCACCACCATCACCACCACAACCACCACCACCACCATCACCACCACAACCACCACCACCACCATCACCACCACAACCACAAACACCACCATCACCACAACCACCACCACCATCACCACCACCACCACCGCCACAAGCACCACAACCACAAACACCACCATCACCACCACCACCACCACAACCACCGCCACAAGCACCACAACCACAACCACCACCACCACCACAACCACCGCCACCACCACCACAACCACCACCACCATCACCCACACCACAACCACCACCCACACCATCATCATCCACCACCACCACCATCCAGCACCCCGAACACCCCACGTTTGAATCGGAGGGCAGTTCGACTGACGGGCGCAATAGCCGAGTGGTTAAAGCGTTGGACTTTCAATCTGAGGGTTCCGGATTCGAATCTCGGTGACGGCGCCTGGTGGGTAAAGGGTGGAGATTTTTCCGATCTCCCAGGTCAACAAATGACCTGCTTGTGCCCGAACCCCCTTCGTGTGTATACGCACGCAAAAGATCAAATACGCGCGTTAAAGATCCTGTAACCTATGTCAGCGTTCGGTGGATTACGGAAACAAGAACATACCCAGCATGCACCCCCCTCCCCCCGAAAACGGAGTATGGCTGCCTACGTTGTGGGGTAAATATGCAAAACGGTCATACACATGTCTGCCTGAGCGTGTATGTGTGCGTGCCTGAAATCTGATTGAATGACACAGGAAGCGAATGATGAGCGCCCAATGGCAGCCGTCAGTCGGCTCTACTCAGGTAGGCAGCCTGTTGTGCAAATGACCCCGTGTTTGTAAAGCGCCCCTCCCCGCCCCCCCCCCCCCCCCCACGGCCCCCCCCCCCCAACTCACTGAGAGCCAGACAACAGCTGTCCATCCCGGGCTGCCACACCCCGGGTTCCCCCTTCTGACCTCTGACCCCGGGTGTCCCTGCGTGGCCCATGTCCCCCTTGGGGCCCTGGGAACCACTGGGCCCCGTGAAGCCACGTTCGCCTTTCTGGCCGTCCTGTCCTGTGGACACACGGTTCGGGTCTTGGCTGTGTGGGTGTTGTCAAGGTGGTGTTTTTGTTTGTTTGTTGTTGTTTTTTATTATCTAATGTGCGTTCTCTCTGTCTCTGTCTCTCTCTGTGATGTGCGTGTGTATATGTATGAGAGAGAGAAAGAGAGAGAGAGAGAGAGAGAGAGAGAGAGAACTGTTTAAATGAAAAGGCCATTGGCCCATGTCAATAGGGGTGGTTACAGGTAAATGCATAGGCGCAACACAAACATAACACTATAAGCAACGAACTTTCAAAGCTTTGTCTAGGAATATAGCCAAGCGCATAACCAATGATTTGTTTTCACTTGCAAAAAGCAATGTCATATTAAACAAGGACGGAGTATTATAATACTTAGAGGGGATATACTGTTGTCTCAGGTCAGCATATTGAGGGCATTGTAACACAAAGTGAACTTCCGTTTCTTTTTGAAAATCACAAAAAGGACAAGACAGCTCATCATCTGTTACATTACGTTTAAAACGTAATTTATGTGTATTGAGTTGTGACACACCAAGTCGTAAACGTGTTAAGCTAATTCTGGCTTGAATATGTTTCAGCTCCAACAAAAATGGTGATAGTACAAGACTACTTTTAAAAGTACGATATAGTGAGAAACGCTCACTGTCTGATAGCTGTAAAGACCAACGTTCTTTGTATTCATTTACCAGTCTGTTTTTTAATGTGCTTAGAAATTCTTTTTCATTTCCCACCCCCTGATTCTCCCAAACCTCCTGAAATCCATATTTATGTAACAAGAAACAAACAGATGTGGCCCATGTATTCCGATTCTGCTGATGGATAAATAGTAACATTTTATATGCTTTCAGTGGTAACCGATGCTCTGGCATTTTGACAATTCTTAGCCAGTACTTGATGCACCTCAAGTATATATTAATATACAAGGGAAATCTGCCCAGTTCACCATAAACCATTGCATTTGGTGTTCTAACACTCACATTCAAGAACCGTTTTAGCGCAAATGTATGCACTTTCTCTATTACATCAAGATTTGCAATCAGACCCCAAACTTCCGCCCCGTAACTAAGCATTGGTTGAATTTGCGCATCAAATAGTTTAAAAAATATTTTTGGGCATTTTTCACCAACTGATCGGAATAACTTGAAAATACTAATCACCCCCTTTTTTGCCCTGCCAGCCATATCATGTAATGTATGGGAAAAAGTTAGTTTTGTTGACAAAATGACACCTAGATACTTATACATGTTTACAACTGTCATTTTTGCTTTTCCATAAAACCACCTTTCATTTTCCGATAAGTACCCACCATTTCTAAACACAACAACGTTAGACTTGTCAAGGTTCACAATCAAGCCAAGATTCATGGCCGTATCATATAGCACATTCAGCTGATTTTGCAGACCAGTTACAGAGTCAGATATCAGAATTATGTCATCAGCAAACATAAGAATAAGTATTTCTAGTACATCAGGTATCAGCTGAACACCATGCTTTCCTTTGTTAATAATCTCAGATGCTAGTTCGTTGATAAATAAAGAAAATAAGACAGGACTGCACACTTCACCTTGTTTAAGGCCTGTGGGACACATGAAAGCATTACTTAATTCACCGCCTGCTCTAACTCTGGCTTTCACAACATGATACATGCTAGTTATTGCATTATACATTTTTCCGTGTATACCTCTTTTTTTAAGGACATTCCACAAATTTATTCGTACAACTGAATCAAATGCTTTTCTAAAATCTATGAATGCGACATATAATTTCTTATGATAAGACAGTTGTTTTTGAACCAATGCAAACAGAGTAAAGACATGATCGATTGTACTGTATTTCTTCCTAAAACCTGCCTGACTTTCATTTATAACACTGTTCTCTTCAATCCACTTACTAAGTCGTTGGTTTAAAATGTGGCTATAAAGTTTACTGCAAACATTCAAAAGGGATATACCCCTATAATTGTCGGGAGAGTTCTTATCACCTTTCTTGTGAAGTGGCTGAATAACCGCTTCTGTCCACTGGGATGGATATATACCTGAAGTGAACAGTTTGTTGAAAAGAATAACCAGAAATGGCACAATAACAAGAGCTGCATGTTTGAAAACCTCCCCTATTATGCCATCGGGGTCTGCAGCTTTTCCGTTTTTCAGAGCACGAATAGCTGCGAATACTTCGCCTTCAGTTATGTCTTTTTCAAGAACATCAGTATCATACTGGTCATGTTCATCACCAGGTTGTGTTTAGAGAGAGAGAGAGAGAGAGAGAGAGAGAGACAGCAGACTCTCTCTCTCTCTCTCTCAACTGTTTTGAAATAAACGGTAAATTTCACACCTATCTCAAACACCTTCTCAGTCTCCCCTTCTGACGGCTAGCGGACGGACTGAAAACAAGGCGCGTATGCAGGCAGGCAGACAGACAGACAAAAAAGCAGACGAACAGACATACAGACAGACAAATAGACAGACAGGCGGACAGACAGGCAGTCAGACATAGAAACAAACAGACAGACAGTCAGGTAAACGGACAGACGGACAAAGAAACAGATAAGCATACATGCAGACAGGCAGGCAGACAAAGAGACAGTCGGACAGACAGACAGACAAAGGGACAGACAGACAGACAAACCGGAGTGACGCTAACCTGGAAGACCACGAAGACCCGTGTCACCTTTCGCTCCGCCCGGTCCTTTCTGGCCGGGGTGTCCCGCCTCTCCCGTGTCACCTTTGTCGCCTTTTCATCCCATCGTCACGGAACAGCAACAATCATGTTTTTTTTAAATTTTTTACATCACTTCATTTTATAGGTTACTACATATTCTCGATTGCAAGTTAATAAAAGAAAGGAACCCGCATTGACCACCTGACATTGACCCGCATTTCATTGCCATAGCGGCTTTTAGTTGACTAGACAGTGCACCGCCATAGGCGACTTTTGTCGACATTGTGAGGTCATGTTGATAAGACCTAGTGCACCGCCATAGGCGACTTTTGTCGACATTGTGGGGTCATGTTGATAAGACCTTCTTTTTTTTTCTTTTATATATATATATATATATATATATATATATATATACATACATATATATATTGTAACAAAACTCGACAGCTGCAGCCAGTTTCCTGCCAACAGAACGATGACTAACCTTTGCCCCCCTGGCCGAGCTGGAAGTGATGAAGTCCATTTTGACATGAACCGAAACCTGTGACTGGGAGCATCGTTTCGAAAATACTTGGCCCTGGGGAGTGTTTCTCACACAGAAATCTGCTGGTGAAAGAGTTAACTCACTCAGGACGGCCAGTCCTCTCCCCTGCCTTACAGAGACCGCCTCGGACTTCCACTGGATGTCTGAATGACCAAACCTTTTGCTTCCGTCGTTAGAAATGCGGTATTGGTTCTCTACAAACACCTATTCAGTATAAGAGCCTTCCGCTTGTGATATTTTGATGATGTTAATTACGGTGAAACGATGTCATCCTCGTCTTTTTCGCCGTCCGTATGGAGAGAGTTAAGCTTAACCACATACCACAGTTCTTGAAAGAACATAATAACAATGTGTTGTTATTGTTGTTACTGTTCTAATCACTCGCATTCTTTAGAAGTGAAGAACACAGATTTTTGTCCCCATTGAAATGGTGTCTGGATCAGAAACTGATACAAAGTAGGGGTTGAGGGGTGGGGGCGGGGGGTGGGTGGAGGGGGTGTGTGGCCCATCTAGTAGGTTCCCCCTGCCCTTCTGTGCTTTCTCCTCTGGAGTGTGAATCAATTTGGAACGACTTGAGCTCTCTCTCTCTCTCTCTCTACACACACACACACACACACACACACGACATATGTTCTGGTGGTCATGGTTGGACACGGCTGACAATCATGATCCGTTGTTCCAAAAAGACAAAAAAAAAGGGGGGGAGGTGGGGATGTCAGATGCATGATTACATGTCGTACCCAACAAAACAGGAAATGAAATCATATTCTTTTATCAAAACCAGTCAGCTGACCTTTGACACCGGGGGCCCCAGAAGCACCAGTCGGACCAGTGTCTCCTTTGGTTCCACGTGCACCTGCACTGCCCGCCTCTCCTTTATCTCCCTTGGCGCCGATGGACCCTGTGCGTGCAAGACAACAACAACTACAACTACAACAACAACAGATTACGTGTGGTGATAAACTCGCGTTCATTTGAACGAAACGTCCCCCTAGGTGCCGCTGAACCCTGTGGATGCAAGACAAGAAGAAGAAGAAGAAGATGTAACGTGTGATGATAAACTAGCGTTCATTTGAACGAAACGTCCCCCTAGGTGCCGCTGAACCCTGTGGATGCAAGACAAGAAGAAGAAGAAGAAGATGATGTAAGTGTGATGATAAACTACAACGAAGCAAGACCACCGTGCCTCTTAGTGCTGAATGAGGAAGATGGTAGAATGTTTCGGACGTGTGATGATTGTAACATCAGCGTTCATTACAAGCGATGTGCAACACAGCCGTTGTGCCTTTCTAAATTGTCCAACCGGTCAGGGAGATATGTAGCAGAACGGCTAAGGCGCTCGTCTGCCGATACAGTGTCCGTGAGGGTCTGGGTTCGAATCCCGCCCTCGCCCTTTCTCCCAAGTTTGACTTGAAAATCAAACTGAGCGTCACGTCATTCGGATCAGACGATAAACCGAGGTCCCGTGTGCAGCATGTACTTGGCGCACTGAAAAAATAGAGAGAAAAAACATGACAGCACAAGTGTTGTCCTCTGGCAAACTTATGAAGAAGAAATCGACTTTGGGCCTGACAAGCGCGTTGGGTTAGGCTGCTGGTCAGGCATCTGCCTAGCAGATGTCGTGTAGCGTATATGGATTTGTCCGAACCCAGTGACGCCTCACTGAAACTGAAACTTTTCAATCCATGGATATAAAAGGGGACAGTGTCTATTTCCTCTCGTGACTGGTTTGACTTTATCATATCATAAATATGGAGGGGGATAATATCTACTCTTCGTTAACAATTGGTCGCATTTATCATAGATATGCAAAGAGGGTGTTTGTATCTCTTTGAAAATCACCTTTATCATAGACAAGCAGGGGAGAATATCCATCTCCCTTTGTCACCCTCTGTCGTTTTCTTCATTGATATTGAGGGGGGCGAGGGGGGTGAGGGGGGCGAGGGGGAATATACGAGTATGTCTCTCTTTGTTGTCCAATGTCAGTTTTTTTCATAGATATCGAGGATACTTCTATTTATCTCTCTTTCTTATCTACTATCGCTTTTTTTTCACAGATGTGGAGGGGAGGATATCTATCTCTCTTTGTTACACAATGTCACCTTTTCCTCATAGATATTTATCTCGATTGTTAAACACTGTCGCTTTTTCTAGATATGGAGTGGAGGATATTTATCTCCCGTTGTCACACTGTCGCTTTTTCTAGATATATTGTGGAAGATATCTATCTCCCGTTGTCACACTGTCGCTTTTTCTAGATATATTGTGGAAGATATTTATCTCCCCTTGTCACACTGTCGCTTTTTGTAGATATAGAGTGGAGGATATTTATCTCCCCTTGTCACACTGTCACTTTTTGTAGATATAGAGTGGAGGATATTTATCTCCCCTTGTCACACTGTCACTTTTTCTAGATATAGAGTTGAGGATATTTATCTCCCCTTGTCACACTGTCACTTTTTCTAGATATAGTGTGGAGGATATTTATCTCCCCTTGTCACACTGTCACTTTTTCTAGATATAGAGTGGAGGATATTTATCTCCCCTTGTCACGCTGTCACTTTTTCTAGATATGGAGTGGAGGATATTTATCTCCCCTTGTCACACTGTCGCTTTTTCTAGATATGGAGTGGAGGATATTTATCTCCCCTTGTCACACTGTCACTTTTTCTAGATATAGAGTTGAGGATATTTATCTCCCCTTGTCACACTGTCACTTTTTCTAGATATATTGTGGAGGATATTTATCTCCCGTTGTCACACTGTCGCTTTTTCTAAGAGTGGAGGATATTTATCTCCCCTTGTCACACTGTCACTTTTTCTAGATATAGTGTGGAGGATATTTATCTCCCCTTGTCACACTGTCACTTTTTCTAGATATATTGTGGAGGATATTTATCTCCCCTTGTCACACTGTCACTTTTTCTAGATATATTGTGGAGGATATTTATCTCCCCTTGTCACACTGTCGTATTTTTTTTAAAGCTATGGAGGGGGTGGGATATTTATCTCTCTTTGTTACCCACTGCCGCATTTTTCGTTTATATGGAGGGGAGGATATCTTTTTCTTAATGTTACCCAGTGTCGCATTAATTAGTGTCCAGCTATGGAGGACAGGATAATTTTCTCTCTCTCATGATTGGTTCGACTTTATCATAGACATGGAAGAAAGGATGTGTGTCTTGTCTCGGTTATCACTGATTGTCATCATTCACGAAGCCCCATACGCCACCCCACCCCCCACCCCATGCCCCCCTCTCACCACCTCCCTGCTTGTGAAAACTCTCAATCGTAGCTTTCGGTTTCCCCTTCCATGACAAGGCAAATTGTAGATGCTCTCGCAACAAATTAATGATAAAACATCGTGTTTATTTGTTTGTTTGTTTGTTTGCTTGCTTCTCTCTCTCTCTCTCTCTCTCTGTAACTCGACTCGACTCGACTTTAAAAAAAACCTTAACAAAGGAAATGTGTGTTCATAGTTGGCGAGTGTTTTCTGACAGTCGTCAGAAATTGATTAAATCACTAGGGTTCAGGATATTGTCTTGTATCTTTCTATAGATCACATCCGATAGATGATTATATTGCTGTACGGTCTTAATTAGATGGTTTGGCAAATTATGAAATAAAATACACGTATCTAAGAAATGGAACTTATCTTCAACAACTATACGTATATTACATACTCTCTCTTCTCTTGGAATGTTTTCAACTCTTCCTCGTTCAATATTTAAATCGTGTGCGCTTATTTTGACTTTACAGAGAACTCGTTTGTGAGAAGGATCGCGCGCGCGCGTGTGTGTCTGTGTGTGAGAGGTGGCATGAGAGCGCGCGCGCGCGCACACACACCCACACTCACACACACCCACACACTCACACACCCACACATCCACGCCCACGCCCATACATCAGGCAACAGTACCTCCGGGTCCCGTGATCCCGATGGTGCCCCGGTCACCTTTGGCGCCAGCAGTGCCCTTGTCTCCCTTCAGGCCCTGGGATCCCGTGGCTCCTTTCTCGCCCTGCGAGCCCTTGGCACCTGTGGCGCCGGAACACGTTTGGTTTCGGTGATATCTCTCTGTCGTTCTCTCTGTTTCTATGTCTGTCTCCCTCTGTCTCTCTCACACTGTTTGTATGTCCGTCCGTCTTTGTCTCTCTGTTTGTACGTCTGTCTCTCTCTGTCTCTCACTTTCTCCTCTTCTCTCTTTCTCTCTATTTGTATCTCTCTCTCTCTCTCTATATATATATATATCTTTGTCTCACTCTCTGTGTGTCTCTCTTTGTGTTTTTCTGTCTCTCTTCTCTTTTTGTGTATGGAATTTGACCTGTCAATGACTGTTTTCATGTGTTTGGTGTTGTTGTTGTTGGGTTTTTTGGTTTGCTTGTTGTTATTGTTGTTGTTTTTTGGGTGGAGGTTGGGGGGTGGGGGTGGGGGTGGGGTTGTTTTGTTGTTGTTTGTTTTTTTCGCTTTTTTTTTTTTAGAGGGCTGGATGCAACAACAACAACAACAACAAAAAAAAAACAAAGAAAGAAAAAAAAAAGCAGTCCTGTCCTCTTGTAATAAATTCGTTTCGTCCCCCTCCCACCCCGTCTCTCTCTCTCTCTCTGGCTTTATAATTACACACACACACACACACACACACACACACACACCACACACACACACACACACACACACACAGAGATAGATAGATAGAGAGAGAGAGAGAGAGAGAGAGAGAGAGAGAGAGAGAAAGAGAGACACACAGAGAGGGAGAGACAGAGGGAAAGCAAACGTAAGCCCAACTACCACAACAGCTATAACAGCAAAGTGACAGCAGCAAAAACAAAATCAATGAAAATATGGACAACAAGAACAACAACGACGACGACAAAGTACACCACTGGTCGAAATGCTCACCAGGTAGACAAATCTTAGAGGAATTCCCACAGTACTTCTCAAAGATCTCGAGCTGCACATGTGAACAAAGGTAAACACGCACGTCAGTCGATAAATAACAAAGGAAGGCAGACAGTCGACGGAAAGGCAGGGAATTAAAATGTGCGCATGAACGGATAAACAGGGGAACGTCTTTGGAGGGAGAGCAAAGAGCTTTCTTCTTCCACCTCTTCTTCTCCTGCTTCTTCTTCGTTCGTGGGATGCACCTCCCACGTTCACTCGTGTGGACACGAGTGGGCTTTTACGTGTATGGCCGGTTTTTTTTTTTGCCACCCGTTACCCACCCACCATGTGCCGTTATCGATATTCGAACCCGGGACCCTCAGATTGAAAGTCCAACGCTTTAACCATTCGGCTATTGCGCCCGTCACAAAGAGCTAAACAATGGCAAATACATTATATTACAAGCACACACACACACACACACACACACACACACACACACACACACACACACACACAAATACTGCTGTAAATGCGTCAGCATGCATCCCCACACTTTCGACCGACGAGATAGGAATGGGGATGTCCACGTCTACTGCATTCAGACTGGGAGCTATCAAGGCCAGACCTGCCAGGCCACAGTGGTTAGCCTAACCGAAAAGGTCCCAGAGCCTTTTTCTTTCGACCATCTGTGTGAATTCACACCCACTGTGTCTGGCGCTCGGTGTGGGAAGGCGAGGCCCAGTCCTCTCCTTCCGCTGTGTGAGCCTTCCCGAAGTCAGGTACCGATACACGCCTGGGTGGAGTGAGTGAGTATAATCGGGAGTAAAAAAAATGTCTTTCCCAAGGACACAACACTCGTGCCAAAACGGGGCCTCGAACCCTGATCACTGGTGAACACTGGATCAGACGTCCAACGTCTACCTGTTTCAAAGCCTAACCGCAGCGGGAGCAATGGAAAAAATCTTTCTGGGTTTGGTGCTGCAGTGTTGTGGTTCTTCCACTGTGTCCTTTAAGGGTTTGGTGCTGCAGTGTTGTGGTTCTTCCACTGTGTCCTTTAAGGGTTTGGTGGCACAGTGTTGTGGTTCTTCCACTGTGTCCTTTAAGGGTTTGGTGCTGCAGTGTTGTGGTTCTTCCACTGTGTCCTTTAAGGGTTTGGTGCTGCAGTGTTGTGGTTCTTCCACTGTGTCCTTTAAGGGTTTGGTGCCGCAGTGTTGTGGTTCTTCCACTGTGTCCTTTAAGGGTTTGGTGCTGCAGTGCTAGCAGATGTGGTGTAGTGTATATGGATTTTTCCGATCACAGTGGCACCTTTCTGAGACAACGAAAGAGAAACGGCTGAAACCGATTCAGTGGTTGCTGAACAGGTTTCTCTGTGTGAAACTCCGCCTGCTGTCCCAGTGGAAAGCTCTGGTGCACAACCCATTTCGTCATGGGCAACCCTTTCGTTGCCGTGGGTTCTTTTACGTGCTTCACCGTGACACTGGACCTCGGTTTGTCGTCTCATCGTTCTGACTACAAATTCACAACAACAAAAAATACCGTGACTTGGTCTTTTCATTATCTGCGACTGGCTGAACAATGAAACAGCGAAACAGGCTATGTGTGGAAAACTGAATTCAATCACACCATATTACCTCCGCGTTGGCGAGGTCATCAAAAACCCCTTCCAGATCCCTCCTTCCGGTCGTCTGCCGTGTTTGCATGTCGTCTGCCGCTGTCGACACCCAAGCATCAATGCGCCTGCGCACAGCCACTCGCTCAGCCTCGTTTTGAGAACGAAGGCGAACATCGGCGACTTTCTTCAGCACCTGTCCGATCTCCTGTCTGCAAACTTGCTTGGCAACTTTCTCCTCGGGGAAAAAAACAAAACAAGAGAGGTAAGGCCTTCAAGACTCACTTGTGATAAATTAAGTCTCCTAGCATTAATTACAGAGTAATTTCCCTTTTTTACTAACTGCACCAAAACGTTTGCAAAATAAATAAAAATTCCATGCTGAGCAAAAGAAGTTCCTGTTTGAACAAAAAATGATAATAATGACTTGTTGTTGTGTCAGAATAAGAGGTCAAAGTGCCAAGTTTAGAGAATACAAAAAACATAAATATAACAGTAAATGCAGTTTGCATATAATTAGGCTTCTTTTTTTTATTTTTTGTGCCCATCCCAGAGGTGCAATATTGTTTTAAACAAGATGACTGGAAAGAACTGAATTTTTCCTATTTTTATGCCAAATTTGGTGTCAACTGACAAAGTATTTGCAGAGAAAATGTCAATGTTAAAGTTTACCACGGACACACAGACACACAGACACACGGACACACACACACACACAGACAACCGAACACCGGGTTAAAACATAGACTCACTTTGTTTACACAAGTGAGTCAAAAAACAGGGGGTAAGTGGGGGGGTAAATTATTCATTATCAAAGTTTAACACACACGCACTTACGCACACACAACACACAGCGGCACACACACGCACGGCACTCGCACGCATGACGCACGCACACACACACACACACACACACGCACGCACTCCTGCCGGGCACGCACGCACACACACACACACACACACACACACACACACACACACACACACACACACACACACACACACACCAGTCAGACCTACCTGGACCTGCCTGCAAGCTTGGAGCGGATCCTCCTCCACAGCCTCTCGTTTCTCGGGATTCGAACGTGAAACCCCATCCCCGTCTCCCGTAGGCAGAGACCCGGCTGCCCTCACCATCAGCTGCAACTGATGCGACTCCTTCACCGCAAAGGAAATGTGTTTTCGTGATGATTGAAGCGGGTGGGGGAGGGTGGTTGGGTGGAGGGGGGGGGGGGGGTGATGCTCAGGTATGGATACACTTACACAGTATTATTGATACACGTACACAGTATTATGGATACACTTACTTAGTATTGTGTATTATGGATACGCTTACACAGCATTGTGGATATACTTACCCAGCACTGTGGATACACTTACACAGTATTGTGGATACACTTACACAGTATTATGGATACACTTACTTAGTATTGTGTATTATGGATACGCTTACACAGTATTGTTGATATACTTACACAGTATTGTGGATACACTTACCCAGCACTGTGGATACACTTACACAGTATTGTGGATACACTTACACAGTATTGTGGATACACTTACACAGCATTATCTTATGGATGACTTACACAGTATTATCTTACGGATACACTTACACAGCATTGTGGATATACTTACCCAGCACTGTGGATACACTTACACAGTATTGTGGATACACTTACACAGTATTGAGGATACACTTACTCAGCATTGTGGATACACTTACACAGTATTGTGGATACACTTACTCAGCATTGTGGATACACTTACACAGTATTATCTTGTGGATACACTTACACAGCATTATCTTATGGATACACTTACACAGTATTATAGATACACTTACACAGTATTATCTTATGGATACACTTACACAGTACTATAGATACACTTACACAGCATTGTGGACACACCTACACAGCATTATATTATGGATACACTTACACAGCATTGTGGATACACTTACACAGCATTTTATGATGGATACACTTACACAGCATTATGGATACACCTACACAGCATTATATTATGGATACACTTACACAGCATTGTGGATACACTTACACAGCATTTTATGATGGATACACTTACACAGCATTATGGATACACTTACACAGCACTATATTATGGATACATTATGAATACACTTATACAGCATTATGGATACACGTACACAGCACTACATTATGGATACACTTACACAGTATTATGGATACACTTACACAGCATTTTATAATGGATACACTTACACAGTATTATGGATACACTTACACCGCATTATATTATGGATACACTTACACAGCATTATGGATACACTTACACAGCATCATAGTATGGATACACTTACACAGTATTATGGATACACTCACACAGCATTATATATTATGGATACAGTTACACAGGATTATGGATACACTCACACAGCATTATATTATGGATACACTTACACAGGATTATGGATACACTCACACAGCATTATATTATGGATACACTTACACAGCATTATGGATACACTCACACAGCATTATGGATACACTTACACAGCATTATGGATACACTTACACAGCATTATATCATGGATGCGCTTACAGGGCATTATGGATACACTCACACAGCATTATATTATGGATACACTCACTCACCATTATATCGTGGATACACTTGCGCATTATTGTGGATACACAGCATTGTGTATACACTTACACAGCATTATGGATCATGGATACACTTACACAGCATAATGGATGCTCGACGATTCGATACGATATGATAACTGTGTGTGTGTGTGTGTGTGGTGTATGGTGTGTGTGTGTGTGTGGTGTGTGTGTGTGTGTGTATGTGTTTCTGTACGAGTGTGGTGTATGTGGTGTGTGTGTGTGCGCGCGCGTGAGTACATGCGTGTGTGTGATGTGGTGTAATGTATACCGCGCGTGTGTATACTGCGTGTGCGTGTGTGCGTGCGTCTCACTGTATTTCCCACCTCTTGCATGGCCGACATCTGCAGATCCAGACTGTGCAGCCGACGCTGCGTGTGGAGAGACAGGGCGAGGAACAGTCCCGCGTGCACACACACTGCCCCCAGCAGCACCGCCACACACACTGCCCTAGAGCCACCGGTGACCCTCCGCGCGACAACAGCCTCGCTCTCGCTCTTCCGACATTTTGGGTTGTCTCCCGTCTGCATCTGTTTCAATTCGAAAGAGTACGCCCTTTGAGAATTTTGTTTTTGTTGATTTTTTTGTTTGTTTGTTTGTTTGCAACTGCTGATGGGTCGTGACGTGTTTAACTCACTCAGTACGGCCAGTCCTCTCTTCTCCTCTACACAGACCCCTCGGATGTCCAGTGGGTGTCTGAATGACCCAACCTTTAGCTTCCGTCGTCAGAATTGTGGTAGTCTTTGTCAACATTCACCTCTTCAGTACAAGAGCCTTCCACTTGCAATATTTTGATGATGGTGATTGGGGTGAAACGCTGTTAACGTCGTCTCTTTCGCCGTTCGTATAGAGAGAGTTAAAACAGGACGGCAGTGTGCCCCTGAAAGAAAGAGAAAGAGAATAGAAATTAATGAGTAACGATGATGAAGAAGATGAAGATGATGATGGCGATGATGATGATGGTGATGATGACGATGACGATGATGATGATGACGATGATGGTGATGACGATGATGATGATGATGGTGGTGATGGTGATGATGATGACGATGATGATGATGACGATGATGCTGATGATATGATGATGACGATGACGATGATGATGATGATGACGATGATATGATGCTGGGTGTAAAAGTTGTTGAGCAGGCTCACGGCGCTTTACAGAAAAACGGAAGTGATGTCAGCAGTGACATGAAAGGCCAATAATCCCGAGAATAGGTTTTTAATTGTACTGTATTGTATCGCATCAGTGGTGTTGTGTTATATTGTATTGCAAAAGCTCACGGTTGTTAGGCCAACAGCAAAGTGAGAGCTGTATGATCAATAGTTTCTCCATTGCAGTGGGAAGTCATTTACAGCTTCTTCTTTTTTTTCTTCTTTTTTTTTGTGAAGGGCTATGACTCTCAAACTAGAAGGCAAGATTGCACTGGCTCTCAGCGCTGCAGCCTTGGGGGGCTAGTTGGTCTTTGGGAACCATCCCGACACAGGAGGACTGTCCTGAAAAGCCTCTTGGCCAAGAGAGTGGGTATGTAACTTAGGCAAGACATTCTCCACTATAATCAGATGCTAACCCAGACAGTCAGGATAGCAGCTGCCTCCTCTGCTGTTCTGATGTGAGTCATAGTTGGACACGACTGACTGTCGCACATGTATTGTGTTGTATTGTATTGTACGTTTTTTTGGGGGGGGTTTTTGTGGGTTTTTTTGTCACAACAGATTTCTGTGTGTGAAATTCTGGCTGCTCTCCTCAGGGAGAGCACGGCGTCATGTCACAATGCAGCACAGCCATTGTTTTGTTTGTTTTGTTTTGTTTGTTTTATTTTTTTGCAACTCTCTCTCTCTCTGTCTGTCTGTCTGTCTGTGTGTGTGTGTGGGTGTGTGTGCCAAACCTGACTGAATGACTGATACAGGAAACGAATGACGAGCGCCCAGAGATAGCTTTCAATCGGCTTTGCCCAGTGTTTGGCTGGCTATCTAATGTGCAAACGATTCTGTCAGTGTTTTTCTGGCTACCTGATGTGCAAACAATTCTGTCAGTATTTGGCTGGCTACCTGATGTGCAAACAATTCTGTCAGTGTTTGATTGGCTACCTAATGTGCAAACGATTCTGTCAGTGTTTGTAAAGCGCTTGGAGTCTGGTCTTTGACCGAGGATATAGGCGCTGTGTAAGTATCCACACCATCATCATCATTATATCAATCATGTCAATCATTATATCATCAAAGTGAATCTTTTTCTGCAGAAGTTTGCCAGAGACAACCCAATTGTTGCGCTCTTTTACGCGCGCTAAGTTGCATGCTGCACGCAGGGCCTCACTCCATCCGAATGACTAGGTGTAGTGGAGGTGAAGAAAATACTGGCCAGTGTGGGATTCGATCCCTTGCTCTCAGCTTCTCTCGTTTCCCAGGCGGGCGCATTACCACGAGGTCACCACTCCACGCACAATGTCTTGTGATGGGGCTGCCATACCGAGTGTCCATATTCTAGAATCGGTCACACGAGGCTTTTGTACAGCTGAATGAAAAGATCTGGGCTTAGGAAATCGAACGTTGGTCGAATAATTCCCATCACTTGGTTTGGCTTTTTTGTTGTTTTACCGACATGTTCTTTGAAACAGAGGTCCTTGTCGACGAAGATGCCCAGGTCTTTTTCAACTGCACTCTCTTGTAGCCAGACATTGAACTCCTCCCCGTCCCTAGTCCCTTTCATGTAGTACACTGCCTCAGATTTCTTGGTCCCCAGTTTGAGGACATGGCATTCATCTGGATGGAAACACAGAAGCCATTTGTCTGACCATTCCTGTAGACTGTTAAGGTCATCCTGCAGTGCCTCAGTTGTGTCGCTGGCGATTAAAGACGTCAGTGTCATCAGCAAACATCCACACTGAACATCTGCACACTGTTGGGAACAACACCGCGAGCCTTAATCACTACTCGTGTTCTCAAGATCGCTTCTTACCTTATTCGTCGTGAATATTGCTCAGGGACCTGCACCATTTACATCAGATCCGTGCCTGACAAGCCGATTTTCTTGCCCACAAATTAGACGGTTCTGGTGCTTCGTACAATCACTGCACGTGGACAAATCTTGCAGAAAGAAAAACCTGGATTCGGGAGACTACCAGACAGATTTTGAGGTCAGTAGAATAAGAGATATTCTCAAGACATAAATAGATAAGACGGTGTGTGTGTGTGTGTGTGTGTGTGTGTGTGTGTGTGTGTGTGTGTGTAAGTGCGCGCCCGTGCATGCGTGCGTGAGAGTGTGTATTATCATCCGCATATTGCCCAGGGTCAGAATTGGTGTTTGCGTGTGCATGAAGGCGTAAAAAACTAAGCAGTGTTGGATGAGGGGGTGGGGGTGTTTGTGTGTGTGTATGTGTGTGTGTGTGTGGGGGGGGGGGGGGGTGGGGGGGGGTGAAAGAGAGAGAGAAAAGAAAAGGAGTGAAGTACATTCAGACAGGCAGACAAAAGCAAACGGTCATACACGTAAAATGTTACATGTCTGTCTGAGTGTGTATGTGTGTGCGTCTTGAATCTGATTGAATGACACATGAAACGAATGATGAGCGCCCAGTGGCAGCCGTCAGTCGGCTCTACCCAGGTAGGCAGCCTGTGGTGCAAATGTCCCCGTGTATGAAAAGCGCTTAGAGCTTGGTCTCTGACCGAGGATAGGCGGTATATAAGTATCCATATCAATCAATCAATCAAACAGACAGAAAAGACCGAGTTTGTATTGGTGCCTATGTGTGCCTGCGTGCGAAGTTATGCATTTAGTGGTGCGTGTGTGTGTGTGTGTGTGTGTGTGTGTGTGTGTGTGTGTGTGTGTGTGTGTGTGTGTTCGCACGCGCGCGCGCGCACGTGTGTGATTTTACGTGCGTGCGTTCGTGTGCATGTACATGTGTGTGCTTGTGATAGCTATGGTGTACACATGCACCCTCATCTGACAGTGTTCATGTCAGTGTGGCATGCCTGCAGTCTGAATCAAAGGCAGTATACTTCGGTGTTCATGTCACTGTGGCATGCCTGCAGTCTGAATCAAAGGTAGTATACTTCGGTGTTCATGTCAGTGTGGCATGCCTGCAGTCTGAATCAAAGGTAGTATACTTCGCGACTGCTTGTCATCTAGAGATAAGGATGTTGTTCAGTAGTCAGTTGTATAAATGTCAATATGGAATGCATTTTGAAATATGTGCCACTAGGTCGGCTTTGTGGGTTCTCGTCTGGTTTTGTCAAGTTTTGTTTGTTTGTTTGTTTTGGCTGAAACTAAACTGCAGGCGCCGAGCACATTGAGAAAGATTATCTTTTAATGTTGAACGTGTACTATTTGGGACGGATGAAAATGTAACTGTGGACCCGAGTGCTATATTTAATAATAATAATAATAATGGATACTTATATAGCACACTATCCAGAAATCTGCTCTAGGTGCTTTACAAAAACGCTCAGTTTTGTTAACATAAAACATTTCATCAGTGTTACATACACACACCAAAATGTGACCACACACACACACACACACACACGCACGCACTGCATAATACATTTTAACATACATGTGTATCTAACAGCTACTCTAACACATACGCGCACATAGGCAGGCACAAACTTACATAAACACATGCACACTATACACATTCATATACATGCATGTAGTTATGTAGACATACATTATGTATACACACATAGTCAAGCACAGCTAACGCAAAGGAAGTGGACCTGCCACAATTGAACTTATTGCTGAGGGGAAAAAAAAGATGGGTACAGAACAAAAGAACTAACTGAATGATGGTTTACTGAATTAAAGTGGGATAGACAAGAATCCCCGCGCAGGCCAGGAACATGTAGAGGCCAGTCACCAAAGGGTTTTTCTAGTGTTTTATTACAACAGTTATAAGAAGATGAGAATAGAGAAAACAAAGATGAGAAGAAGAGGAAAACAAGGGTGAGGAGAAGAGGAAAACAGTGCAAGTGATACGTAGCGAGATGTCACAACGCACACACACACACTGTTTGCGAAACAGCGAGAGAGAAAGAGAGCAGGCTCTGGCTGTGAGCAGGCTCAGCCAGGTAGAAAATTGCCCAGCAGTCACCCACTCCATCTCTTTATGCAAGTTAAGCGAACTGCACTGAGGCTAGCATGGCCCGTGAAGCGCATCGTCCCCGATCCTCCAAAATTTGATTAGCATTGTGTTAGTTACAAGGTGTTCAGTAATAGATTTCTAAATGATTCCTGAACCGATTTACGTCGGATAGGTTGCAAAAGAAAGAGCTCAACACCTACTTTCTAACGAGTATAAAATGAAGAGTTGATCATTTAAGACTGATGAATTTATAATCTTAATTCAAGTCACCTGAAAAGGATCAGTTTTAGCGAGCTCATCGCGGAAAATTACAATGAACTGCGTTAAATCAGTTTAACGTAGGCAAACATAAATGGAATAGATTTAAAGATGGAATTGCGATGATTCTGTCAGTATATAATACATGTAGTTTACCAGCTGATCCGACAAAAGAGATATTAATTGAATATGGGTTGGCAGAAACACAGATTACAGCTCACCCAATGGCGACATTGGGGCAAAATGACGTAAGCTTAGCGTCAGTTGAAATCTTTAGACTGGCGAATGATTAAACTGAAATCAAGCATGCTTCTAACTGATTAAAGTGTGTGTGTGTAAGCACAACTGAACAAATGTAATATTACAGTGAACAATACTGGGACTTGATTTGATATAGCTGTTTAGAGGATGTTTAGGTTTAGAATTGGCTTTCAGTTGCATCAAACCCGGAATGTCGTCACACATTCTGCGCAAGCAGTTGAAGACCGGCATGTTAATTGTGAAAAAGACGTCTGCTATGGCTTAGCTTTGAAGCAGTATTTTGAAGCCTGAGCTGAGCGCTTGGCTACAAATAAATAAATTAATTAATTAAATAAAATAAAAACAGAAAAGTGGGTGAGGTGCAAGAATTAATTGATAGTGCTTACAAGTTGACAAATTTCATGTTTTCATTGTGGAAATGATAGAATGAAACCTAATATCAGCGAATTCTCGGGGGAGTTGGAATACTGGGGGGAAAACACACATGAATATAACTTAAATGTGGAGCAAACAGGACAAAAAGTGACATCCATACATAATACTTCTTGAACTATGACGAATTCTTCCAATCTGTTTGTCTAACATCACACAAAGCTTGAAGAATAGATCTATTTGTATGCCAACTTAAAAAAAAAAATTGTTTGTGTGCCAACTCCAAAAGATTTGTTTGTGTACCAACTAAATAGGCTATTTTGAAAGAGAAAAAAAATTCAAAATATATCACTATCACAGACAACTACGTTCATTCTATTCTGTTTATCTTATGTTAGTAAAGTGTGCATTACTGGTATCTTTGACGACGGGCGCAATAGCCGAGCGGTTAAAGCGTTGGACTTTCAATCTGAGGGTCTCGGGTTCGAATCTCGGTAACGGCGCCTGGTGGGTAAAGGGTGGAGATTTTTACGATCTCCCAGGTCAACATATGTGCAAACCTGCTAGTGCCTGAACCCCCTTCGTGTGTATATGCAAGCAGAAGATCAAATACGCACGTTAAAGATCCTGTAATCCATGTCAGCGTTCGGTGGGTTATGGAAACAAGAACATACCCAGCATGCACGCCCCCGAAAGCGGAGTATGGCTGCCTACATGGCGGGGTAAAAACGGTCATACACGTAAAAGCCCACTCGTGTACATGCGAGTGAACGCGGGAGTTGCAGCCCACGAACGCAGAAGAAGAAGAAGAAGAAGGTATCTTTGACTGTCCGGCACTATCCACAATTCCCCCTCAAGACGGAATGAGCAGAGCTCACAACAAGGCGTAGACGTTCACTCCGTCAGTCACACAGAGCCGGGAGAAGACTGGCAGAAAATTGAAGGTCAACGAGGCAGTCATTACAGCGAAAGAAATTCTTACGACGAAGGAAATAACAGGACACACCCAAACCAACAGACAAGGTCTGGGATTGACAAAGATGGAATGGTGGTCCAAGGTAAGGGGGAAAGCAAAAAGAGACATGATCATATAGGAGATGAAGAAGGAAGAGGATGACAAAAGAGTCCAGAAGGCAGTCCAGCAAGGTCAGCAGGGGCAGTGGACAACATGGGAAAATGCACTCCAAAGGAGCCTCAGCTGGAGCGACATGTGGAACATGGCCCCTCTGAGGATCAGCTTCATCCTAAGATCTGTGTACGACCTCCTTCCCTCGAATACAAACTTGGTGAAATGGGGGAAAGCAGATGACCCTGCGTGCCCACTCTGCCAGGGCAAAAAAAACAGTGGAACATGTCCTCAGCTCATGCAAACTGAAAATAATCTCAGTTCAAATAGCTCAAAAAACACATATGTATAAATCTGCTTCCATGGATGTCTAGGCGTTGACGTGTGATGTGCCGTGTGTGTGTCCATACTCCCCCTCCACCCCCCCTTTTTTTCCCCATTTTTTCTTTTCTTTTCTAATGAGTATTCATGCATCATGGCGTCTCCACTGAGGTGAATAATCCGCGGTCCCCCCGGCCGGCACACCGGGGTCAGTGACGCGGCACTGCGGACACTGAGCCGCATCATTGGCCGCCGGATGGGGGCGGGGGCGGAGCAGAGGGGCATGGGCAGTGGTCAGCAAACGTCTCGGCCTGCCTGGTGGCGGGGAGGACACTTCACAGGTGGGACTGCCCCTGCTGGTGATGTTCTGCTTCTGCTTCTCGGGTTCTGTTTCTCAGAAGTCTTCTGCTTCTGCTTCTTCAGTCTCACACATACGCACACACGCACAAACACACACACACACACACACACACACACACAGATGCACGCACACATACAGATACAGACACGCGCATAAAAGTTACGGCTCTGACTCCTTGTTTTAATGGTCCGAAAGCGACTCGCTGAAAATATTTGGGAAGAGTTCTGTTGATCAGACACTTTCCTGATCGGATATCCGGTCTTATCCGAGAGATTTGCACATCGTGTACGAAAACGCGGCCTTGCGGTTGGTGCCTTTATTTACAGGGACGCCGAGCAGCCCACGAAAAGGACCCAACGTGACCAGCTGCCGAAGCGACCATACTTCCGATTGCCTTGACTTGAAGAGCATTCGTTTCCAGGTCAACTGGTAAATCTCCAAAACATTTTCGAGAAACCAATATGGCAGGAAGGGGTCGGGGCAGAGGGAGAGGATTGGTGATCAACAAACCTCATACACCTGGTGGCGGGGATGAATCGGAACCAAAGGTAAGAGTAGACTCGTCCAAGTTTGATTTAACATCTCTGATCTCGACATACGTGTGTATATATATATCAGTTTATTGCATGGGTGTGAAATTCGGTGCGTAAACGTGACTGCATCGATATGCAGGATTTCAGCAGAAAATGTAAAGGACATTTTGACATTTTTCGTTTAAACAAAGAAACAAAAAACAACAACAACAACAAAACAAACAAAAAACAAAAACAAACAAACAAAAAAAAACAACAACCAATAATAACAATTTTAATAGTAAATAGATTTATTGTGATAGTAATCAAAAAAAAAAAGTTTTGAGTCCCAGTTGATTTATGATGAAACGGGAAACATGGATCCATTGTATATTTTACTTTTTAGTTATTGTTACTGTCAGCAGAAAAGCATGGTTAATTACTGTATAAAACTTACTTCTTTCCTCAATCACGAACTGATTTTTTGAAAAGAATTGATCAGTTTGAGTTTGTTAGTCTTGAGAAATTCATATTACAAAATAATTACAATCATAATAATAATCATAATCAGGGTTCAAATTTAGTGGGTGCCCATGTGCAAATGCTATAAAAAGTTGGCTCGGGCATGCAAATTTTCTGTCACGAGTGCCCAGTTGGCACTCAAAAATTGATAGAGGCGAAAGAAAATTAATTAAAAGACACATGAAGAAAGCAAGCTGGAACGCGGTTGATTGAAATGTGAAGTGTCGTCTGCTGCAGCTCGCTTCGTGGAGCAGTATCTTTGCGCATTCAGAATTGGATGTTGACGTTCATGGCACGTTAGCCACAAACAATGTTTCCCATCTTCAGTGTTAAAAGAACATGCCCATTGGGTTCAGGCGTGTAGACATTTTGAATGCGGTTTTCCAAACATTAGTACAAACGCAAATTAAAACCCAATCAAAACCACCATTGGGCACTCGAATGTTTTGTCTAGAGTGCCCGATTGGCATTAAAAAAAAAGAGAGTTAAATTTGAACTGTGATAATGAATAGGTAAAAAAAAAAAAAAAAATTAGTTTTTTAAATGTGATGATATTGGCATTTCTTTATATCGTGTGTGTGACTGGAGCCAGACTGAATGACACAGGAAACAAATGATGAGCGCCTAAAGGCAGCTCTCTTGGCTCTGGCAGCCAGACTTGTGCAAATCAAAATGACTTCCATGTTTGAAAAGCGCTTAGACTTAGAGCTTGGTCTCTGACAAAGGATAGGCGCATGTCACTTTTGAAGTGTCCATATCAGTCAGTATTAGTGAGTGTTCCTAGTGCTGTACATGACATACTTTAGTTATTATTTGTAGCGATGACATGCATGTAATTATGTATGTGTGAGTGTCTGTGTGTGTGGGTGGTGGTGGATAGTTATGTATTTATAAAAAAAATGTATACGTGTGTATTAATATGCATGTATGCATTGTGTTTTTTTTGTGCGTGTATAGTTTGCTAGGAACAGTTTTGTTTGTATGTAACATTGATGAAATGTGTCAAATAAAATGTGTTTTGTATAGCATCTGGAGCGGGTTTCAGGATAAAGTGCTACATAAGTATCCATTATTATTGTAATTATTGTTCACACTGATTGGTTATGTGTCCTAACTATCACTACCATTCTCAACAACCCTCACCATTAATTGGTTTTTAAAAATTAAACTTTATTCAGAAAACATTGTCCACATACATACAGACAGCAAAGCAACAAAAAAACTAACAACTCGTGTCGTGCTTGGGAATGTGGTAGTTACTTTCATTTGCTAAGTGTGATGGCTGGTGAATGTTACACAAATGCGGTTGTGTTGAAATAAATGTTTTTTTTCCAGTTGCATGTCAGTGACAGTTACTGAAGTCAGTGTTTCCTTCATTGAGCAGCCGATGAATATACATTAAGACTTGAAAGTGCAGTTAATATTTAATGACAGTGTGTGTGTGTGTATGTCAGTGTGTGTGTGTGTGTGTGTGTGTGTGTGTGTGTGTGTGTGTGTGTGTGTGTGTCTGCTAGGAAGGGATGTTGTGTGTGTGTGTGTGTGTGTGTGTGTGTGTGTGTTTTATTAAATACATTTTACTTTAATCAAACTGAGCCTCATTTACTTGATAACCTTTGTGAGTTTGTCATTTGATTATTTTTTGAATGTTCTTTTTAATATATATAAATATGAACACATTGGATGTTTTTCATTGACACAGTGCTGTTAAAATGTTTTTTTAAGGCATAAACATTTAGATTCAATGGATGACATATGGTCCTTTGAGTCCGCATTGGTAGTGGATATCGTACCACAGAAAAAAACAACAACCACATACTATTAATTACTACAAACATGGTGATTGTTGGACTGACTGCTCAGAGCGTGAAGCAGATAGACAGTAAATGAGAACAGAGAGAAAAATGGCAGGTGCCGCAGGTGGAATCTCGCCCCAAGCTGGCGCTGAGCGACATGAAGAAAGAGGTGGTGACCATACTGCAGGACAGATGCGGCGAACCGGCAGAAGAAGACATGCAGAGAATCGAACAGCTGGTCAGCGTGGTGGGGGACGTCCAGGTGAGGGCCCATCAGTAAATGTCAACAGACATGGGTTAGGGGAGGGGGGCAGGGAGGTGTGTGTGTGGGGGGGGGGGGGGGGGGGTAGGGGGGGTGGTGGCCAAGTGGTCAGAGCACTGGATCCTGGCCCCAAGTTTCCCGAGTTCAATCCCCGGTTTCAGTGCACATGGTGGGTTTAGGGGTGGATATGTTTTCCCACTCTCACAGGTCAGCATAATTATGTGCAGACCTGCCAGTGCTTGAACCCTGTTTGTGTGTGTGTGTACGCATGCAGATGAAATACACACGTTAAAGATACTGTAGTGTACTAATCCTAGTCAGTGTTTGATGGGTGGGTTATGGAAACAAGAACATATGCAGCATACACAACCCAGAAACGGAGTATGGCTGCCCACATGTTGGGGTAAAAACTGTCATGCATGTAAAAGCCCACTCCTGCATTGTATATGGGTGAAGTTGCAGCCCACAAACTTAAAAGAAGTAAAAGTCATCAAAGGATTTATAATTCATAAACAATCAGGAGAACCACCACCGGTGTATACGCATGCCGAAGATCAAATACGCACATTTAAGATCCTATAATCCATGTCAGCGTTTGGTGGATTATGGATACAAGAACATACCGAGCATGCTTACCCCCTCCCCCCATGGGGATGCCGGGGATCTTCCAGTATGAATAGCATCCCTGCCTTCTGGAAATTCTATGCTGGAAATGTCCTCCTTTCTCTCACTCTCTTTGTTTCTGCCTTTTATCTTCCTTCACTGTTGTCTCCTTTTTCTGCCTTCCCAGTCCACTCCCCCTTTTTTTTTCAAGCAAGCCTTGACACTTTTTTTTCTCTTTTCTGCAGTCTATGATGTACTGTCTGTGCTGTTTTGCTCTGGTGATTAGGTAGTGAGATGTAAACGCTGTTATTTGCCTATATGGCCTTTTTATGTATTTTTTGTTTGGCTTTGAAGTATTATTTTTTCCTTTTTTATGATTTTTTGTAATCTGGGGATGATAAATTAAGTGGAAGGACCGGCGTCCTCAGCATGGTCTAGTCTTATTTGCCATAAGGAGCTAAATGGTTGGGATACTGTGTCATGAACTGTGTTTTGTGCTTTTTTGTAGATGTGACAGTTTTGTGTTGACGCGGTTGAGCATTTGTATGGTAAGGCACTGGGCAGCCTGTGGTGCAAATGACTCCGTGTTTGTAAAGTGCTAAGAGCTTGGTCTCTGACCGAGGAGGGTAGGTGCTGCATAAGTATTGAAATCATTATCTTGATCATCAAAGTGAAAGCAGACTGTGGCAGGGATAGGTGCTACATAAGTATTGAAATCATCATCAAGATCAGCACTCTATGTTATAAATGTATTGACAAATCTGCCCCATCCTGTCTCTGTGGTTGCCTTCACTTCTACACCCCATCTCACACTCTACGATTGGCTTTGGACCTACTCTGTTTTCGCATACCCAGATTCAAACACTCCACTGTTGGCTGCCGTTCTTTCTCAGTCTATGGACCTTGCTTTTGGAATGAACTTCCTCTTTTGCTTCTTGAGGTCTCCGCACTCAACTCTTTCAAGTCTGGCCTTAAAACCCACCTTTCTCCAAGATAACCTTCTTTCCTTGCCTCTTCTTCATCTTCAGTTTCTCAAGTTTAGAGTTATGCATGCGTGTGAATGACTGGTTTGAAAGCACTTGATTTGTCTCTTCACAAGATTCAGCGCTCTATAGATACTGATTAGTATTATCATTATTATCATCATCAAAGTGAAAGCAAACTGGGTGGCAGGAGGTGGCAAAGGCTCTGTACGCCGTGGTGAGGGAGAAGCGTGACTGGGTGAAAGGCGTGGCCGTCATCTGTGAACGCCTGTCCACCATGGAGCCAGACGGAACTCAGTTCCGCAGCGCCATTCTGCGCCTGGTGCAGGAGGACTACAAAGGTGAGGGGGGAGGGGGTGGTGCCATTGTAGTGTTAGATTTTAGAGTAGTTTACTATACACTACCACAGCTACCACATTCTGCGCCTGGTGCAGGACTATAAAGGTGGGGGAGGGAGGGAGGAAGGGGGTGGTGCTGTTTTGTGTCTGGTGCAGGGGGACGCACCAACAATTATGATATAAATAAAAGCACAACTGTAGAAGGCATACATCCAGACAGTTATATGTGCATGTTCAGAAATTCCTTTCCTCGCTCACTCACAGACACATGGGTGCACTCAGCTGACAGAGTCATGGGCATGGAGAAAGATTTAAGAATGGTTAATTTTAAAGATGAATGGCTGATCAAAGAAAAGACTTCCTTTTCTTGTTTGTTTTACGACATGTTGGAGCAGCTGAAACACCGTCCCGATGATGAAAAGTGAAATTAATGAACAAGGACATGCAAAGGGTTGTTACCCATGATGTTTTTAGTCTTGCTTGTTACTTGCTGGTCACGGAAGGAACCGTGATCTGGTTGGTTTTCTCTTCTCATTTTTTAACTGATTCACACCATCCTCTGAACACTGCTCTTGCTCTTTTCATTAAGAGTGTGGTATGCTAACAGACTAATAGCAAATGTTAAAGACACTGTCCTTGTAAGACTGATCAAACAATGGAAGAACCCTTCATAATAATAGTGATAATAATAACGTACTGAAAAGCATTAAGCGCATCGTTTACCCAAGCACTTTGCCACCCCAAGGTGTTTTTGCTCAGTTTCAGTTTCTCAAGGAGGCATCACTGTGTTCAGACAAATCTACATACACTGCACCACATCTGCTTGGCAAATGCCTGACAGCAGTATAACCCAACGTGCTTGTCAGGCCTTGAATGCATGTTTATATATGTATATATATTTGTGCACCAAACAGAGCGGATTTCTTTTTACAGAATTTTGCCAAAGGACAGCACTTTTGTGGCCATGGGTTCTTTTCCAGTGCACCAAGTGTGTGCTGCACGCAGGGCCTCGGGTTCATCATCTCATCCAAAAGACCAGATGCTTAGTTTGATTTTCCCGTCACACTTATGAGAGAAAGGCTGAGAGTGGCGTTTGAACCCACACCTTCACTCATGGACTCTGTGTTGGCAGCTGAACGACGGGCGTAACAGCCGAGTGGTTAAAGCGTTGGACTTCAATCTGAGGGTCCCGGGTTCGAATCACAGTGACAGTGCCTGGTGGGTAAAGGGTGGAGATTTTTATGATCTCCCAGGTCAACATATGTGCAGACATGCTAATGCCTGAACCCCCTTCGTGTGTATACGCAAGCAAAAGATCAAATACGCACGTTAAAGATCCTGTAATCCATGTCAGCGTTCAGTGGGTTATGGAAACAAGTACATACCCAGCATGCACACCCCCGAAAGCGGAGTATGGCTGCCTACATGGCGGGGTAAAAACGGTCATACACGTAAAAGCCCACTCGTGTGCATACGAGTGAACGCAGAGGAAGAAGAAGAAGAAGGCAGCTGAGCATCTTAACCACTCTGCCACCATTCTCCTGGCCTTAAAACCCACCTCTTTCCATGATAGCCACCCTCCCCTGCCTCTTCTTTGTCTTCACTTTCTCAAGTTTTGAGTTACGCATGCATCTGAATGACTGGTGTGAAAGTGTTACGCACAAGATTCAGCGCTATATATATATATATATATATATATATATATATATATATATATATATATACTTATCGTTACCTGGTGTGAAAGTGCTTTGATTTGTCTCTGCACAAGTTTCAGCGCTGTATAAATACTAATGATTATTAGTGTTGTGATTATTCCTGCTCAGATCGGGAGCGGTTGAAGACGGCGGCCAACGACCACTTCCTGAGCTGTGTGGGGCTGCTGTCCCACCTGTTTGTCACCATGCGGCTGGCCAACGGGGAGGTTCTGCAGGCGCTCATTGACCCCATCTTCAACTGTCTGGAGCTCATCATGCTCGGCACCACCATCACAGACAGCGAGGCCGACGTCGTCAACGGTGTGGTGAGTGTTGACTTGTTTTGTATCGCATCACTCTCATTTGTGTCATGACAGGTGCAATAACCGAGTGGTTAGAGCGTTGGACTTTCAGTCTGAGGGTCCCAGGTTTGAATCTTGGTAGCGTCGCCTTGTGGGTAAAGGGTGGAGATTTTTCCGATCTCCCAGGTCAACATATGTGCAGACCTGAACTCTTTGTGTGCATATAAGATCAAATACGCATGTTAAAGATCCTGTAATCCATGTCAGCTTTCGGTGGGCTATGGAAACAAGAACATACCCAGCATGCATAAGCCGGAAACGGAGTATGGCTGCATACATGGCGGGGTAAAAATGGTTATATACATAAAAGCCCACTTGTGTACATGCCAGTGAACATGAGAGTTGCAGCTCCTGAACGGAGATGAAGAACATTTGTGTCACAGTATACCCCCCGAAAATGGGAGTATGGCTGGTGGAAGGGAGACGGGGTGAAGAAACGGTCATACACATAAAAGCCCACTTGTTTATATATGAGTGAATGTGGGAGTTGCAGCCCACAAACAAAAGAAGTCACAATACATTTCTATCTCCTGTGAGACTGTGAATGTTATGATGCAGCTATCACTGTTCACATTTTCACTGTGAATGTTATGATGCAGCTATCACTGTTCACATTATCACTGTGAATGTTATGATGCAGCTATCACTGTTCACATTATCACTGTGAATGTTATGATGTAGCTATCACTGTTCACATTTTCACTGTGAATGTTGTGATGCAGCTATCACTGTTCACATTATCACTGTGAATGTTGTGATGCAGCTATCACTGTGAATGTTATGATGCAGCTATCACTGTTCACATTATCACTGTGAATGTTATGATGCAGCTATCACTGTTCACATTATCACTGTGAATGTTATGATGCAGCTATCACTGTGAACATTAGGTTATGATGCAGCTATCGCTGTGAATGTTATGATGCAGCTATCACTGTTCACATTATCACTGTGAATGTTATGATGCAGCTATCACTGTGAATGTTATGATGCAGCTATCACTGTGAATGTTATGATGCAGCTATCACTGTTCACATTATCACTGTGAATGTTATGATGCAGCTATCACTGTTCACATTAGGTTATGATGCAGCTATCGCTGTGAATGTTATGATGCAGCTATCGCTGTGAATGTTATGATGCAGCTATCACTGTTCACATTAGGTTATGATGCAGCTATCGCTGTGAACATTAGTTATGATGCAGCTATCACTTTGAACATTAGGTTATGATGGAGCTATCGCTGTGAATGTTATGATGCAGCTATCACTGTTCACATTATCACTGTGAATGTTATGATGCAGCTATCACTGTGAACATTAGGTTATGATGCAGCTATCACTGTGAATGTTATGATGCAGCTATCACTGTGAATGTTATGATGCAGCTATCACTGTGAACATTAGGTTATGATGCAGCTATCACTGTGAATGTTTTGATGCAGCTATCTCTGTGAACATTATGATGCAGCTATCAGCTATCGCTGTGAACATTTGGTTATGATGCAGCTATCGCTGTGAACATTATGATGCAGCTATCAGCTATCGCTGTGAACATTATGATGCAGCTATCAGCTATCGCTGTGAACATTATGATGCAGCTATCAGCTATCGCTGTGAACATTATGATGCAGCTATCAGCTATCGCTGTGAACATTAGGTTATGATGGAGCTATCGCTGTGAACATTATGATGCAGCTATCAGCTATCGCTGTGAACATTATGATGCAGCTATCAGCTATCGCTGTGAACATTAGGTTATGATGGAGCTATCGCTGTGAACATTATGATGCAGCTATCAGCTATCACTGTGAACATTAGGTTTTGATGGAGCTATCGCTGTGAACATTATGATGCAGTTATCAGCTATCGCTGTGAATGTTATGATGCAGCTATCAGCTATCGCTGTGAATGTTATGATGCAGCTATCTCTGTTCACATTAAGTTATGATGCAGCTATCTCTGTTCACATTAGGTTATGATGCAGCTGTTGCTGTGAACATTAGGTTATGATGCAGCTATCGCTGTGAACATTAGGTTATGATGCAGCTATCGCTGTGAACATTAGGTTATGATGCAGCTATCTCTGTTCACATTAGTCATCAAATGCTTTCAGCTACTACTGATTGGACGGGAGTTGCAGGACAACTCAGATGACCGCATGCAAGAGCTGATGATCTATGTCCGGACCAAAATCATTGAACAGGAGTAAGTCCAGTGTGAGAGAGAGAATGTGTGGGTGTTTGTGTGGATCAGACTGACTGAGTAAGTGACTGTGCGCTGTAGTTGGGACATAAACAGTAATAATAATAATGAAATACAGGCTTATATAGCGCAGTACCCCCATCTCAGATGTGACTCATCGCGCTTTAAAATAGAATATACAAATTTAAGACTGACTGACGTAAAATATGTACAAAGTCAACACAGTCTCACATGACCAGAATGATGGAAACAAAGATTGATACTGAAAGCGAATTGGGATCACTGGCTTGAAGCGTTGGATGTGGTTTGTGTGCCCCAGTGTGGGACATTTTGTTTCCTATGATTTGATGATGGTGAATGATGATGATATTGGCGATGCTGGTATGGGGGTCCATTTAGGTTTGGAACTTGTTGGTAAGCCTGTACTCTCATAATATATCCCTGTCACTGGCTGGAAAAAAAAACCCTACCTCTCACGGGGCTCAAACCTGTGTCCTCAAAGTGGACAATCTGTGACGTTAACCACTTCACCATGGTGGCTGGTTATAATTACTGATGTAGTTATAATTACTGCATTGACTGCTGTTATAATTACAGCTATAGTCAGTGCTGTAATTACTAGCTCTTAACCTTGTAAGCCTTTATGATTATTGTTCCAGTTGTAATTACTGCCATAATCACTGCTATAGTTATGATTGCTATTACAGTTAGGATTACTGTTATGATTATTGTTATAGTTGTAGTTACTCCTATATTTACTGTTATTGACATGATAACTGCTTGCTATAGTTATGATTGCTATTACAGTTAGGATTACTGTTATGATTATTGTTATAGTTGTAGTTACTCCTATATTTACTGTTATTGTCATGATAACTGCTTTTATCATTGTCATAGTTTTAATTAATGCTATAACCACTGTTATTGTTACTGTTGTAATTATGATTATTGATAAAGTTGCTGTGAGTTGGCGTTGTTGAGAGGGCCAGGAGTAGAGGGCCCAGAGTGTCAGCGAATCGATTGCGATCGCGCCTTAATGTTAGCGCGATCGCCCAATGGAGCTACATAATTATGTGACCTGGTTGGAGACATGATTTGACAAAAAACAAGAACGCCAGAGAATCGACAGACAAACAGAAAAAACGGAAAAAAACTAAGCCGTATGGAGAGCACAGGAACAGGAGTCATGATGGCTGCCGGAAAAAGAGGGCGCTAGCCAGGGGGACAAAGGGGAGGTTACCTACTTCCGGGAGGTTATCGGCCGTAGTACTTTCGTTTTCTCCTCATAGGCGGATAGTAGTTTGCACAGGACAGGAATGCCAGACCCCTGCAGGAGTCTGCACTAGTTGGGTCATGGTAAGTATGTTATTTAAACGTAATTTTAGATAGAAAATTTTCTTTATCATTATGATAATTTTGATAATAATGTGGAGGATTAATTAAATAGCGTGGTTCCCAGATTTCAAGATGAGGCACACCTCGCTTTACAGTAACAGCCAGATATACAATGTTTGAAAAATATGATCATGAAAATAAGATGAGATAATTCACCTCCCACATATCATTCAAGACACAAAAAATGGTACAGCACACACGGATGTGAGAAAGTGAGTAGACTGAATGAATATCGGAAATATAGTCTGGTGAAGAAATTATGGCGAAAGAGAGATAGTTTATGATTTATGCACGCTTCAACAGGGAGCCAGTGTATTGTTCTCAGTAGAGGTTGGATGTGGTCTCATTTCTTCGCTTTGACTTTGATGATAAGCCTTGCAGATGAGTTTTGTACATTTTTGGAACCTATCCAAGCATGGCTTAGGGCAGCCAGCAAGAAGAGCATGGCCATAATCAAGCCTCGACAAGACAAAAGCACAGAATAGTGTCTTAGCTGCTGCAGTTGGCAGGCAGTGACGAATGGAACTGATACGACCGAGAGCGGCATAGGCAGAGCTGCAGATGTGAGTGATGTGATTTTCAACAGATGTATCATCAGAGTTGCTGTCGGTTCCAGAATGTAGGGGGTAGACATGCCTGTTTTAGAGTGTTGCTGTAGGTTTCAGAACGTTAGGGGTAGGCATGTTGTTTGAGAGTGTTGCTCTCGGTTCTAGAATGTTGGGGTAGGCATGTTGTTTGAGAGTGTTGCTGTTGGTTCCAGAACGTAGGGGGTAGGCATGTTGTTTGAGAGTGTTGCTGTTGGTTCCAGAACGTAGGGGGTAGGCATGTTGTTTGAGAGTGTTGCTGTCGGTTCCAGAATGTTGGGGTAGGCATGTTGTTTGAGAGTGTTGCTGTCGGTTCCAGAATGTTGGGGTAGGCATGTTGTTTGAGAGTGTTGATGTCGGCTCCAGAATGTTGGGGTAGGCATGTTGTTTGAGAGTGTTGCTGTCGGTTCCAGAATGTTGGGGTAGGCATGTTGTTTGAGAGTGTTGCTGTCGGTTCTGGAACATAGGGGTAGACATGCCTGTTTGAGAGTGTTCTGTTGGTTCCAGAACGTAGGGGTAGACATGCCTGTTTGAGAGTGTTGCTGTCGGTTCCAGAACGTAGGGGTAGACATGCCTGTTTGAGAGTGTTGCTGTTGGTTCCAGAACATAGGGGTAGACATGCCTGTTTGAGAGTGTTGCTGTTGGTTCCAGAACATAGGGGTAGACATGCCTGTTTGAGAGTGTTGCTGTTGGTTCCAGAACATAGGGGTAGACATGCCTGTTTGAGAGTGTTGCTGTCGGTTCCAGAACGTAGGGGTAGACATGCCTGTTTGAGAGTGTTGCTGTTGGTTCCAGAACATAGGGGTAGACATGCCTGTTTGAGAGTGTTGCTGTAGGTTTCAGAACATAGGGGTAGACATGCCAGTTTGAGAGTGTTGCTGTTAGTTCCAGAATGTTGGGGTAGGCATGTTGTTTGAGAGTGTTGCTGTCGGTTCCAGAATGTTGGGGTAGGCATGTTGTTTGAGAGTGTTGCTGTCGGTTCCAGAATGTTGGGGTAGGCATGTTGTTTGAGAGTGTTGATGTCAGCTCCAGAATGTTGGGGTAGGCATGTTGTTTGAGAGTGTTGCTGTCGGTTCCAGAACATAGGGGTAGACATGCCTGTTTGAGAGTGTTGCTGTCGGTTCCAGAACATAGGGGTAGACATGCCAGTTTGAGAGTGTTGCTGTTAGTTCCAGAACGTAGGGGTAGGCATGTTGTTTTAGAGTTGCTGTTGGTTCCAGAATGTAGGGGTAGACATGCCTGTTTGAGAGTGTTGCTGTCGGTTCCAGAACGCTGCCTGCAGTCCGGTGCTACCTGCTGGAGGTTCTGGAGTCTTTTGCTCGTCGCTGGCAGGTGGCGCCCAACGATGTCACTCGCTTCTATCTGGACATCAATGCTGAGATCTACGCCGGGCTGGCCGTGGATCATTCCTAGTCGGGGGAGGGGAGACCACTGGAGACGATTCCTCACCTGTTGTGCTCCACCATGTGTGTGTGTGTGTGTGTGTGTGGAAGGGGGGTCGGGGTGGGGTGTGCGGAGGGGGGAGTGTGTTGGGAAAAAATGGCCAGTGGACATTGAGGAAGAGAAGGTGTGTGTGTGTGTGTGTGTGTATGTATATATATATCTGTGGACTTTGTTCAGGCTGGTGTGTGTGCATGCAGTGTGATTCAAGGGTAGAACTGAAAATTGACATTATATATATGTATGTATATCTGTGGACATTGTTCAGGCTCTTGTGTGTGTGTGTGTGTGTGTGTGTGTGTGTGTGCATGCAATGTGATTCAAGGGAAGAACTGAAAAAGAACTCAAAAGTCACACACACACACACACACACACACACACACACACACATATATCTGTAGACTCTGTTCAGGCTGTTGTGTGATCATCGTGTGGTGACAGAAGTGGGAGGTACTTAGCTGTTTCTTCAGGGATTCTTTGTCGTTTGTGTCATTTGGTGGGCTTTGCTTTCCACCAGACCTTTGTTCTGTTGCTGGCAATGTCTTTGTTCTGGGCGGCGTCAGTTGCTCCCGCACTCCTTCCGGTCTTTGTTGTGGTTGCTTTTTGTTTTCAGAAGTGAGCATCTCTTGGCTGTTGCTTGTGAATGTGCTCATTTGAGGGTGGGGGGGCGTGGGGGGGGAGACAGGGTGCACTTTGGTGTGTGATGCACTTAGTTGTGTGTGATATACACAGCTTTTTTGTTGTTGCTTTGTTTGGTTTGGGGTTTTTTTTGTTCGTTTGTTTGGGGCTTTTTGGGGTGTGTGTGTGGGTTTCCTTTTGTTTGGTTTGCCAGACATTTATAGATAACATGTGTGTGCATGTGCTTTGTGTGTGTGTGTGTGTGTGTGTGTGTGTGTGAACTGGCTATTCTGGTATGAAGAAGGTGTGTGTATATATGTTTGTGAGATTTGAGGAAATATAGAAAAAACTATTGTGTAGTGTGTGTGTGTGTGTGTGTGTGTGTGTGAACTGGCTATTCTGGTATGAAGAAGGTGTGTGTATATATGTTTGTGAGATTTGAGGAAATATAGAAAAAACTATTGTGTAGTTTGTGTGTGTGTGTGTGTGTGTGTGTGTGTGTGTGTGAACTGGCTATTCTGGTATGAAGAAGGTGTGTGTATATATGTTTGTGAGATTTGAGGAAATATAGAAAAACTATTGTGTAGTTTGTTTGTGTGTGTGTGTGTAAACTGGCTATTCTGGTATGAAGAAGGTGTGTATATATGTTAGTGAGATTTGAGGAAATATAGAAAAACTATTGTGTAGTTTGCTTTGCAAAACATCCGTGTGTGAAAGACCGGCCGCAGATACTGCGCAGGATGCTGGCTGCTTCTTTCTGAGCACCGTTGTTATTTCCACATGCCCCCACTCTCCCCCACTCTCCCCGTTATTTTCCCATACTGAACTCAAGGTGTCCTCAGAAGTCTCCAGAAGAAGACCTCTGAAGTCTCCAGAAGAAGACCTCTGAAGTCTCCAGAAGAAGACCTCTGAAGTCTCCAGAAGAAGACCTGAAGTCTCCAGAAGAAGACTTCTGAAGTCTCTTGAAGAAGACCTATGAAGTCTCTTGAAGTAGACCTGTGAAGTCTCCAGAAGAAGACCTGAAGTCTCCAGAAGAAGACCTTGTCCAGAAGAAGACCTCTGAAGTCTCCAGAAGGAGACCTGAAGTCTCCAGAAGAAGACCTCTGAAGTCTCCAGAAGGAGACCTGAAGTCTCCAGAAGAAGACCTCTGAAGTCTCCAGAAGAAGACCTTGTCCAGAAGAAGACCTCTGAAGTCTCCAGAAGGAGACCTGAAGTCTCCAGAAGAAGACCTCTGAAGTCTCCAGAAGGAGACCTGAAGTCTCCAGAAGAAGACCTCTGAAGTCTCCAGAAGAAGACCTGAAGTCTCCAGAAGAAGACCTCTGAAGTCTCCTGAAGAAGACCACGTGAGCACAGTTGTAACAGAAACACGCTTTTTCACATTGTTGCTTCGGCTGCGTCAACAATCAGTGATTTGGGAGGATGATATGGATGTTATGGTTGTTATGGTTGGGCAGATTGAAGTTCTTGGAATTTGTTTTTCACACTTGCAGTGATCGATCGGATGCTATCAGTTCCAGCCAATACAAAGTGTTACAATGGCTGTCATGTGGAAAAAACCTGGATTGGCTGTCACTCATAAATAATGATGAATTATTGGAAATGCACAATTTTATTTTATTTTTATTTTTTAATTTTTGGAATTAATTATTTTAAAGTGCAGACATATTGTAAATTACATAAACAATGATGAATTACAAAAGTTATTTTAAAGTGCAGACATAATTACATAAACAAAAATAAATCACAAAAGTTATTTTGAAAAACAGACATGATTACATAAACGAAGATGTATCACAAAAGTTATTTTACAATAGTGCAGACATCATTTCATGTGATGATGAATCCCGGATATAGTAACAAGGATGTGTTCTAGCCCATTTATTCATTTATTCATCCATGATCCTTTCTTCAATTGGGAAAAAAATGTGTGGTGGTTAAATCAAGAAATGCAGGAGCGTGCTAACTGCCATTTCTCATATATATATATTTTTTTTTTTTTTTTTTTTTTTTTTGTCCGTAATTCTTAAGGAATCACATGTGAATCACTAAGGTGTTGCGTCTCTAATATTTTTATGTGTATGTGTGCACATGATACATGTATATAAATACTGTAACTATTGGTACAGTCTGATGATTATTTGTTTTGAAATCAATTTTTGAACTTTTGTATATATTTGCTGAGGACATGTTTGTATATATTTGTGAATTACGTTTGAAAAAGCATTTACACGAAGAGAATAATTTTATCGATTTGAAATGTTTCTGGTCTTTTATAGGGAAACTATTGTGCACGTTATTGCTTGTGACCCTTTTTCTCTGTTTTTTTTTTTTTTTTTACTTCTTTTCTTTGAGAAGAAAATAGAGTTCACTGATAGACAAATGCTTGAAAAAAAGAATATAGGCAAAATATCCATACACAAATGAACTCCCTTGTGGATTAAGAAATTCTGTTGTTTTTTTTTTGTGTATTATTGATTTGTTGGTTCTACTGTTCTTGGCTTCAACCCAGGGAAATATCTTTTCCTCATTCCATACAATGATTTCTTTTCCTCCCCTTTAGTTTAACAGACAGCTCATTTTAAGGTTGCTGTATAATAGCTCTTTTCACCGCCGTATAATAGCTCTTTTCACCACCGTATAATAGCTCTTTTCACCGCTGTTCCCCAGCACCAGATATTTCAGACTGGATGCGATCCGGTTTTCTATTGTGCAGGAAAGTTGGCAGGAGCTGTTCGAGCTTTGTTACTTGTGAAAAAAGGTCCATTTAATATACCCCCTCAACACAAGTCGCCTGTGGCAGTGAAAGATTCCCAAGTAAGGAAATGGAATTGACGCTGACTTCTTAGTATCGCCTAGTAGTGTCATTGTTGATGAAGTATAAGGTTTCTAGGCCATGCCTATGTTAAAGTGCTAGGATGAAATGTGTGAGATTTTGTCACAGATGTGAAACGATAAAACCTTGGTGGTCAGACCAGAAACAGGCTTATCGTTAACACAGAGAATAAAGAACCTTTGGTTGGCTGCTTTCAGTGGTGGAGACATCGGTGATGCTGTTATCAGTGTCTAACGTCAGGGCAGTGCCGTACTGTCAGTTGAAAACTCTTACTTCCAATAGAAATGTCAATCAGAATGGGGATTGTTCAGGCAGAGAACAAAGCATTAGACTACAGTCTCTGATGGAGGACTTAAAGTCTTAACTCCCGAGAGCAAGGTTTCGGTTGCGCCCCTTTTCTCTGCATTCAAATTTTGTATTACGTGTAGCTGACACAGTCAATTCAGGTCTAGATTGGAAGCTGCTAGGCAAATCTCGCTCTCTGCCATAAATGAAGCCAAACCGTAGCTTTATTAGGCTTTTATTTTGAATAAACCTTCACCGACGTCACAGTGTCAGACTCTGGTGAGAAACTGGCTTGATTCATATCGCCCGCCATTTATAGTCCGGTTCAGGCTTTAAGGTTTGATACACTGATACCTGTCATCAGGGTGTGTCCAGTTTTACAGCCCACAGTTTGCTGTGCAGATTTTCTCCAATTGTCAGACAGAAAATACAAAAAAAAAACTTAGCCATATGAAGAGCACAGGAACAGGAGTCATAATGGCTGCCGGAAAAAGAGGGCGCTAGCCAGCGGGACAAAGGGGAGGTTACCTACTTCCGGGAGGTTATCGGCCGTAGTACTTTCGTTTTCTCCGCATAGGCGGATAGTAGTTTACACAGGACAGGAATGTCAGACCCCTGCCAGAGTCTGCACTAGTTGGGTCACGGAGTGGAGTGATGGCCTAGAGGTAACGCGTCCGCCTAGGAAGCGAGAGAGAATCTGAGCGCGCTGGTTCGAATCACGGCTCAGCCGCCGATATTTTCTCCCCCTCCACTAGACCTTGAGTGGTGGTCTGGACGCTAGTCATTCGGATGAGACGATAAACCGAGGTCCTGTGTGCAGCATGTACTTAGCGCACGTAAAAGAACCCACGGCAACAAAAGGGTTGTTCCTGGGAAAATTATGTAGAAAAATCCACTTCGATAGGAAAAACAAATAAAACTGCACGCAGGAAAAAATACAAAAAAAATGGGTGGCGCTGTTAGTGTAGCGACGCGCTCTCCCTGGGGAGAGCAGCCCGAATTTCACTCAGAGAAATCTGTTGTGGTGAAAAGAAATGCAAATACAAATAAGTATGTGTAATTAAACGTAATTTTAGATAGAAAATTTCCTTTTTACAGATGCAGCAGTCATGTGTTGTTTTATTGCTGCACCTGTTAGACCAGTTCCCTGTCCGGGTTGAGTTGAAGGAAGGTGGTGGAGTGGTTAAGACATTCATCTGCCAGTACAGTGTCTGTGAGGGCCAGGGTTCACTTCTTGCTGTCGCTCTTTCTCCCGAGTCTGACTGGAAGAATCAAATGGAGGGTGTAGGACTGTGGCCCAGGACTCAGACAGCCTGTTTTAAATCTCTGCTTTCTGTGGATTTATTGTGCGTGTGGATTTTAGTAGTATTATTTTTTAAATTGCATGCTGATTTAAAATCAATCATAATGATCTCTGTCTATAATATATATATATATATATATATATATATATATATTTTTGTGTGTGTGTGTGTGTGTGTATAATATGCCTGCCTAAAAATACTATTTGAACAAGAGAGGGGGACTTGGATATGTTTTGATTTCTAAAAATTAATTGTAAAGCAGAACTGCAAGTGATCCTACGTTTTATTCAGTGTAAGACAGGAGGGTGTACTTTGATATGCACTGTGAAAACTGTAACCTTTCAGCTGATTTGATCACTTTGTCAGTGTCTGTTCTTTCACAGTTTTGTTTTTTAAGTTTAAAAAAAAAGTTTTTTTTTGTTTACAATAGTTTTGAAAAGTGTTTTTCTTTGAATTCTTTTTTCTTTTCCTTAAAAAAAAAAAAATTTTTAACTTTTTCTCTTTTTTTAAAAATTCACTTTCTTTTCAAGGTCAGTGTGAAACAGTCATCAGATATTGGTAGTGATGAAAATTATAACAAATAATAAAATATTATATTAGCATCAGTATAGAGTTGTTGACACTTTGCTTACTTGATCCATGTCAAGCAACATAACGGAAAAAGATCGCAAACCATATTATGATTTCCATTAAACACATGGGACCTCGTATCTAGCAACTTATTCCATCTAAACAGCAGTATGATGAGGCATGGTATACCAAAATACACAGTCATGATACATCTTATATATACACATGGATATACACACGCGAATACATACAAGAACACCTGCATCATTTCCGCACTCCTTGATGTTTCGCCATAATTTGTTGTGAGTTATTGTTTTCAAGAAAGTTTAACATATGGACACCATTTTCCGCTAAAAAACCATGTTTAACATTTCCATTGACTGCACATATCTTTGTACATTTGAGTGATTTCTTGACTCATTTAAAGAAATGCCATGCACAGTTTTTCTTTGAATTGTAGCCCTGAGAAAAGGGTGATGAGGCACTGTGCTGGCCAGCCCTGTGCCAAGTGGCTGGAGTTTTACTTGGAGAAATTAGTGGTGACAGAGAGTGACACAGCACAGCACAGCACAGCACAGCACAGCACAGCACAGCACAGCACAGCACAGCACAGCACAGCATAGCACAGGACAGCACAGCACAGCACAGCATAGCACAGGACAGCACAGTACACACAATACACTACACCACAATGCAACACAATACAATGACAACACAATACTGTACAGTACAACACAATACAAATACAACAATACAACACAACATTTACAGTGCAGCACAATATAGCACAGCACAATACAGTACAATGCTATACAGTGCAGCACAATACAACACAACACTATACAGTACAATGCTATACAGTGCAGCACAATACAACACAATACAGTACAATGCTATACAGTGCAGCACAATATAGCACAACACAATACAGTACAATGCTATACAGTGCAGCACAATACAACACAACACAATACAGTACAATGCTATACAGTGCAGCACAATACAACACAACACAATACAGTACAATGCTATACAGTGCAGCACAATACAACACAACACAATACAATGCTATACAGTGCAGCACAATACAACACAACACAATACAATGCTATACAGTGCAGCACAATACAACACAACACAATACAGTACAATGCTATACAGTGCAGCACAATATAGCACAGCACAATACAGTACAATGCTATACAGTGCAGCACAATACAACACAGCACAATACAGTACAATGCTATACAGTGCAGCACAATACAACACAACACAATACAGTACAATGCTATACAGTGCAGCACAATACAACACAACACAATACAGTACAATGCTATACAGTGCAGCACAATACAACACAACACAATACAGTACAATGCTATACAGTGCAGCACAATACAACACAACACAATACAGTACAATGCTATACAGTGCAGCACAATACAACACAACACAATACAGTACAATGCTATACAGTGCAGCACAATACAACACAACACAATACAGTACAATGCTATACAGTGCAGCACAATACAACACAACACAATACAGTACAATGCTATACAGTGCAGCACAATACAACACAACACAATACAGTACAATGCTATACAGTGCAGCACAATACAACACAACACAATACAGTACAATGCTATACAGTGCAGCACAATACAACACAACACAATACAGTACAATGCTATACAGTGCAGCACAATACAACACAACACAATACAGTACAATGCTATACAGTGCAGCACAATACAACACAACACAATACAGTACAATGCTATACAGTGCAGCACAATACAACACAATACAGTACAATGCTATACAGTGCAGCACAATACAACACAACACAATACAGTACAATGCTATACAGTGCAGCACAATACAACACAACACAATACAGTACAATGCTATACAGTGCAGCACAATACAACACAACACAATGCTATACAGTGCAGCACAATACAACACAACACAATACAGTACAATGCTATACAGTGCAGCACAATACAATACAATGCTATACAGTGCAGCACAATACAACACAACACAATACAGTACAATGCTATACAGTGCAGCACAATACAACACAACACAATACAGTACAATGCTATACAGTGCAGCACAATACAACACAACACAATACAATGCTATACAGTGCAGCACAATACAACACAACACAATACAGTACAATGCTATACAGTGCAGCACAATACAACACAACACAATACAGTACAATGCTATACAGTGCAGCACAATACAACACAACACAATACAGTACAATGCTATACAGTGCAGCACAATACAAAGACAATACAACACAACACTATACACTACAACACAATACAATGCAGCACAATATAACACAACACAATATTGTACAACACAATACAACACAACACAACATAGTACAACACAATACAACACAACACATCACAGTGCAACACAATACAACACAACACAATACAGCACATCACAGTGCGATACAACGCAATACAACACATCACAGTGCAATACAACACAACACATCACAGTGCAATACAAAACAATACAACACATCACAGTGCAACACAATACAATACAACACAACACAATACAACACATCACAGTGCAATACAACACAATACAACACATCACAGTGCAATACAACACAATACAACACATCACAGTGCAATACAACACATCACAGTGCAATGCAACACAATACAACACATCACAGTGCACCACAACACAACACAACACAACGCAGTACAACACAACACAATACAGGAGGAGTTGTGTGTGTGCCATAGCAGCAGGCCATCCGTCACATTCCATGGTTTCTGCCATCCGCTTTCTGTTGGAATCGTACACATTGGCTTCATTGCTTTTTTCTCCTTTTTTTTTTTTTTTTTTTCTCGCTTGTGCCACTGTGTTATGGGTGTGGAAAATGTCTGCCACTTTTGTGCACATTGTTACTGGCAAATGTCATTGAAAACAAGAGTTTTTAGAGCATGAGATTTGAACGGCTTGGAGTTTCATGCAGGAAATGTTGCCAGCTCTTCACTATTGGAGATAGGGGTTTTAAGTCCGATGTATTCTTGGCTTATATCACAGATTGACATGAGTTTACATTTGGGCCAACAGCAAAGTGAGAGCTGTATTATCAGTGGTTTCTCCAGTCAATGGGAAACCATTTACAGCTTAGTCTTTTGTGAAGGACTATGACTCTCAAACTAGGCAAAATTGCACTGGCTCTTAGTGCTGCAGCCTTGGGGGCTAGTTGGCCTTTGGGAACCATCCCCAACGCCGACTGTCCTAAAACCCTCTTGGCCGAGAGAGTGGGGATGTAAACTTGGGCAAGACACTCTCCACTATAATCAGATTCTAGCCCAAATAGTCGGAACAGCAGTTGCCTCCTCTGGTGTTCTGATGGTCATAGTTGGACACGACTGACTATCATATATATATTCTTCCGTATGACAAATGATTATTATGATGACAGTGGAACCTGACAGCAATGGCCTTGAAAGTGTTGTGCATTGTTGTTGAGACCTTGCAGACTGTCAAGACGCATATTGTATGCTGAAGAATCTTGATGGGCACACAGCCAGCATCATGTACGTAAACGTGCAGCCAAATGAAATACTTTTGTTTAGTTAAGTATGATCAGTAAAGAACGAAATAAAACGAAACAACAAATACCACCTGCAGAATTGATCAAATCAAATATTGCATGTCAATAATGGTGGTCATAGGGAGAAAAAAAAAAGTATAATATCTGGGTCAAAGAGTGTTTTCTGTGGATTGAATCAGTGAATGTGGGATAATTGAGTGGAGTGATGGCCTAGAGGTAACGCGTCCGCCTAGGAAGCGAGAGTGCGCTGGTTTGAATCACGGCTCAGCCGCCGATATTTTCTCCCCCTCCACTAGACCTTGAGTGGTGGTCTGGACGCTAGTCATTCGGATGAGACGATAAACCGAGGTCCTGTGTGCAGCATGCACTTAGTGCAAAATAATGGGTGGCGCTGTAGTGTAGTGACGCGTTCTCCGTGGGGAGAGCAGCCCGAATTTCACACAGAGAAATCTGATGTGATAAAAAGAAATACAAATACAACAAATAATTGACATCAGTGTTCAGCTCTTATCTTAGCTGTTTTCTTAATATGAAGTTAAAAAATAAAAATAAAAAAGAGGGGTGGGAGTGGAAAAAAAAAAAGGCTTACTGCTAAGACCTTACCCCCCCCCCCCCCGCCCCCCCCTTACTCTCCTCTTTAATCATTTGTTGGTTTGTTTTTGTTGGGGATTTTGGCTTTTTTTGTTGTTGTTGTGTGTGCCTTTTGTTTTTGATTGAAATGAAGAGTTGCCAGCACCTAGCTTTGAATAGTGTTGGGGTGAAGTTTGAAAACACGGCTGATTCCAACATATCTTGTGAGGACTGATGACTTGTGTGTGAAGCTTGTTTTGTTTTCATGTGACGTGTGTGTTGTCATGCGCTATAATGCGTTTGAGATTAAGTGTTTTTCTCCTGTGGGGATGCTGGGGGGGGGGGGGGGGGGGGGAGAGTGTTCTTTCAGTATGAATAGCATCCCGCCTTCTGGAAAATCTATGCTAGAAATTTCCTGTTTTCTATCACTCTCTTTGTTTCTGCCTTTTTTTTCTTCCTTCACTGTTGTCTCCATTTTCTGCCTTCCCAGTCCATTTGCAGTCTTTTTTTTTTTTTTTTTTTTTTTTTTTTTAGCAAGCCTGGTCACATTTTTCTCCTTTCCACAGTCTATGATGTACTGTATGTGCTGTTTTGCTCTGGCGATTAGGTGGTGAGATGTGAACACTGGGATGGGCACTAGGGGTCCATTCTGCAGGGTTATTTGCCTATATGGCCTCTTTGATGTATTTTTTGTTTGTCTTTGAAGTATCTTTTTTTTTCCTTGATGATTTTTTGTAATCTGGGGATGCTAAAGTAAGCGGAATGGCTGGCGTCCTCAGCATGGCCTGGTCTTATTTGTCATAAAGAGGTAAATGGTTAGGATGATTTGTCATGAACTGTGTTTATCTTACAGTTTTGTGTGTGTGTGTGTGTGTGTGTGTGTGTGACAGTTTTGTGTTGACGCGGTTGAGCACTTGTATGGTTTGACAGCCCTGATATGGCCCCGTGCGGTTGGCTGACCTTTAAGCAACAATAAGCAATGAACAGATGCAGTGTTCCTCATGACTCTGTGCTGTGGGGACAGATGGCAGGTTGGGAGGAGTTATCTTTCTTGTCTTGTCACACGTGCTCGTCATTGTAGACATGTGAAGTATTTATACCGCGGACTGTTCTCGTTTATAAAAGGCAGGAGAGGGAGAGGGAGGGGTGGTTGGTGTGTTGTGAGAGAGGGGTAGGTGGTTGGTGTGTTGTGGGAGAGGGGTAGGTGGTTGGTGTGTTGTGGGAGAGGGGTAGGTGGTTGGTGTGTTGTGGGAGAGGGGTGGTGGTTGGTGTGTTGTGGGAGAGGGAGGGGTGGTTGGTGTGTTGTGGGAGAGGGAGGGGTGGTTGGTGTGTTGTGGGAGAGGGAGGGTTGGTGTGTTGTGTGAGAGGGGTGGTGGGGGTTGGTGTGTTGTGGGAGAGGGAGGGTTGGTGTGTTGTGGGAGAGGGAGGGGTGGTTGGTGTGTTGTGGGAGAGGGAGGGGTGGTTGGTGTGTTGTGGGAGAGGGAGGGGTCGGTGTGTTGTGGGAGAGGGGTGGTGGGGGTTGGTGTGTTGTGAGAGAGGGGTAGGTGGTTGGTGTGTTGTGGGAGAGGGAGGGGGTTGGTGTGTTGTGAGAGAGGGGTAGGTGGTTGGTGTGTTGTGGGAGAGGGGTGGTGGGGGTTGGTGTGTTGTGGGAGAGGGAGGGGTTGGTGTGTTGTGGGAGAGGGAGGGTGGTTGGTGTGTTGTGGGAGAGGGAGGGGTGGTTGGTGTGTTGTGGGAGAGGGAGGGGTCGGTGTGTTGTGGGAGAGGGGTGGTGGGGGTTGGTGTGTTGTGAGAGAGGGGTAGGTGGTTGGTGTGTTGTGGGAGAGGGAGGGGGTTGGTGTGTTGTGAGAGAGGGTAGGTGGTTGGTGTGTTGTGGGAGAGGGAGGGGTGGTGTGTTGTGTGAGAGGGAGGGGTGGTTGGTGTGTTGTGGGAGAGGGAGGGGTCGGTGTGTTGTGGGAGAGGGGTGGTGGGGGTTGGTGTGTTGTGAGAGAGGGGTAGGTGGTTGGTGTGTTGTGGGAGAGGGAGGGGTGGTGTGTTGTGTGAGAGGGAGGGGTGGGGGTCGGTGTGTTGTGGGAGAGGGAGGGGTGCTTGGTGTGTTGTGTGAGAGGGGTGGTGGGGGTTGGTGTGTTGTGGGAGAGGGGTGGTGGGGGTTGGTGTGTTGTGGGAGAGGGAGAGGTTGGTGTGTTGTGGGAGAGGGAGGGGTTGGTGTGTTGTGGAGAGGGGTGGTGGTGTGTTGTGGGAGAGGGGTGGTGGTGTGTTGTGGGAGAGGGGTGGTGGGGGTTGGTGTGTTGTGGGAGAGGGAGGGGTCGGTGTGTTGTGGGAGAGGGAGAGGTGGTTGGTGTGTTGTGGGAGAGGGAGGGGTGGTTGGTGTGTTGTGGGAGAGGGAGGGGTGGTGGTGGTTGGTGTGTTGTGGGAAACAGGGTAGATGGGCAGATGGAATCAAAGAGTGATCTTGGAAATAAAAGAAAGTATGAAGACAGAAAATTACTCAATGGACTTTTGTAAACAGAATGAGGTTAAAAATGCCAGACCCATTCAGTGAGATGTTGGTATGTGTTTTGTGTTCACGATGGTGATGTTGCTGTGTATTTATCTGCATTCTTGATGGGTATGTTTTTTTGCGTATTTGTGTTGATGATGGGAATGTTGCTGTGTGTTCGCGATGGTGATGTTGCTGTGTATTTATCTGCATTCTTGATGGGTATGTTTTTTTGCGTATTTGTGTTGATGATGGGAATGTTGCTGTGTGTTCGCGATGATGGTGATGTTGCTGTGTTTGTGTTGATGATGGGAATGTTGCTGTGTGTTCGCGATGATGGTGATGTTGCTGTGTTTGTGTTGATGGTGGTGATGTTGTTGTGTGTTTGTGATGATGGTGGTGATGTTGTTGTGTTTGTGTTGATGATGGTGATGTTGTTGTGTGTTTGTGATGATGATGGTGATGTTGTTGTGTTTGTGATGATGGTGATGTTGTTGTGTTTGTGTTGATGGGAATGTTGCTGTGTGTTTGTGTTGATGATGGGAATGTTGGTGTGTGTTTGTGTTGATGATGGGAATGTTAGTGTGTGTTTGTGTTGATGATGGTGATGTTGTTGTGTGTTTGTGATGATGATGGTGATGTTGTTGTGTGTTTGTGATGATGATGGTGATGTTGTTGTGTGTTTGTGATGATGATGGGAATGTTGGTGTGTGTTTGTGTTGATGATGGTGATGTTGTTGTGTGTTTGTGATGATGATGGTGATGTTGTTGTGTGTTTGTGATGATGATGGTGATGTTGTTGTGTGTTTGTGTTGATGATGGTGATGTTGTTGTGTGTTTGTGATGATGATAGTGATGTGTGTTTGTGATGATGGTGATGTTGGTGTGTTTGTGTTGATGCTGGTGATGTTGGTGTGTGTTTGTGTTGATGCTGGTGATGTTGTTGTGTGTTTGTTTGTATTGATGGGAATGTTGGTGTGTATTTGCTTGTGTTGATGATGGTGATGTTGCTGGAGGTATGTGTTTCGAACAGATTCCTTTCTGAAAGTATTATACTGGAAGCTCATGTTGTATGCTTGAGTACTGGAGTCAGTGGAGGGATGAGCATATCAAACAGTCGAGCGTGTCGGTCACTGGCCTTTCGTGGGAAAGGGATGTGTGGATCAGACACCGATTGTTGGGGGTGGGGATGTAGGGGCTGGGGGGACTGTTAACTGATTAATAATAATAATAATAATAATGGTACTTATATAGCGCTGAATCTTGTGCATAGACAAATCTAAGCGCTTTCGCACCAGTCATTCTCACGCACGCATAACTCTAAAACTGGAGAAACTAAAGACCAGGAAGAGGCAGGGAAGGGAGGCTATTTTGGGAAGAGGTGGGTTTTAAGGCCAGACTTGAAAGAGCTGAGTGTGGAGACTTGACGAAGCGAAAGAGGAGGTTCTCCTCCTTAATGATCTACCCACCGTCAGTTGTGTGGGGTTGATGAATTGAGCTTAAGGGCTGACATCATCAGCACTGCCCAGTCTGGTTTGCTGTGAGGAGCTAAGTGGTCAGGATAATGTGTCATGAACTGTGTTTTGTCGTTTAATCTTAATGTTGTTGTTTTTTGTTGTTGTTTTTATATGACAGTGTCGTGAACTGTGTTTTGTAGTTTAATCTTAATGTTGTTGTTTTTATATGACAGTGTCGTGAACTATATTTTGTAGTTTAAATCTTAATGTTGTTTTTTTTATATGACAGTGTCGTGAACAATGTTTTGTCGTTTAAATCTTAATGTTGTTGTTGTTTTGTGTTTGTTTTTTTTATATGACAGTGTCGTGAACTATGTTTTGTCGTTTAATCTTAATGTTGTTGTTGTTGTTGTTTTTATATGACAGTGTCATGAACTATGTTTTGTAGTTTAAATCTTAATGTTGTTTTTTATATGACAGTGTCATGAACTATGTTTTGTTGTTTTATCTTAATGTGGGTTTTTTTTTTGTTTTGTTTTTTTCCCTTTTTTTTGTTTTTTTATATGACTGTTTTGTGTTGAACATGGTTGGGCATCAGTGTAGTTGAGCTGACCTAATATGGCCCTGTGCAGTCGGCTGGACTGAAAGCAACAATGACAGGTGATGTTACAGTTTTCTCTCAATTCTCTTGCTAAGTCGGTGTAAGCTGATCATGATAGGTTTGAATGAAATACCTCCTGTACTTGTTCTGTTTGATCAGCGGAAGATTCTGACGCTCCTGCTATCCTCCCGACACGTCTGATTCCTACACCTTTTGTATTGCTCTGAGAACGTGTCGTTTCTTTCTGTCAGTGTTATATGAAATATGCAGCAAAGTAAGTTTGCCATGATAGAACGTGTTGTGGTGTTTTCAGTATTATTCATGATCTGACGCTTTTGACTGTGGTTTCAACAAGATAGTTTTTATTGTAGTTTGCATTTTCACATATACTTGAGCTTCACTGTCTGTGTTTTTACTGTCCACTTTCCACTTCCTTGGATTTTAAGATAAAATGACCCACTTCAGTGGGGATAATAACATTCTTTAAAGTTCTTCTGGAAATAGGAACTTTGTTTCAGATGTGTATGTGTTTTTCAGATGTGTGTGTGTGTGTGTGTGTGTGTGTTTCAGGTGTACATACACACACACTGACTCAGAGTGACAGGTGGCTACTTCGTTCAAAAGCATTGTATACTTTATAATTTTTGGAAACAGTTTTTAGCGTGGCCTGTGTCGGTGTCACAGAAGCAGCATCATAAAATAGCGTGGGTAATCTCATAGAAACAAGCAAGTCAAGCATTGTTTTGCTTATGACTGGGTGAAAAATAACTGGCAAAGTATGGCGAAGACAAAGCGGTGAACCAGCCAGGTACACTGAATTTATAACTGAAGGACTGATTCCACAGAATGTGCACAGATGGAAGAGAAACCTATATGGTGCACATACAAGCATGAATTAATATTGAAATAGCTCTGGTATTCCCTACATGTACTTGTAGAGTTGTATACATTAACAGTGAATTACCCTAACACATTGCCCAGTGCATACACACCCACCAATATTCTTGTAACAAGGAAAACTGAATGCATACTCATAAGTATGGTGCACGTTGTAAATGATTAACAGACCCGTGGTTAACTAACAAACGGAAATGGTTAACTGGAGTGAATCATTGAAGTTTTTGTATCGTGTCTTGGGGTGTGTTCCTGGTGTTTTCTGTGTGGAAACAGTGGACTGTGTGACTGTATGAATTTGTTGTCCAAGTGTTGAGTCATGTGTCTGCGATCACCATATGCACCACATGGGTGACACTTCCGTCAGTCTGTTGTCGATGCGAGTGAGGTGCAATCATTAAAAAAAACAAACCCAAAAAAACAACTTGGGACAGCGATCTTGTGAGTGGAAGGATGGGTGGTACAGTTCTGACTGAGGACATGATATTGCTGTGTATACACACGCACTCGGGTGCACGCACGCACGCACACACACACACACGCACGCACGCAGGCACACACAAACACATACAAATTCACGAATAAACATTTTCTCTTTGCACAGGTTTGTCTTGAAAAGGTTGAAAGTTAAACCAGGACAGGTTTTCGACCTTTTTACTCCTTTCTTTCTTTCTTTTAGGAACCACAGACATTACGGCCAGGACATGATTATTTACACATACCCCTGTGATCAAGACACACACACACTCACACTACATGTGCACACACCCACACATACACAAACACACACAGTCCACAGACAGGAACATATAAAATACACAACTGTCCACACAAGAACAATATTCAGCCGTTCAGATGTCTTTAATCTTTAGTTCACAGCATACATCTCTTCATACACGCAAAAAGAAAAAAAAAAAAAACGGAAAAAAAACAGCAGCAGTGGTCATTACAATTAAAAGTACATCTGAAAATGAAATACATACCATACCAATGTGAGCCAAATACCAAACATTTAAAGCTTGTTACATTCAATACATCCACTGTGAGAGAGAGAGAGAGAGATGAAACGGGGAAGAAATATCCTATAACCCACATATCAAAACCCACATCCCAACTTGTTCAATATTCACTGCATGGTCAGTGGTCGTCTTCACCTTATGGCAATGAATTGCTTTGTTGTATCAGAACCACATTCCTCCCAGCTACTGTCCCATCAAAGGCCACACCAGTACCAACCCCAAACCGACATTTCGTCTCAAGGACTGAGAATGAACCTGTAAATAACGACTTGAAATTTTAAAGCCTGCACACATCAGAAAATCATGAACAAATGAAACAACCCCCTCCACCCCACCCCCCCTCCACCCCACACCCAAAGGGCATGTCATGGCAAAGAAACCAACTCACCAAACAATCACAGGATACAAGATACAAGAATACTTGGGGGGTGGGGAAGGGGGTTGGGTTTTTTAAATTTTTTTTTTTTAATCTCTTAAGAGATTTGACACATTTGTAAAGGGGAGAAAACACCTTATCGGTGACAAAAATGTTGGTTCTTCACTAACTGTAAAGGGAGAAAACACCTTATCGGTGACAAAAATGTTGGTTCTTCACTAACTGTAAAGGGAGAAAACACCTTATCGGTGACAAAAATGTTGGTTCTTCACTAACTGTAAAGGGAGAAAACACCTAATTGGTGACAAAAATGTTGGTTCTTCACTAACTGTAAAGGGAGAAAACACCTTATCGGTGACAAAAATGTTGGTTCTTCACTAACTGTAAAGGGAGAAAACACCTTATCGGTGACAAAAATGTTGGTTCTTCACTAACTGTAAAGGGAGAAAACACCTAATTGGTGACAAAATGTTGGTTCTTCACTAACTGTAAAGGGAGAAAACACCTTATCGGTGACAAAAATGTTGGTTCTTCACTAACTGTAAAGGGAGAAAACACCTTATTGGTGACAAAAATGTTGGTTCTTCACTAACTGTAATGGGAGAAAACACCTTATCGGTGACAAAAATGTTGGTTCTTCACTTGGTTCTTCACTAACTGTAAAGGGGACTGAAGGGTTAATAAAGCACAGTTTCCAGAGACCAAGAAATCCACCAAAAAATGAACGGTACTGATTCTTGGCATTCCCGGACCCAGGAGCACTTAGGTTCCACACTCACTTCTTACTCCCACAGCTGACAGAGAAGGCAGTGACAACAACACTGCAAAATGCACACACATCCTAAGCACTTAATACGTGGCAATGAACTTTACTTTTTTTTTCTTATATTATTTACCATGGCTCACAAGTACAACTTTATACAGCTGTCAAACAATCTGCCTGTTGACAAATTACCAGTCTCTTGTTATAATTCTGTACATTGTTTCAAAAACCAGTCCGTCGCATCATTCTGTACATGATTTCAAAACTATCCCCACACTGTACACGTTCAAATAAAGTATCCAGATACAGCCGTCTTGTCATAAATACCCAGCATAAATACATCCAGCGCAAGCAGTAACAACAGCGTAGAAACTGCAGCCTCTAGTGCCGATTCAAAAAGAATGTCACAGTAACAAAGGATGCCTTTTGAACCATGGAAACTGCATATGTTCATCAACATCCGTGAAGAATAACCCAGCACTGGTGGAGGGGGAACGGGAGTGGGGTGGGGGTGGGGGAGCATTATAAAAATGTGAAGAAAGCTATCATCTGATAACCTTCCACTCCAGAAAATACTTGATTATGTAACGTTGTATTTCAGCGTGATTTTGTTGTGCTACTGTCAATAGTAATTAACTGTTCTAATGCATTGTACTGTGCTGTTTCACGCTGCAAAATTGCGCTGTTTCAAAATGATGATGATATGGATACTTACATAGCACCTATCCTCAGTTGAAGACCAAGCTCTAAGCGCTTTACAAACACGGAGTCATTTGCATGCCTGTCTGCGTGTGTGTATGCACATGTGAGTAAGAGAGAGAGAGAGAGAGAGAGAGTGTGTGTGTGTGTGTGTGTGTGTGTATGTGTGTGTGAGTGCATCTGACCAGGAGACAGTCATGCAGTCTTCAACTATCGCTGTCAAAAAAACCCCCAAAAACCCCAAAACCAACTTTCAAACCTCAAGTCACTCCTCCAGCTGTGAACAACCACCAGCTTCAAACAACCCCACCAAATTCTCACGAGAAATTAAACCACAGCTAAAAAAACAACAAACAAAACAAAACAAAAAAAAACAACCACCAAAAAACAAAAAAACAAAACAACAACATAGACTCTTCAGGCATAGTTAATTCTTTTAAAAAAAATATCTTCTTTTTATTTTATTTAAAGTGACAGTCAGGAGAAACACCCACCAGTACTACCTTACTAGAGGTCCCCACCTCAGATTCACACAGTAGGCGTGCATGCTAGCTGTACTGACTGGCCAACACAACCAGCACACACACACACACACACACACACATGCTCAAATCGTCATTCTTTCAGAGAGCCCATCCATATCAGGGTAGACCACCGGTCAAACTTTCAACTTGACGGGAAAGTCTCGTTTAAATCTTTCTGTTACCCATTTTTGTTCATTTTGCTTTGTTGGGTTTTTTTCTCTCTCTCTCTCTCCATGAACGAGAGGAAAATTCTGCACAGGGGAAACAATGGAATGCAAGGCAATATGGCTGGCAGCACTTCTGTGAAAAAAAAAAGAAAAAAAGAAAAGAAAAAGATCACAGGTCATGATACAGAAGGCAGCTAGATTTTCATGGCATCTGCAAAAACAAATAGATAACTAATGATAAGATTAAATGAATAGAAAACAACAACAACAACAACAACCAACAACCAGTAAACAAGACAGCAATGGTTTCTACTCTTCTGAAGTTTTTCAAAACAAAAGCGAATGGAAAAAAAACAACAAAAAAACAAACAAACAACAACTTCTATTCATGCAGGAGAGCGACAATTATTTTTTGACAAAGCACATCGATGAAGGGTGTGTGTGTGTGTGTGTGTGTGTGTGCACGTCACACTGCCCTGCACTCTATAACCTCTATGTAAAAACAGTACAAACTCAGTACAAACTTTTTTTTTTCCTTTTTTTTTATGTGTTTTTTTTTTATACTCCCCATCCATCTGGGAATTGAACCTGGGGAAACTCTCTTCTTCCTACAGGGCTGCATCACCACTACCCCCCCCCCCCCCCCCACACACACCCATCCCCCCAGCATACACACATTTTGTAATACAGCAGACAGAAAGAGGGCAGAGCACACACGCTGTTCTGTGCGCTTCTGGGAATTGAACCTGGGGAAACTCTCTTCTTCCTACAGGGCTGTATCACCACTAGCACACACCCTCCTCACCCCCCAACATACACACATTTTGTAAGACAGACATAAAAAGTGCAGAGCACACACACTGTTCTGTGCGCTTCTGGGAATTGCCACAATGGCCAAATTAAATCAAAGGCAAAACCAAATCAAACCAAATGACAAAAACCAAAACCAAAAAAAAACTAAAGAAACTAAAACAAACAAAACATATGCACCATTTTTCCATGCCGTGATCAGTGTCTGTCATGGAAAATTCAAGATTCAAGATTCAAAAACTTTATTACTCAAGGATAAAGATTTTAGGCATTGCCCAGTCTTCCAATCTGTCCTTGTGACAACAGTAACAATAACAACATTAACGATAACGACACAAAAATAATAATTTTTATAACAACATTAACGATAACGACACAAAAATAATAATTTTGTTAACACTGCTACATCCACTGCTACTACAACGAAGAATGATCACCACTATCATCATTAACATGGAAAACAGAGCACGAAGCCTCCATAACATGATACCAATCTTAGAGGTTGACCAAAAAAAACAAAAAACAAAAACAAAAAAAAACCAGTTACATCATCATAAAATCCAAAAAGCGTGTGCCATATACACAATCACTACAGCACTTCAGAATCTGCTGTAACATGCGTCACTGAATGAAATGCCAACATCAAGAACTGATATGATATCAGCAAGTGATATTATTTTGTTCTAGGCAACAGTGAAAATAAATTGTGACTGCCAATATGTCTGAAGCATAAATCTTTGATAATGATTCTTATCACACAAAATATCACATATGAGAGCTCCCGCGGAAAGACAAATCATGGCCAAAAAGCAGTGAGCAAAAGCGATTCAGTGGTTTCTACCTGAATAAACTATGGTGACAAAATGTTGCACATTATATGTGAATAACAGGAACACACCCACGTACACGTTTTCATGTGTACACATTTCACACACACACACGCGTGTGCACGCACCCGAAAACCAGAGGTTTTTACCTGAATAAAATATGGTGACTAAATGCTGCAAACACACACACACACACACACACACACAATCACACACATATATATGAGCACATACTACACACACGTGAAACCTGAACATACTCACACATTTACATCTGTGCACGCACATACACACACTCTCTTTTAAGGCGATGTGAAAGCTACTATTTCATAATACATTGAAGTACATTTTCTACAATCTTAAGTACATCATACAGTATATACAATTCCATACACAAATTTAAATAGTATTGCCTTTGGACTAAAAAAAAAAAAGAGATAAATTTTCATATTTTGATGATAAAAAATGAGATGGAAAAGAGTAAACGTGGTACCAGATGTCCATTACATGTAAAATATGATTTGAAATAGAATCCAGAATTATGCAAGGCTGAAAGTTACCAGTTCTGAGATGGTGGATACACCACACATGCACGCCCACACCCATGTCCCCATCACCTCTCCCTCCCCCCTCTCAACACACACACATGTGCACATCACCTCACACATGTCAATGCAAATAAACATATACAAACACACACACATTATCACATTCAACATACACATTTCATACCTTCTCCTTTTTTTTTCTTTTTTGTTGTTGTTGTCAAACCGACATTCATCAGCCTCTCCCAACACAGAACAAAGGTACACGACCTGCCCTGCTCTCATGGTAACTTAACCTCCCCTTCCCCAACACAGAACAAAGATACACGACCTGCCCTGCTCTCATGGTAACTTAACCTCCCCTTCCCCATCCACTTCTACGCTTCGGGTTAGTTCAGTTTCTGTCAAGGTCTTCGGTGTCAGCAGAATTATGGGGGCGGTGGGGGAGGGGGCCAGGGGGGGACAGGGGGTTGGGGTGGGACTGTTGATGGAGAGACATGGTGGTGGTGGTCTCCACTCTGCAGGGAACACTCAACTCACTCTGGCTCCCTGGCAGCAGGTGCTGTCCCACTTACGCAGAGTCAGAGCAGAGCGCCACTGAACGCCAGCAAAGTTACTCCGACAGCAGTGCAGGGTCTCCTCTGGCGTGTGGCCTCTAGGCAACCTAGCATCGAAAGTTGCCTTGCGGACTGCCCGCAATGAGACTGCGACGGACGAACCCGGGAGTGGCTGAGTTTTGAGAACTGGGGATGAGGAGTGGGAAAGTAATGCCGCTGAAATGGTGAAGATGGGGCAGAACCCCCCCCCCCAAAAAAAAAAACCAAACCCATTGATGTCAATGAAGGCTGACAGCAGTTCGTTTTGGTCTCTGTCATCATCCACATCTTCAGCTGACAGCACAAAAACTAACAATGATGACTGATGATGTCAACCACAACCCTAAGCTGTGACATAAACGGTGAAAAGGAAACCACAATGATTCCTAGCACAGGAACACAGAGACAACCACCATGACGAGAAGACCCACAGTACACACTGAAACGTACACAGTCATCCATCTCACACTCCTCCTTTACTTCTTTTCGTCTGTCTTTTTTCTTTTTTTCTTTTTTCTTTCTTTCAGTTTTAGCTACAGCCCTATTCACTGCTACACCAGCAGTCAATATATCTTTAAAAAAAAACCCAAAAAACCTGTCATCAACTACTCGCAACTACCTCAGTCTTCATCAATAAGAGCAGCAATAACAGGTGATTTCCTGTTTCATGGTACTCAGGTCCAGCACTGTCTGGTTTTCTTGCTGGAGTCCTAACTCTGTTGTCTTTGTAATTGTGGTGGCTTTTGCTCGCTAAAAAAAAAAATAAAGCACCACAACTGCAACAAAAACAGATTCAGGAATTCGCCAAGAGAACTGACAATGCGCATTAAAAAACTAAAACACACACACTCACACACACCACTTTAACACACACACACACACACACTCTAACACACAGATGAAACTGCAGCGATGACCAGCACATTGTCAAGATCAACACCAATCATCAGAACAGCACTCGTGTTGTGTGTGTAAACAAGAAGACAACTAACCAATCAAATATTGAAATAAAACATGGAAACAAAGATATACAGGTCACATTTTTCACACACACACACACACACACACACAGCCACACACACATTATTCATTAATGTCCAAGTCCAAGTCAAAGGAAAACGAAAAAGAGGAAGGCCAAGAAACACCTGGCGATGTGACCTTGAGGCAGAAACCAAGAGGATGGGATATACCTGGAGACAGCTGGAGAGAATAGCCCAGGACAGAGGACTCTAGCGGACTGTTGTCGGCGGCCTATACTCCAGGGGGAGTGATGGGCCTAAGTAAGTAAGTAAGTCCAAGTCCGAGTGTTATGCAATTTCACTGCTTTCTGGGGAACGTTCATTACTTATCAAAAACAAATAGAATAAATGCACAATTTTTTTTTAAGAAAAAAAAGGAGAGGTAAAAGTGGTGTTGATGGTGTGTGTGAGGGCTGGTTGAGGGGAACCTCTTGATGGTGTGTGTGAGGGCTGGTTGAGGGGAACCTCTTGATGGTGTGTGTGAGGGCTGGTTGAGGGGAACCTCTTGATGGTGTGTGTGAGGGCTGGTTGAGGGGAACCTCTTGATGTGTGAGGGCTGGTTGAGGGGAACCTCTTGATGTGTGTGTGAGGGTTGGTTGAGGGGAACCTCTTGATGTGTGTGTGAGGGTGTGTTGAGGGGAACCTCTTGATGTGTGAGGGTTGGTTGAGGGGAACCTCTTGATGTGTGTGTGAGGGTTGGTTGAGGGGAACCTCTTGATGGTGTGTGTGAGGGTTGGTTGAGGGGAACCTCGATGTGTGAGGGCTGGTTGAGGGGAACCTCTTGATGTGTGTGTGAGGGTGGGTTGAGGGGAACCTCTTGATGTGTGTATGAGGGAACCTCTTGATGGTGTGTGTGAGGGTTGGTTGAGGGGAACCTCTTGATGTGTGAGGGTGGGTTGAGGGGAACCTCTTGATGGTGTGTGTGAGGGTGGGTTGAGGGGAACCTCTTGATGGTGTGTGTGAGGGCTGGTTGAGGGGAACCTCTTGATGGTGTGTGTGAGGGTGGGTTGAGGGGAACCTCTTGATGTGTGTGTGAGGGTTGGTTGAGGGGAACCTCTTGATGTGTGAGGGCTGGTTGAGGGGAACCTCTTGATGTGTGAGGGCTGGTTGAGGGGAACCTCTTGATGTGTGAGGGCTGGTTGAGGGGAACCTCTTGATGTGTGAGGGCTGGTTGAGGGGAACCTCTTGATGTGTGTGGGTGGGTTGAGGGGAACCTCTTGATGTGTGTGGGTGGGTTGAGGGGAACCTCTTGATGTGTGAGGGCTGGTTGAGGGGAACCTCTTGATGTGTGTGTGAGGGTTGGTTGAGGGGAACCTCTTGATGTGTGAGGGCTGGTTGAGGGGAACCTCTTGATGTGTGTGTGAGGGTTGGTTGAGGGGAACCTCTTGATGTGTGAGGGCTGGTTGAGGGGAACCTCTTGATGGCGTGTGTGAGGGCTGGTTGAGGGGAACCTCTTGATGGTGTGTGTGAGGGCTGGTTGAGGGGAACCTCTTGATGTGTGTGTGAGGGCTGGTTGAGGGGAACCTCTTGATGTGTGTGTGAGGGTGTGTTGAGGGGAACCTCTTGATGTGTGAGGGCTGGTTGAGGGGAACCTCTTGATGGTGTGTGTGAGGGCTGGTTGAGGGGAACCTCTTGATGTGTGAGGGCTGGTTGAGGGGAACCTCTTGATGTGTGTGTGAGGGCTGGTTGAGGGGAACCTCTTGATGGTGTGTGTGAGGGCTGGTTGAGGGGAACCTCTTGATGGTGTGTGTGAGGGTGGGTTGAGGGGAACCTCTTGATGGTGTGTGTGAGGGCTGGTTGAGGGGAACCTCTTGATGGTGTGTGTGAGGGCTGGTTGAGGGGAACCTCTTGATGGTGTGTGTGAGGGAACCTCTTGATGGTGTGTGAGGGTGGGTTGAGGGGAACCTCTTGATGGTGTGTGAGGGTGGATTGAGGGGAACCTCTTGACAGTTACAACTGTCCTGTTAAGTACTTAAAAAAATTAATTAAAAGAAAAGAAAGTAACTTAATGGTCTGCGTGTCAACGAAAGGCTGTCATCTCTTCTTTATTCAACTATTCTGAAAAAATTTAAAAAAAGAAGACCCCCCAAAATAAAAAAAAAATCAATGATTCAATAATGTCAACAAGAAAAAAAAAGAAAAAAAAAAAGAAGATAATAATTCACTCTTTCACAGCAAAAAAGCTGTGTGTGGAAAATACTCCCCAGCTAAAACATTTCAGACTCAAAGGTCTCAGTCACACGATTCTGTTCATGACAAAACAGGGCAGTGGGCTTGTTCACTTCAACCTCAGTCAAGGGGTAAGGTCAGTGACTTCCCTTTTGGCCCAGGAAAGCTGGCTGCAGCTGTCAAACTTTGTTACGGTGTGAAAAACAGTCCCTTTAACAGGACCCCCCCCCCCCCCTCAATGTTAATTAGAGTCACCTGTGGTGGCATAACAGTACTGTCCAATCACGCACTACTTCCGGGAGTTTATCGGCTGTAGCTGCTTTCGTTTTCTCCGCATAGGCGGACAGTAGTTTGCACAGGACAGGAATGTCAGACCCCTGCCGGAGTCTGCACTAGTGGGTCACGGTTAAGTATGTGTAATTAAACCTGTAGTTTGCAACACAAACCAAATTACAGGTATTCTAATGAATTTCTAAAAAATCAACACCCACACACACACACACACACACACATTCAAAGAAAAGATAAACTCATGACAGAATCACACACACACACACATTCAAAGAAAAGATAAACTCATGACAGAATCCCCCAGCACCGTGCAGTCAACACCACCCAACCTCTGGCTGAAATGATCTCAGACCTTGATTCAAACTACAAGTTCAATTTTTTTCCAACTCTTCCTATTAAAACAAAACAAAACAAACAAACAAACAAAAAAAAACACCACCACCACCACCACCACTAACAACAACATAAAACACTCCTCACCAGATCCAAACAGTTTTCGATTGAAAAACTAACACAAAGGAATGAACAACAAAACTATCTACTGAACACAACCAACAGAGAGAGAGAGATTCAAGATTCAAGATGGTTTATTCATGTATAGGCCTAGGCCCCTTATGAAGGGGAATGTGAACATTATTTTACAAACAATACATCACGACACTGTGAGCATCAATAAACACAGTCAAACAAAAATATACCAGCATTACAGTTCAATGTGTAGGACAATAAAAGAAAAAAACAAACAAACAAACAAAAAAAAACAAACAAAAGAATACATACAGCATTTTCACGAAGTAGCCATTTCTCTGAATTTGAAAGCTTTGTATAGAAATAGTGAAAATTTGCGAACAACTTCAGGGGAAGTAGATGACATCAATAAGTTCAATTTAAACAACGTAGGTTTACTATAATATTTAGGCTGAATAAACTCCTCTCTAATGTTCCTTAAAACTGGACAGCAAAGAACAAAGTGTATCTCATTTTCTTGTGATTCCTTACATAATGGACAGGTCAGATCACTGTCGTTACATGTTCTGTATCTGTAATGATGGACCGCTAATTCTGTAATGCCAAATCTAAATCTTGTTGTCATATATTTTAAATGTCTATCCATATTCAACACTAAGTAAGGTTTCAGATCAGACACACTGCAAAAATTCTTATAGAAACTAAATCTTTCACTATTCTGAATATGATCAGACCACTTCTGCCATCTACAATCAATTAGACGTTGTCGAAACACACCGATAAACGCCTGGATGCTACCAACACCTTGGTTTAACCAAACAAATCCAAATCCATATTCAAACAAACAATGGCGAATCTTGGTTACCCAGTTCACTCTGCCTCTAGTATCTAAATCATACAGCATATCATAAGCTTTGCGGGGTATTCTGTTATGTTCCATATGTAATAATCTCAACCAATAACGTATACACCTGACTGCAGAAACTAAATATAACGGGTATCGATTCGTTTCACCATATACTAAGTCATTTGGCGTTTGCCTATCTACTCCTAAAAATCTCTTTAATGCAAAAGTGTGGACTGATTCACAGTGAACAGCAGCTTTGTCTAGACCCCACAATTCAGAGCCGTATTGCACAACAGGCTGCAAGAGAGAGAGAGAAAGAGAGAGAGAGAGAAATGGGAGATACAGCAGGAGTGACTGAGGAAGAAAGAAGGAAAGACACACAGACTGAGAGATAGACAGACAGATGGACGGACAGAAAGTCAGAGAAAGAAAGGGAGACAGAGACAGAAAGAGAGACAGAGACAGAAAGAGAGACAGTCTTACAAAGAGACAGAGACAGAAAGAGAGACAGAGACAGAAAGAGAGACAGAGACAGAAAGAGAGACAGTCTTACAAAGAGACAGAGACAGAAAGAGAGACAGAGACAGAAAGAGAGACAGAGACAGAAAGAGAGACAGTCTTACAAAGAGACAGAGACAGAAAGAAAGACAGTCTGACAGTCTTACACACAGAGAAAGAGAGAGAAAGCGAGACAGTCTTTCACACAGAAAAAGATAGACCGTCTTACACACACACACACACACACACAGAGACAGTCTTTCAGAGAGACAGAGAGACAAAGTGAGACAGTCTTTCACACAGAGAAAGGAAGAGAGAGACTGACCGACAGGCACAGAAAGAATGACACACACACCGACACACACACCGACACACAGGCAGACAGACAAACGGACACACTGACACAGACAGACAGACACACATGCAGACCAACAGACAAACGGACACACACACACACACAGACAGACGGACCCGACGAGACAGGAGATCAACAGCTGCAGGACTGTTGGGGAGCCTTGTGGGCCTCGGCCGGGGAGGGGGGGAGACGCACGGTCTGCCTGGGGGAGGAGAAGATGTCCGAAGACTCCTGCTGCTGGGGGCAGGTCAGGCCCAGGCCCGAGTTGGGGTTGGTCTCATACGTCTTCAGCAGGTCCTTGGACACCCGCAGGAAGGCGTCCTCAATACCTGCACACGCACACACACACGCATGCGCACACGCACACAACACACGCATGCACACACACACGTACACGCATGATTTTTAAACTTTCTGAAAGTATGCATAAATGTCAAAAACGAAAAAATTCCGAATTTAGTCGGGTTTTCGCATGCTGCATCACATCCATATATCATAAATAAATAAATAAATAAATAAATATATATATATATATATATATATATACATACATTTTCTTTTCTTTTTTAACCTGAAACTAGTGAAAGCAAACCACCCAGTAAAGTCCACATAAATGTTAACATTCAATCAGAAAACAAATAATTTTTTGTGGCGCCGTGGTGAAGTGGTTAGCGTTGCGGACTGATGGCTGGGAGGATGTGGGTTTGAATCCCAGCGGAGGTGGGTTTTTCGGCCTGTGGCCAGCTCCTACAAAGAGTTGAGTGTGCTGTGGGCTTAAATGGGGAGACCAGGACCACACAGTCGAGTGTCATCCACTTCAAGGATGCGTCTTTGGGTGTGTTGCGCTAATTACCTGACCAACACTGCAAGTGTCTGTATCTCTCGGGCCTGGTTAACACCGGGATATCGTTATGACAGGAAGCGTAGAGTACAGCCTTGCCACGCAGTCCCAAACCAAAATGGACCTCCATAGCAACATTGTCATCGTCATCGTCATCCTCCTCCTTCATCATCATCAATATAAACAAAGTCTGTGGCCTTTCATGCCCTGCTCTCATGGTGACCTCAGTTTTGATACCCCTCCACTTCTGTGCTTGGGGTGAGTCCTGTCAATGTCTTCAAAAGCCCCCCCCAAAGTCCATACCCATAGACATTATGTCACATATATATAATGTCATGCCCTCTCTAACTGAAGAGAGTAGTATACATCACATAATCAAATGACCTCTCTCGTAGACGACAGAGAGAGAGAGACAGAGTGGTACATGTCAAATAATGCTGTGTCCTTTCTCACTGAAAAAAAAAGAGAGAGATAAGAAAGACACAGAGAGAGAGAGAGAGAGAGAGAGAGAGAGAGAGAGAGAGAGAGAGTGGTATACATCAAATAAAGCCATGTCCTCTCTCACTGAAGACAGAGAGAGAGACAGAAAGAGAGAGAGAGAAAGAGAGAGTGGTATACATCAAATAAAGCCATGTCCTCTCTCACTGAAGACAGAGAGAGAGACAGAAAGAGAGAGTGGTATACATCAAATAAAGCCATGTCCTCTCTCACTGAAGACAGAGAGGACATGGCTTTATTTGATGTATACCACTCTCTCTTTCTGTCTCTCTCTCTCTCTCTCTCTGTCTTCAGTGAGAAAAAGGCAGAGTGTGGTATATGTCACATTAAACTATAAAAAAACAACAACAACAACTCCAGCAGCCAAGTCCCCCCCCCCCCCCCCCCCCCCCCCCCAATCACCCCCTGACCCCCCCCCCCATCCCCCCTGACCCCCCCACACCACATCCCCCCCCAAGTCCCCCCCCCACACACACACCCTATCACAACCTGACCCCCCCCCCATCCCCCCCTACCACCCCCCCACACCCAATCACCCCCCAACCCCCACCCCATCCCCCTGACCCCCCCAAATCACCCCCCCGACCCCCACCTCATCCCCCCCTGACCCCGCACCCACCCAATCACCCCCCCAAACCCCCTCCCACCCCATCCCCCCCTGACCCCCCCCCCCACACACACACACCCAATCACCCCCCCCCCCCCCTCGACCCCATCCCCCCTACCGGTGTTCTTCAGAGCGGACGTCTCGAAGAAGAGAGCATCGATGGAGGTGGCATACTCAGCTGCCTCCTCTCTGGACACTTTGCGGCCACTGTCAAGGTCACTCTTGTTGCCAAGGAGACACATGGTGATGGGCGTGTCCACGTTCCTCTTCAGCTCTGAAAAGGACCACAGTCAGTTTCAGTTTCAAGGAGGTGTTAGAGAGGGCTGACGGGTCTATGCACCCCTACACCAAATCTGCCCCTGAGGAGAAAAACACACACACACACAAAACAAACAAACCCACCAACAAACAAACCAACAAAAACCTGAAGAGGATGAGATGCCTGATTTTCACATTAGCCCCTTCGCTTGAGATTTTAACAGAAATACATCAAAAGTTCAACACCCAACGAATTTTGCCATGGTGGCTTTTGAAAGCGTAAGACAGTCAACAGGAACCAGTCCAGGGGTTGTCTTTCTTCAGTTTGAAAACTGTCTTTCTCACTAAAAAAAAAAAAAAAAAAAAAAAAAAATTACTTTGAATAGAAAACAGTTTTTTTTCTTCTAAAGTCAGAAGTGTGTGTGTGTGTGTGTGTGTGTGTGTGTGTGTGTGTGCAAGGTGTGTGTGTGTGTGTGTGTGTGTGTGTGTGTGTGTGTGTGTGTGTGACTGCAATTGTGTTTGCCCATCACAGTAATATAATAATGAATATCTACAGTAATCGTTTGCCTGCCCTTACCTTTGACCCAGTCCTTAATGTCGTAGAAGCTTTCCAACGACGTGATGTCATACACCAACATGGCTGCATTGGCTTTGCGGTAATACATTGGGGCCTGAAACAATACAAAAAGGAGGAGTTTGTATTATACTCCATGTTTGGTGATACATATACTTACCATGTCAAACTGATGCAAACTAGGCCTATCGGTTTGCTCTGCTTGGCCAAATTTCGCGCGGCTAACAGTGAAAAGACGCCCCTCTTTGCCTGGTCCGCTCTTAGCCAATCAAACGCCTCTAAAAGCTATAAGTGCTGAATCATTCCGTGGCCATAAAATGTCAACTTATACCCTGAAAAACCTTTCTCCATTTCTGGTTCAAGGCATGACAAAATCAGTCTTCAAAGGCAGAATGCTGTACCGAAGCTTTAAACACATTTTTTTGTGACAAAATGAAATGTATATACACTGATCAAAACATCAGAGGAATAAAGACAGAAGCAGAAACAGCAAAACTAAACAGTAAGACACTGACAAGCTTGAGCTAGCTGAATATACACATGCAGTAATTACAAGCTGCATATATATATATATATATATATATATATATATATCTATCTATCTATCTATCTATCTATCTATCTATCTATCTATATATATATATAAATGTTTATTAAAAAAAATCAAAAACTGTAAACAGATCATTTAGAAACAAATCCAAAACTAAGATAATAACTGAGTTCACTGTGGAAAAGTGAGCATGTATCATTAATGAGCATGTATTACCAGTGAATAAATGAGGGTTGTTTTTCTTCAAGGAGATTCATGGAGCATTTCCTGCAATACCTCCACACTATTTCACAAACTGACAAATCTAAGATTTCTGCTCTTCACTTTAGAAACCTAGTGCTTGAACTACCTTTTAAATGTAACACGTTTTTAAAAAAAGATGTTTACTGAATTTATTTCACAAATATATGATTTACAATTTTACCTGAATTTAAAATGAAGTCAAAAGTAACACCTGTTTTGGTGTGTTCATCTACTCAGTTCAAATAAGAGAGATAGAGAAAGAGAGGGGGAGAGAGAGAGAGAGAGGTAGATCAAGATAGATCTGTACAGATACTTCGTAAAAACAATCTGAACAAACACAGTCTAAAACTGACTGATCATTAAAAAGACAAAGAGACATGCTGTATGTCCATTTGTGTCAAGAAATGTAGATGATAGTACTTCCGGGAGGTTATCAGCCGTAGCTACTTTCGTTTTCTCCGCACAGGCATATGGTAGTTTGCACAGGACAGGAATGTCAGACCTCTGCCGGAGTCTGCACTAGTGGGTCACGGTTAACTCTCTCCGGACGAAGGAATGCTCACACATTCCTACACAAAACATATTCAGATTCGGACGAAGGAATGGAATAGCATTCTCCGAAAGTAAAATTCCATCATGCGCTGTACACGTGATTTTGTGATTAACCAAGCAGAGTGCGCTATTCTGGGTCACTCCACAATCGAACAGTGTGATTGGTCAGTCTGGGATGTGTGGCTCGTCTTGCACACACGCTGACAAAGTCACTGACCGGTCGTCTGCTCGCGTGCCAGCCTGTTAGCAAAGCGGGCTCTTCTCAGAATGTTGTGAAGCGAACAAGGCAGTGACAACAACGTTTTAGGGTTGCCGAAGTACTTGAAATGCTATAAACTGAAGGGTCAGACATTGAAGAGGTGGATGATGACAACGAAGAAAGCGAATTTAATGCAGAAAGCGAGCATGGGTATGGTGATTCGGGGTGAAAAATTGGCAGTATTTTCTACATATGGCAAAACTGTAAAAAATAAGATGAGAAATTTGATTTTTTTTTTTATATGTAATAGCTCAACACGTAATAAACCAGTTCTGAAAGTTTCATTTTCTTACAAGTATTTTGTATTTTTTGTAATTTTTTTCCAAACCTTTACAAATGGGCCGTCTGTGGGGAAAAGCAAGGGAGTGAGTTAAGCATGTGTAATCAAATGTAGATGTTAGCTGTTGCCCCTTCTGTCGAAAGCCCTCTCTGGGTGATGGCAGTCTTGACAAATTCCAGGTGTCCAGTGTAGACCTCTGACTTACCATTGACCTGAAGCGTTCTTGACCGGCAGTGTCCCACACCTGCAGTTTGATTCTGTAGCCATCCAGTGTCCTGTAACACACAATCACACACCTCACTGAAAATAATTAACAGTAATACAAATTTTGACCTGTTAGTCTAATATTCCTATTTATTGTGAAATGTTTTGTATATGCTTGTGTTGGCAAGGATTTTGCACTAAATGGGGGAACATGTGCATGTGGATGGGGTGGGCATGGTGTAATTGTGTCCGAGAATTTGTATTCAGTGGTGTGTGTGTGTGTGTGTGTGTGTGTGTGTGTGTGTGAAACAATATTCTTGTATATATATATATATATATATGCATTTTGTTGTTGCTGCTCTTCATCTGCTTGTTTCTTTTCTCTCTCTCTCTCTCTCTCCCCCCTATTTTTTCTTCTATTTCTTTTCTTTCTTTTCCCTTCTCTTTCATTTTTTTTTATTTTATAATTATTATTTTCATTGATGGCTTGATGTAAAAAAGCAATTGTTGCTTATTCAATTTACCATCATGAAATAAAATCTTGACTTGACTTGACTTGACACACACACAGACATACACACACACACCAAAAGACACACACACACACACAGACGCACACAGACACACACCCAGACACAGACAGCAGATCAGACGCGTACACAAGTAGAACAAAACAATGCATTTGTATTGATCACATTTCATTCTCACCTAATTTTCCTTGGAAGAAAATGTGTCCTATGTTATGATGTTCTGTGCCATATTCTTATCTTCTAATCCCATTCAATGATTCGTAAACATAACATTGTTGATATGAAGTTTAGTGTGTGCATGTGTATCACTGTATGTGATTGTGTACAATGTGTGTGTGTTTGTATATCTGCGCGTGCGTGCGTGCGTGCGTGCGTGCGTGTGTGTGTGTGTGTGCTTACATAAGCGTATACAGTGTACATGTACAAGAACGTCTGTTAGAGTGTTCACAAGTCACTGAAGTCTGATGTAATGAGATGCGATTTCTTCTTTTTCTTTTCTTTCTTTTTTCCCCACTTCAGTGTTTAAATGCTTGTTTTAAACATTGGTTTTTACATTGTACAGCATAAGTGAGCACGTTTTACATGCAAAGGTGCTTTACAAATCAAATTAAATTATCATAATTATTATTTTCATTGTCATGCCATTACTATATGAGTATGTGTGCAAAACATGTTAAACATGCAAGACTGCATTTGCAAATCTGTATCATACAACTGTATACTCAAACTTACAGCTTGTTCTAGAATTGTTCTTATTGCATAACATTCCAACTTATTGTGTTTGAGGTATCAAATACATATTGTCAGAAGCAGAAAAGCCCTGAAATAAATAAATAAATAAAAAAGAATCTGAACTGAAGCCGCAGAGGAGTACAGTTCCATTATTAGCAGTACCACTGGTACCATAACAGATCACAACTCAGATGACTAAAGACAGTGATGTTACAGCAAGAAGAGTATCATTCTTCTTGTCGGAATGTGACTATCATCAGCCATGGGTGTGGGTTCTGACCTGTACTGCAGTGATAGTACCAGCGCTTGAAATGTTTCATTACTGTACTCTCCATCATTCTCACATCATGGAGCTGTGCCTGAAATGCTTCATTGATTGTCGATCATTACCACATCATCCTGTACTTGACCTGTACCACAGTGATAGTACCAGCACTTGAAATGTTTCATTACTATACTATTGACCATTCTCACATCTTGGAGTTGTGCCTGAAATACTTCACTGACTGTCGATCATTACCACATCATCCTGTACTTGAAATGCTTCACTGACTGTCGATCATTACCACATCATCCTGTACTTGAAATACTTCACTGTCGATCATTACCACATCATCCTGTACTTGAAATGCTTCATTGACTGTCAATCATTACCACATCATCCTGTACTTGAAATGCTTCACTGACTGTCGATCATTACCACATCATCCTGTACTTCATATACTTCACTGTCGATCATTACCACATCATCCTGTACTTGAAATACTTCACTGACTGTCGATCATTACCACATCATCCTGTACTTGAAATGCTTCACTGACTGTCGATCATTACCACATCATCCTGTACTTGAAATGCTTCACTGACTGTCGATCATTACCACATCATCCTGTACTTGAAATACTTCACTGTCGATCATTACCACATCATCCTGTACTTGAAATGCTCCATTGACTGTCAATCATTACCACATCATCCTGTACTTGAATTGCTTCACTGTTGATCATTACCACATCATCCTGTACTTGAAATGCTTCACTGACTGTCGATCATTACATCATCCTGTACTTGAAATGCTCCATTGACTGTCAATCATTACCACATCATCCTGTACTTGAAATGCTCCATTGACTGTCGATCATTACCACATCATCCTGTACTTGAAATGCTTCACTGACTGTTGATCATTACATCATCCTGTACTTGAAATGCTTCACTGTTGATCATTACCACATCATCCTGTACTTGAAATGCTTCACTGACTGTCGATCATTACATCATCCTGTACTTGAAATGCTTCACTGACTGTCGATCATTACCACATCATCCTGTACTTGAAATGCTTCACTGACTGTCGATCATTACCACATCATCCTGTACTTGAAATGCTTCACTGACTGTCGATCATTACCACATCATCCTGTACTTGAAATGCTTCACTGTTGATCATTACCACATCATCCTGTACTTGAAATACTTCACTGTTGATCATTACCACATCATCCTGTACTTGAAATGCTTCACTGACTGTCGATCATTACATCATCCTGTACTTGAAATGCTTCACTGACTGTTGATCATTACCACATCATCCTGTACTTGAAATACTTCACTGTTGATCATTACCACATCATCCTGTACTTGAAATGCTTCATAACTATCAGTCAGTCAACTCACATCATATACTTGAATGGTTTCATTAAGTACTATCAATCATTCTCACATCTTGTACTTGAACTGTTCCAGAACTATCAATCCTTCTTATATCTTGTACATGAAATGCTTCATTAAGTCAGTACTATCAATCAGTCTTACATCTTGTAGTTGAAATGTTTAATTACTATCAATCCATCTTACATCTTGGAAATTATGGAACGTTTCATTTCTATCAATCCTTACAAAATGTACTTGAAATGCTTCACTTACTACCAACCATTCTTGCATCTTGTACTCAAAATGCTTCATTAGTATCAATCATTCTTACATCTTGTACTTGAAGTTGGAATGTTGCATTTTCATCAATCATTCTGACATCTTGTACTGGAAATGCATCATTTACTATCAACCATTTTTGACTCACTTATGTAAACAGAGTGAGTCTATGTTTTAAGCTGGTGTTCGGTTGTCTCTCTGTGTGTGTGTGCGTGTGTGTGTGTGTGTGTGTGTGTCCGTAGTAAACTTTAACACTGACATTTTCTCTGCAAATACTTTGTCAGTTGACACCAAATTTGGCATAAAAATAGGAAAAATTCAGTTCTTTCCAGTCATCTTGTTTAAAACAATATTGCACCTCTGGGATGGGCACACACAAAAAAATAATGAAGCCTAATTATATGCAAACTGCATTTACTGTTATATTTATATTTTTTGTATTCTCTAAACTTGGCACTTTGATCTGATATTCTGACTCAACAACAAGAGCAGTCATTATTATCATTTTTTTGTTCAAACAGGAACTTCTTTTGCTAAGCATGGAAGTTTTATTTAATTTGCAAACGTTTTGGTGCAGATAGTAAAAAAGGGAAATTACTCTGTAATTAATGCTATGGGACTTAATTTGCTTTAAACTGATCTTTCTCATCTTAAACATTACATTTTGAAATTATACTCAATACATAAAAAGCTTGTGTGTTTTACTCTCAGTCACAAGTGAGTCTTGAAGGCCTTGCCTCTTTTGTTACATCTTGTACTGGAAATGCATCATTTACTATCAACCATTCTTACATCTTGTACTGGAAATGCATCATTTACTATCAACCATTCTTACATCTTGTACTGGAAATGCATCATTTACTATCAACCATTCTTACATCTTGTACTGGAAATGCATCATTTACTATCAATCATTCTTACATCTTGTAGGTGAAGAAGGATGCCCCAATGGTGGGACTAACGGTCTTGGTGAACATTCCGCCCACATAGCGTATCACCACACTTGTCTTCCCCACACCTGAAACAGTCAACGTAGAGAAAAAAGGTTAGAACAACAGGACTGGGAGTGAAACGTCTCACGGCCTTTTAGGGCCACTGGGGAAGTCTTCTTCTTCTTCTGCTGCTGCGTTCGTGGGCTGCACCTCCCATGTTCACTCGTGTGTACATGAGTGGGCTTTTACGTGTATGACTTTTTACCCCGCCATGTAGGCAGCCATACTCCGCTTTCAGGGATGTGCATGCTGGGTATGTTCTTGTTTCCATAACCTACCGACTGCTGACATGGATTACAGAATCTTTAACGTGCGTAAGTGATCTTTTGCTTGCGTAAACACACGAAAGGGGGTTCAGGCACTAGCAGGTCCGCACATATGTTGACCTGGGAGATCGGAAAAATCTCCACCCTATACCCACCAGGCACCGTCACCGAGATTCAAACCTGGGACCCTCCGATTGAAAGTCCAACGTTTTAACCACTCGGCTGTTGCGCCCATCACTGGGGAAGTGAATTCACATCCACTGTTGACTAGGGCTGGACACTGGAAGGCAGGATGGAGCCCGCTCTCCCTCACTTCTGCTGTTTAAACTTCACCATCTGGTCTGGTAACCATTCACATTCAGCAAAGTGACAGCTGTATTTTCAATGCTTTTTCTGTTGCAATGGTATATCATTTACGGCTTAGTCTTTTGTGAAGGACTATGACTCTCAAACTAGGAGGCACAATTGCACTGGATTCTAGTGCTGCAGCCTTGAGGGCTAGTTGGCCTTTGGGAACCATCCCAACGCCGACTGTCCTAAAACCCTCTTGGCCGAGAGAGTGGGGATGTAACTTGGGCAAGACACTCTCCACTACAATCAAATTCTAGCCCAGATAGTTGGGACAGCAGTTACCTCCCCTGCTGTTGTGATGGTCATAGTCGAACACGACTGACTAGCGTATACAGGTGGAGTTAGGAAAACTGGAGTAAAGTGTCACAAGGACACATCACCATGTCTGTATCATGGGGCTTTGAACCAAGTCACTGGAGGGTACTGGATCTCAAGTCCAAAGCCAAACCCACTCTGCCACCGAGCCTCCACAACAGTTGCATTACAAACTGTGTTTACTGTAACAATGAATCAAAACAGTTCTGACTCACTTACAGTTACACCATTCCACATTTTGTGGGCTGCAACTCTTTTTTTTTCTTATCCTTTTCCATATAATTTACTACTTTGTGTTGGCATTTATGTGAATGACCAATTTCAATGTGTTTACCTCACTGTTTTGGCAGCAATACTCCATTTTCTGGGTGTGCATACAGGGCATGTTTGTGATTCCCCAAACCAACCAACCAGATAGAGATTATATTGTTTGGACAATATTCTGCATATATATACATGTGTGTGTGTGTGTGTGTGTGTGTGTGTGTGTGTGTGTGTGTGTGTGTACACACATAATGTTATGGTGGATATTAAGGATTAAGGTATAAGCAGTTCTGTAAAGTACGATGTGTGCTAACTTGGGAGACTGGAAAAATGAGTTTCCACCCTTGACCCACCATGTGCATAATATATATCAGGATCAAACTCAGGATGACAGCATGCACACACAGACACACACACACTACAAACACACAAACAAGAGACACACACATGTGCACGCACACACACACACACACACACACACTCATAAAACACATGTACACACTCAGTTTCTGTTTCAGTTTCTGTTTCAGTTTCTCAAGGAAGCATCACTGCATCCAGACACTCACACAACTGAATAATTGACTCACTATGTTGCTCCTTTTACTAGTTTCACTAAACTTTCACTAGTTTCAGAGTGCTCACATACAGTTACACATCGCTCAGGCATATTGCATTTAAAATTAACAAGAAAACATGAGGAGAATACTATTTAAGTTTTATAATCTTCAAGTGTTCTGGAAGTATTGTGATCAATGTGTTTATTGAGTGCTAAAAGCAATATAGAAATGCAATCTTCATCAAATGACAGCACAATGTAATCATTACAAATCTTATCAATTAATTCTATGAATCACCATAACGGCATCATTCCACTTTCACTATTTAAGACTTAAAAATTATACACGATTAAAACTGACACACAGCTCAACTTCTGCATCCGGTCTGTTCACAAGCCCGACTCTACCAATGGATGCTCGCAATTAGAATGCATGTTTCTCTTACAATCTTAGTACAATAGTAGTCTTATTTTACAGCTTTTTCAACAAGCCATTGGGATGAAAATTTAAGGAACAAATGTATCCAAAAATAAATTCTTTTAAGTGGACAGCATGAGAAAGAATGTTCTCTGGTGCGACTTTTTAAACTGGAGGTCAGTTTGACCTTCAGGCCAGAATTCTGAAAATCATTGTATGAACACTTTGTGACTTTTTTAACTTCAAGGCTTCATGATTATGATTACAGTCTGGGGAAAAAAAAACAAAAATACAAATTGCTTTACCATCTGCAGAAAATTCTAAAGGTCCAACTTTGAAATTTGTACTTCCTGTTGCTCTTTTAACACAGAAGACTGAATCTGTGAATGGCTATTTTCTTTTCTTAACAAAAAGTGTTGAACCTGAAGTAAATTAACTTCCATCTGGTCAAGACAAAACACATGGCTTGCTGATAGTGATACTGTCTCATTCAAGTGATACACTTTATATGCTGAATTTATTATCACATAGTCCTACACTACCAAATTATGACACAGTATTTTTTTCAGAATGTTGAACACATATCATACTCTTGACCTTTAGAGACATTGAACAACTAAAGAAAACTGACAAATCTACTGATACCGGATAAAATAAAGAGAAAGGAACAAAAATGTGTCAGTGTATTTGATCACCACATCTAATAAAAGTTATCATTACAATCTATGTCTATCAGTATCAGTATCAGTAGCTCAAGGAGGCGTCACTGTGTTTGGACAAATCCATATACGCTACACCACATCTGCCAAGCAGATGCCTGACCAGCAGCATAACCCAACGCGCTTAGTCAGGCCTTGAGAGAAAAAAAAAGAAAAAAAAGAAGTAAAAATAAAAATAGAATTAATATATATATATATATATAAATATAAAATAAATAAAATGAATAAATAAATAGATAAATAAATTAATTAATTACTTAATTATAGAAAATAATAATAATAATAAAAATAAAATAAAAAGAAATAAGTAAATAAATAAGTAAATAATAGATAAATACATAAAAAAAAGAACTACTACTAATAATAATAATATTCATAAGGCGCAAAAACTTGATGAAGTCAACTATAAGCGTACAAAAAAAAAAAAAAAAAAAAAAAAAGAAGAAGAAAAAAAAATTTAAAAAATAAAGAAAGAAATAAGACTGAATTTATTGAGCTTTTTTTTTTTTCTTTCTTTGCCCATTAATAAGCTCACTTTGGAGAAATATTGAAACAGTTCTTCATTGCAAAGCCAGTTTAACAGTAAAATTAACTGAAACAAACATCTTGTTTGATGTTCTAAATGACAGATTCACCCAACAGCAGTTAGAAACAATCAACCTCATTTCATTTATTTGTAAAATGCAAGTGGTGGTGGTGTGTCCATCGAGATCAATTTGTAATATGTCAGTAAGTATAGCTCGAAAAACAAGAACACCTGTATCAATTCGTATCATTTTTGAAAAGTACCTGCGCTTAAGAAAAGATCTGTTTCCTTCTCTGACATTCTGATTATGTGTTTTGTTTTTTGTATTCTTGACAAAGCCCGCAAATAATGCTTGGAATCTATGCCTATCCTCCAGCACTACATGATACTGAAATAGTATAGTAATAAAAAATTACTAATTAGGAAAGCTCATCTGGCGAGTAAACTTAAGTCCATCCCCACTGTGTGTGAAGTTTGTGACTCATGTTTAGTGTCGAAATGCCACTGGATGGATGCCACTTTTGAACTGTAATTCGTTACTCAGACTGAAGGCGTCTGTCCTAATGAATCAACTATAAATCAAAGAAACTAAATTATATGTAAATTTGTATGAACGTAAAAGAACACACACATCGACACCTCTATGGCCTCTCCCGAAAACTTTTAAAGAGCCATTCCCTTTCTTAAACTGTTGAAGTTCTTTCCTCATCCACTATGCGAGGTGTCTCAATCAAGTTACAAACACGATGTACAAAATGAGTCTTTCCCTGTACGAAATATCAACGGATCGATAATCAATCAGTGACATGCTGACTGATCATGTGAGATCAACAATGATTATTCATCAACTGAAAATGGAGTCTTCAGCAAAAGAACTTACCTTGAGAGCCTAAAACCACCACTTTTGCTTCGATGGATTTCATATTCTCTTCTTTACTCGTCATATCCGGAAAGCAAGGGCTATCTAATCACGTGCAAAGAGTTAAGAATTATCGATAAGCGTTACACAGATGTATCACTTACTGGACCGCTTTTCGTCAATCGACTGGCCCAATTTTTCCTGTATTATCAACTTTCTCACTCATCGGTCATTCAGAGTGCCTTACCCTTTAATCTTTTGGTCATGAGCTCATATTCTTAGTTTCGAATATTCATATGTAGTTAACAGACTAATACTGTTGAAATATTAGTACTTTTGACACTAACATATATACATACGCACAAAAAAATAACGTCGTGGGAATGTTACGAAAGTAAAACTAGCATCTTTTATTGCTCACGGAGTAACACTACCGGCACGGCATACGTTCCTCTAAGCACCTCTCCCCTCTTCCCTTCCCACTAGAAAACCCAGGCTGGAAACTGAATGAACTTTAATTCGTTGACCCACAGTTCCATTTTAGCTATTACGATTCCTTTTTCTTTGAATACTTAGCTAGTGCCAGGAGAAGGACATCCAGGAACTGAGGAGAGTTCCTCAAACCAGTAAACGCAGGCCGCTGGAGGATCATAGTCCGCCCAACGACTGAGGTACACAGGCTTCAGCAGTAGCAACATCATCGAGCGACAAGTTGTGAACAACACCAGAGGCTTCAGTATTCCACACAGCAACACAGAACAGCACAGGAACTTGTCCTATTCAAGTTTATTAGAACAGTAGCAGAGTGGATTCAGCTCAGTAGCTGATGAAGCCATCATAGCAGGCCCCACCAGCGGCGGAGCACCGGCCATCAGCGCAGGTGTCACCATCAAGGCCTGCACAAACCACTCATTAAATCTATATATATATATGTTTTAGCCACCCTTTTCCTGGACTGTTAGCAAAGGCTGGCGGAACTACCCCTTCTTCACCATCAAATGATCGATAGTCTTTATCAGTTCCCCTATTGATTTTAATTTTGTGTGACTCTCAAGCCCCCCCCCCTCCCCCTCGCAGGATGGAGGAAGCCCACATCTACAAGACATACTCAAAGTAGGCCTACGATAGCTCAGTGGTTAAAACGTCTGCCAGAAAAGGTGACTCAGTCCTGAAGTGGCGACCACCCTGGAGGCGCGGGTTGGAACCTGCTGAGGACCAGGGAAAACAAAAGAGAAAAAAAAGGCGGCAATACAAGGGCATCCAGGAGCCATATCATATCATATCATATCAAGGCGTGCAGGCCTGACGAGGCCTTTTGCCCGCTTGATGTGGGGAAGAAAAAGAGAGTCCCCACATATGTCTGATGCATTTTTCAACATTGAGTGCGCAATGCTTGAAAAATCAATAAATATGTAAATGAGTTTTGTAATTTAAATTTTTCAAATGAATATCAAGATAATTTTTAAATGTATTCACTGTTCCTGCGGAAACAACATCTTGTGACAAATTGTTCCAAACATTTGTTACTCTGTTAGTAAAGAAATGTGCAAATCTGGAAGTTTTAACTGAAACTTTTAATAGTTTGTATGAATGGCCTCTTGTGGTACTGTTCTCATTCAATGTAAACAAAGAGTTTATGGTTCTGCTGTCATATAATCCATGTGTCATTTTATACATCTCTATTAAATCACCACGCAGTCTTCTATATTCTAAACTAGGTAACTTAAGTGCTTGCAACCTACTTTCATAGTCCATATCAGCAAAGCCAATGATTCTTTTAGTGAATCTTCGTTGAACATTTTCAATACTGTCTGTATGTTTCACTAAACCCGTATTCCAAACAACATTCCCATATTCTAAGACTGGCCTGACTAATGACTTAAATAATGGCACCATTATGTCTTTACTTTTACACTGTATGTTTCCAACTAGCATTCCGGTCAATCTATTGGCTTTTTTAATGGTTTCATTAATATGAACATCAAAAGAGAGACCAGAGTCAACAATGACTCCAAGATCTCTCTCCGATGAAGTCTCCTGCAAGTCCATACCATTCATATAATACTTATAATGTGGATTATTTCTGCCTACGTGTAAAACTTTACATTTATTGTTATTAAATTTAATTTGCCATCTATCAGTCCAGTGTACTAAATTATCAATACTAACTTGTAATTTCAATCTACCGACATCAGAATCTACTTCCTCATAGATCTTTGTATCGTCTGCAAAGATTTTCACAAAACAGTCTAGTATGTCAGGCATGTCATTTATATAATATACAAAGAGTGTGGGCCCCAAGACACTGCCTTGGGGAACACCACTACTCACCTTAACAGGACACGATGACTCAGTCCCTACTGATACGTACTGTGTTCTCTCATCTAAGAAATCTTTTATCCATTCCAACAATTTACCAGAAATACCGTACCCTTGCAATTTAGCAATTAACCTATTATGTGGAACTTTATCGAACGCCTTCTGTAAGTCCAGATAAATTACATCCATTGGTTTATTGTTTTCAAGTGACTGCATCCAGTCATGTACAGTATTCAACAACTGAGTCACACAGGATCTACCACTGGTAAAGCCAAACTGATAATCAGACAGTAAGTTGTTATCAATCAAATGTTTATTCAAAGTATCACGTATGAAACCTTCAAAAACTTTACATACAACCGATGTCAAACTTACTGGTCGATAGTTTCCAGGGTCTTGTTTGTTACCTTTCTTAAATATTGGTTTTACTTGTGCTACTTTCCATGCCTGTGGGATCTTACCATATGATACAGTCTTAACAAACAGAATCTTTAAGGGAATAGCTAAACTATTATGTAATTCTTTTAGCAAATAAGGGTGCATTCCATCAGGACCAGTGGATTTATTTACCTTTAACTGTGAAAGTTTGTCACTAATAATCTTTTCTGAAACTTCAACATAATCTGTTGAAGCCTTGCATTCTGACTCAAAAGAAGGAACATTGGTGACATCTTCCACTGTGAAAACACTAGAGAAAAACAAATTTAGGACCTCAGCCTTTTCTTTGTCATTGTTAGTTAAAGTTCCACCAGGTGTGCTTAAGTTCGGAATAATCTCCTTTGGTTTAGTTTGTGATGCAATATAATTAAACAGTCTCTTTGGGTCACTTTTAATGTTCTTTGCAATAGACATCTCTTTTTCCTTGGTAGCTTTTCGTAATGCCCTCTTAACCTGATTTCGAGCACGTGCATAAGCATTATAATTTTCAGTCGTCCTATACTTCTTATACCATCTGAAGGTCCTTCTTTTCAATCGTATCTTTTCCAAAACAAAAAATGGGACAGTCTTTTTGTAACTTTTGTTTCCAGTCCAAAACTCTTTAAATGGCACATACTTATCTTGTAATTCCTTCAATTTATCAGAAATGCAAGACCAACACTCATCCACAGATTTGAGTTCCAAAGTCTCTTTCCAATTAATGTCATCCAATGCATGCCTCATTGTCTCATAATCACCTCTATCATAAAAATAGCGTCTGCCTTTCGACTTACCAGGTAGTAGAATACCAGTATCAACTTCAAAAATAATGCTAGAGTGGTGACTTTTACCTATAGGGGGATAATATAAAACATTATAAACTAAGTCATCTCTGTTTGCTAAAACTAAATCCAAAATATTTGCTGTTTGATTACCACGAAAATGTGTTGGTTCCGTAACAAACTGTACCACAAAATTATCTTGCAATACTTCCAGAAATTTTGAAGCAGGGTGGTCTATGTGTTTGGTACAGAAGCAGAGAGACTGGCCCCCTTAGAGTGTAAGGAGTTAAGGGCCGAAACACTTGACTGAGGGGGGCTTCTTCTCTGAAGACCTTGTACTGTCCAGCTCTCCCTAGAGTTTCTAATCACAAGGTCAGGGCACCCCCTTGAAACTGAAACGGAAGCGAAAGTACAATATGCCGTGGACCGTGCAAATAGCCACACAACGCGCACGCATGCAGACAAGAAGCCGTCAGTCGGCAAGCCCATACTTTCGCGTCATTTGCCAGCATGGCCTCCGAGGTGGAATTGGCGCAAACCGCTAAGCCGGGTGGAGACACGATCTTTGGAAAAATCATCCGCGGAGAAATTCCAACAAAATTCATTCACGATGATGATCAGGTACATTGCATTGATTTCCTCACTTGATGCGCGCGTTGCAAACTTTCAGACAATGTGGTTTTTAGTTGTTGGTTGATCGATGAGCTAGCAGTTGCATCATTTGCTATTGGATCTAGTCATAGTCTGTTATTCTCGGAAAAATAGAAACGCACAAAGCACATTCAGATACTGCGGTTATGGTCTGCACGAATGGTAACTGTGACATTCGTTCAGGGAAAATCATCGTGCACTCTGTTCGTCATACACATGTCATGTTATTCGTGACATTGTTGTAATGAAAATGCACGATTGAGCGTGCACACACACACACACACACACACACACACACACACTCTCCTTGCACACACACACACACTCTCTCTCTCTCTCTCTCTGTGTCTGTCTCTCTGCTTCTGTTCCTGTCTCTCTCTCACACTCACTACTTGAGCCCAGTACAATAGCGTGACTTAATCTCATGCTTTCATGAATAATTTACAGGGATTATTTATGGCGCTCAGCTGATTATCATGGCTGCTAATAAAAAAAAAACAAACAAAAAAACCACCAAAACAAAAAAAAAAAAAACACCCAACAACTATGCATTTGCACAGCCTTGTTTCAGACACGAAAAAAGTAAACTGATTGGTTGCACCACAAAGCTCTTGGACCACACACACACACACACACACACACATACCTATGTACATAGCAAGTGAAGTGATAGTAGCCTGCCGGAGAACCCACTTAGAGTAGCACCAGGTTTTCATCCTCACTAATAGGTCTGTCGCTTTCTGTAGTTGGTTTTTTTTTTCATCGCAACCCAACAAAAACGGCGTAAAAATCAAATTGATGATTGTGGCTGTCAACGCAGTGAAAGTGAAAGTGAAAGCAGCTGCCCTCCACTCACTAGCACACACAAACACACACAACACAGACACGCACACACACAAATAGCCACTCACACACATACATGCACAATCAAGCATATGAACACACAAGTAAAACATTCATACACTTGCATTTGTATGCGTAGACATACATACATAGTTAAGCACACCACTATGTAGCCACTCACACACATACATGCACAATCAAGCATATGAACACACAAATAAAACATTCATACACTTGCATTTGTATGCATAGACATACATACTTAGTTAAGCACAGCACTATGTGAAGAGTCAGTCAAGCACCATGCAGAACTGTTCACCAGATTCCTCCAGGTCTGTCTGTTGTGTGTCAAAGTCTGGGTCTCTGCAGATGGTTTTCCTGTCCATTTTGGCATTTTTGTCAGCCCACTGCTTTTGTTTTTTTGGGGTTTTTTTTGTTTTTGTCTTTGTCTTCCCCTCCGTCTGCCTCAACAGTTCCATGGAGGATTGTTTTTGGCCATTGGATCTTGTTACGGGACCATACCAGTGTAGTTTCCTTCATTTTTTTAAATTTAATTATTTTATTTTATTATTATTATTTTTTTACTGATATCAGATGATCTTGATAATTATGGTCCAATGTGGTTTTGGCACAATTGTTCACCAGTGATGTGATCTGTGTATCTGATATTCAGTATCTTGCAATTGCATCTCATTTCCAAAAACAAGGAAATAACTAAGAGGTGTTGAACATGTACATTGATGTAAAATTCATTATAAATAATTGGTGTTGAAAATGTACAATGATGTAATATGCATTTACATATGAACACATGCACATACAATAGACACAAATACATGAAACAAAAACATACAAAAAAGTTACACACACAACACTCAAATCTTTTCTCTGCTCACGTGCAAACGCTGCTTTCCCCGTGAAATCAATTGGATTCATGCCACACAAAAATACACACACACAATTTACCCACCAACCAATGATTGTTCTCACACATTTTCTCAGCTCACTTGCAAACAATCTCTTTCAAATCTCCTCCCCGCAAAATCACACAAATTCATGCGACACAAACACACGACCTACCCACCAAACAGTCATTGTACTAACACATTTTCTCGGCTCCTGTGCAAAAGCCCTTTTCCCTGTGAAAGCAGTCCATTTTGTGTGGCTGTGAGTAATTGTTGTCCTATCTGATGTTGCTGTGGTGCAGTGTGTAGCCTTCAATGACGTCAACCCCCAGGCTCCAGTCCACTTTCTGGTGGTGCCGAAGAAACCCATTGTTCGTCTGGCAGAAGCCGAGGAGGCTGACGAAAAGGTACGCTACTGCATTATTGTGTTGTGTTGTGTTATTTTGCATTTCTGCAGCAGTAATGAATGTTTGAATGTTTTCTGCAGCAGTAATGAATGTTTTCTGCAGCAGTAATGAATGTTTGAATGTTTTCTGCAGCAGTAATGAATGTTTTCTGCAGCAGTAATGAATGTTTTCTGCAGCAGTAATGAATGTTTGAATGTTTTCTGCAGCAGTAATGAATGTTTTCTGCAGCAGTAATGAATGTTTTCTGCAGCAGTAATGAATGTTTGAATGTTTTCTGCAGCAGTAGTTGAATGTTTTCTGCAGCAGTAATGAATGTTTTCTGCAGCAGTAATGAATGTTTGAATGTTTTCTGCAGCAGTAATGAATGTTTTCTGCAGCAGTAATGAATGTTTTCTGCAGCAGTAATGAATGTTTTCTGCAGCAGTAATGAATGTTTTCTGCAGCAGTAATGAATGTTTTCTGCAGCAGTAGTTGAATGTTTTCTGCAGCAGTAATGAATGTTTTCGGCAGCAGTAATGAATGTTTTCTGCAGCAGTAGTTGAATGTTTTCTGCAGCAGTAATGAATGTTTTCTGCAGCAGTAATGAATGTTTGAATGTTTTCTGCAGCAGTAATGAATGTTTAGTAATGAATGTTTTCTGCAGCAGTAATGAATGTTTTCTGCAGCAGTAATGAATGTTTTCTGCAGCAGTAGTTGAATGTTTTCTGCAGCAGTAATGAATGTTTTCTGCAGCAGTAATGAATGTTTTCTGCAGCAGTAATGAATGTTTTCGGCAGCAGTAATGAATGTTTTCTGCAGCAGTAATGAATGTTTTCTGCAGCAGTAATGAATGTTTTCGGCAGCAGTAATGAATGTTTTCTGCAGCAGTAATGAATGTTTTCTGCAGCAGTAATGAATGTTTGAATGTTTTCTGCAGCAGTAATGAATGTTTTCTGCAGCAGTAATGAATGTTTTCTGCAGCAGTAATGAATGTTTTCTGCAGCAGTAATGAATGTTTTCGGCAGCAGTAATGAATGTTTTCGGCAGCAGTAATGAATGTTTTCTGCAGCAGTAATGAATGTTTGAATGTTTTCTGCAGCAGTAATGAATGTTTTCTGCAGCAGTAATGAATGTTTTCGGCAGCAGTAATGAATGTTTGAATGTTTTCTGCAGCAGTAATGAATGTTTTCTGCAGCAGTAATGAATGTTTTCGGCAGCAGTAATGATCTGGTTTGCAACAGATATGGTTAAGTGTATTATTGTAAGTAGTGCAAGAGATATTATTATCTTTACAACTTAATTATTGTAAGTAATATCAGTGCTGATGTTGTGTGGAGATTTATTTTTTTGTTCTTCAGCACTTTATAATGTTTAGTTTTTTGTTGTGTAGAACATTATAAATATCATTATATAGTTGATATACAAGGTGTCTAGTGGAGTTTGCACCATGTAAGTACTGTCTGTTACTATCATTGTATAGTTGATATACAAAGTATCTAGTGGATTTTGCACTGTGGAAGTACTGTCTGTCATTATCCTTGTACAATTGATATACAAGGTGATGGGCGCAATAGCCAAGTGGTTAAAGCGTTGGACTTTCAATCTGAAGGGCCTGGATTCAAATCTCAGTAACGGCGCCTGGTGGGTAAAGGGGGGGAGATTTTTCTGATCTCCCAGGTCAACATAAGTGCAGACCTGCTTGTGCCTGAACCCCCTTCATGTGTATACATAAGCTGAAGATCAAATATGCACGTTAAAGATCCTGTAATCCATGTCAGCGTTCAGTGGGTTATGGAAACAAGAAAATACCTGGCATGCACACCCCCGAAAACTGAGTATGTAGTTGATGAACAAGTTGTGTGGTGTTTTTCAGCTGCTGGGTCACCTGCTGTTGGTGGCCAAGAAAGTGGCCAAGGAGCAGGGCCTGACCAAGGGCTATCGTGTGGTCATCAACGATGGTCCAGACGGCGGTCAGTCTGTCTACCATATCCATGTCCATGTCTTTGGCAAGCGTCAGCTGGGCTGGCCTCCTGGCTAATTGTCATTGGTTGGTCTGGAGGATCAGCTGCCTCCTGATTGGCTGAGCCAGTCTTTCTGAGTGTCTCAATTAGCCAGCGGAGATTTCTTTGTGTGTTTGTTTGCAAGCAAAGTTATGTTTGTTAGCGAATGGGGGGTGGGGGTGTGGGGGGCACCATAGTTTGTGAACTGGTCTGGCTTCCCCAGCCCTGACTCCTCTTTTTTTCTGTTCTTTCTTCTGAGTCTTGGTTCTGTTGGCTTGATTTTTTCTGTCTTTTTATAAGGGTTACTTCCTTCCATGTCAAGTTCTTGTTGCAGTGGAAGCTTGTTACTGTGTTCTTCAGTGCTTTCCTTCAGTCTTAAGGCAGTTCAAGTGTGGTCAGTCATGTATGTTATCATTTAATCAGTAAAACATCAGTGTTTGAAAGGAGTAAAGGAACAAAATAAGTCATTTTGATAAAAAACAAAACAAAAAAAAACCTCTTGGAACACACACATTCTGGTTCGTGTGGTGGTGATTGACATTTTTCCTTTTTCTTTTTTTTTTTAAATGTGAAACTGTGGATAGGAAATAGTTAAAAGCGGTGACCAATTTCTGGACATAAAGTTTCAAGGAATAGTTTCAAGCGGTGAACAATTTCTTTACATAAAGATTCAAGGAACCAATACATTTTCACAGAATTTGTACAGTTAGCATTTCTACTGCACAAGCTAACAACTGTCTGATTACAGCACTTACAGCTGTGTATTTTTGTTTGGTGAATTTTGAGACCCATATATTTGTTGATGTTTAATGGTAACATTTGAGCCTTGATGTAAAACATTCTCATAAAAAGCAAAGAGAATGGAAGTTTTGGTTGTACACCACTTGAGTGGTGGCTCTTGAAGTTATTTTTCTGATTTCCATTTGATTGCATAATACACATGTTCAGAAATAAAAAAAAAAACGTGGTGTATGTGTGTGTGTGAATGACATATTACCCAGTTTTTTTGTTTGTGTGTGTGTGTGTTTATAGCCTATTGCATGTGTGCAGGTGTGTGGAAAACCACAACCGTGAGGACACTCCCACTACACACATGCATTAGTAATTTTAAAGTTTGTGATATCAGTGTGCATAGAGCTTATCCTAGGTTTGAGTGAAAACATCAGCATTCAATGAAACAAAATAATTAGACAAAATATGTCCGGCTGCCAATCACTTGAAAAAACGCTGCTTCGTTCTTGATGAGACTCCATGCATTTGTTGACGCTTGTTGTGATTGACATCACTACAGTCCGCTGACACCCCACCCCACCCCATCCCACCCCGCTATTCCAGCCCCTCCCTCACCGACCGATGACTAAACTTTGTTGTGGAGATGCATGGGGTAAGTGACACTCCTGGAGTGGAGACTGTCAGTGTCACCACACCATTCCACCCCACCAATATTCCTCAGTGTTCTACTGTCAGGAGTTGTGTCACAGGCATGATACAGTCACCACCCCACCAATATTCCTCAGTGTTCTACTGTCAGAAGTTGTGTCATGATACAGTCACCATCCCACCAATATTCCTCAGTGTTCTACTGTCAGGAGTTGTGTCATGATACAGTCACCATTCCACCAATATTCCTCAGTGTTCTACTGTCAGAAGTTGTGTCATGATACAGTCACCATTCCACCAATATTCCTCAGTGTTCTACTGTCAGGAGTTGTGTCATGATACAGTCACCATTCCACCAATATTCCTCAGTGTTCTACTGTCAGGAGTTGTGTCATGATACAGTCACCACCCCACCAATATTCCTCAGTGTTCTACTGTCAGGAGTTGTGTCATGATACAGTCACCATTCCACCAATATTCCTCATTGTTCTACTGTCAGTTGTGTCATGATAGAGTCACCATTCCACCAATACTCCTCATTGTTCTACTGTCAGAAGTTGTGTCATGATACAGTCACCATTCCACCAATATTCCTCAGTGTTCTACTGTCAGGAGTTGTGTCATGATACAGTCACCATTCCACCAATATTCCTCAGTGTTCTACTGTCAGAAGTTGTGTCATGATACAGTCACCATTCCACCAATATTCCTCAGTGTTCTACTGTCAGAAGTTGTGTCATGATACAGTCACCATTCCACCAATATTCCTGTGTTCTACTGTCAGGAGTTGTGTCATGATACAGTCACCATTCCACCAATATTCCTCAGTGTTCTACTGTTAGAAGTTGTGTCATGATAGAGTCACCATTCCACTAATATTCCTCAGTGTTCTACTGTCAGAAGTTGTGTCACAGGCATGATACAGTCACCATTCCACCAATATTCCTCAGTGTTCTACTATCAGGAGTTGTGTCACAGGCATGATACAGTCACCATTCCACCAATATTCCTCAGTGTTCTACTGTCAGAAGTTGTGTCATGATACAGTCACCATTCCACCAATATTCCTCATTGTTCTACTGTCAGGAGTTGTGTCATGATACAGTCACCATTCCACCAATATTCCTCATTGTTCTACTGTCAGGAGTTGTGTCATGATACAGTCACCATTCCACCAGTATTCCTCATTGTTCTACTGTCAGGAGTTGTGTCATGATAGAGTCACCATTCCACCAATACTCCTCATTGTTCTACTGTCAGAAGTTGTGTCATGATACAGTCACCATTCCACCAATATTCCTCATTGTTCTACTGTCAGGAGTTGTGTCACAGGCATGATACAGTCACCACCCCACCAATATTCCTCAGTGTTCTACTGTCAGGAGTTGTGTCATGATACAGTCACCATTCCACCAATATTCCTCAGTGTTCTACTGTCAGAAGTTGTGTCATGATACAGTCACCATTCCACCAATATTCCTCAGTGTTCTACTGTCAGGAGTTGTGTCATGATACAGTCACCATTCCACCAATATTCCTCAGTGTTCTACTGTCAGAAGTTGTGTCATGATACAGTCACCATTCCACCAATATTCCTCAGTGTTCTACTGTCAGAAGTTGTGTCATGATACAGTCACCATTCCACCAATATTCCTGTGTTCTACTGTCAGGAGTTGTGTCATGATACAGTCACCATTCCACCAATATTCCTCAGTGTTCTACTGTTAGAAGTTGTGTCATGATAGAGTCACCATTCCACTAATATTCCTCAGTGTTCTACTGTCAGAAGTTGTGTCACAGGCATGATACAGTCACCATTCCACCAATATTCCTCAGTGTTCTACTATCAGGAGTTGTGTCACAGGCATGATACAGTCACCATTCCACCAATATTCCTCAGTGTTCTACTGTCAGAAGTTGTGTCATGATACAGTCACCATTCCACCAATATTCCTCATTGTTCTACTGTCAGGAGTTGTGTCATGATACAGTCACCATTCCACCAATATTCCTCATTGTTCTACTGTCAGGAGTTGTGTCATGATACAGTCACCATTCCACCAGTATTCCTCATTGTTCTACTGTCAGGAGTTGTGTCATGATAGAGTCACCATTCCACCAATACTCCTCATTGTTCTACTGTCAGAAGTTGTGTCATGATACAGTCACCATTCCACCAATATTCCTCATTGTTCTACTGTCAGGAGTTGTGTCACAGGCATGATACAGTCACCACCCCACCAATATTCCTCAGTGTTCTACTGTCAGGAGTTGTGTCATGATACAGTCACCATTCCACCAATATTCCTCAGTGTTCTACTGTCAGAAGTTGTGTCATGATACAGTCACCATTCCACCAATATTCCTCATTGTTCTACTGTCAGGAGTTGTGTCATGATAGAGTCACCATTCCACCAATACTCCTCATTGTTCTACTGTCAGAAGTTGTGTCATGATACAGTCACCACCCCACCAATATTCCTCAGTGTTCTACTGTCAGAAGTTGTGTCATGATAATCACCATCCCACCAATATTCCTCAGTGTTCTACTGTCAGGAGTTGTGTCATGATACAGTCACCATTCCACCAATATTCCTCAGTGTTCTACTGTCAGAAGTTGTGTCATGATAGAGTCACCATTCCACCAGTATTCCTCAGTGTTCTACTGTCAGGAGTTGTGTCATGATACAGTCACCATTCCACCAATATTCCTCAGTGTTCTACTGTCAGGAGTTGTGTCATGATACAGTCACCACCCCACCAATATTCCTCAGTGTTCTACTGTCAGGAGTTGTCACAGGCATGATACAGTCACATTTCCACCAATATTCCTCAGTGTTCTAAGAGATGCTTGAGACAGGCATGGAAGAGTTTTCACTATTAAAAAAAAAAAAGAAAAAAAAAAAGAGTAGTTTTGACAAAATTTGACCATTTTTTGTTTTGTTATCGTTTATCAAAAATTTGCTCTCCGACCAAGTGTTGTGTGGAAAGTTGGACATCAGTATGAAGTGAAAGCTGTTGTGACACAACCAGTTTTCAGTTCCAGGGAGGTGTCAGACCTTGTGGACAGATCTAAATCAATATGCTACAACACTTCTGCTGTAAGAAGAAAAAAAAAGGAAGTATAAATGTACACACAAACATCACAATAGATCACCTTTGCTTAAACCCAACCAACTGGTCAGGCCTTGAGAGCCTGTTGTAGGTCTGTGTAAAACATTAACACAAAAAGGAAATGAAATAACCAGACACACAAAGTTGCCACAGAAAGGGGTAGGAAGACAACAAAACAAATGAGTAAATACTGCCACACAAAGTTGCCACAGAAAGGGGTAGGAAGACAACAAAACAAATGGGTAAATATTGCCACACAAAGTTGCCACAGAAAGGGGTAAGAGACAAGTCGTAGCATTAGACAACACACAGCTCATTTTCTCTCATTCATTTCTCTTCAGCTTTGAAGTCTAATACTCATGATCCCTTCTTCTGATTCTTCTCCCTGAACTCTGTGAAGAGTTGTGTTGACAGACAATGGGTACTGGAGCGCCACACAGAACAACTATCCACCAGTTTCCTCATGATACAAGTTTAATTACACATACTTAACCGTGACCCACTAGTGCAGACTCCGGCAGGGGTTTGACATTCCTGTCCTGTGCAAACTACTATCCGCCTATGCGGAGAAAATGAAAGTAGCTGCGGCCGATAACCTCCCGGAAGTAGGTAACCTCCCCTTTGCCCCCCTGACTAGCGCCCTCTTTTTCCGGCAGCCATTATGACTCCTGTTCCTGTGCTCTTCATACGGCTAAGTTTTTTTTCGTATTTTCTGTCTACACACACACATACACACACAAATAAAAACAACAACAAAAAACAACAAAAAAACAAAAACAACAAAGTCGTCATTTGGTTTATCTGTGAGACAAAAAATTCAATCAACAAACGTGTCACTTGAACAGACATGCCTTGCAGAAGACAAACAGGCATAATGGCCATTTTCTCTTTATTTTAACAAGAACATGTTCACATTCACAAGCTAATTTGATGCCAAGTGCGGAGTCTGTCCTTAGAACATTTTTGTACACATGTAATTCAACTTTTTCAGTAAGTCCTGTATTGTGTTACATCACTTCATTGCCGAAGTGTATCACAACTATAACAAGACCCACACAAAAAGCAACAAAATCTGTTGTCACCTTACAAGGATGTGCCATGGAAAAAAAAACAACTCCATACTCTGGAAAACTGCTTATGATGCTAAAGAACTGCCACGCAATTTCACAATAATACAAACGTTTAATACAAATAAAAGTTTAAATTACACTATTTGTTGCAAAACAGTAAACTCTGTTTCAAGCAAGGACTAATACAACTACACTTGAAGTGCAGATACTGATTTATCATGTCAACTTTCAGTTAGAATCAACTCAAACCCGCAAATGTGTGCATGTTTATATGTGTCGAAAATGCATGCTTTGTAATTTTTTTTGTTATGAAATCTCTTATAGATTTCTTTGTTTTGCTGGAGAGATAGAACACTGCGATTTGAAACGTGCTTCCAAAAATTATCTTCACTCATTTTCAGCACACATACACATGCATACATACACACATATATGTCCTATAGGACATTTGTTATAGATGGTATAGTTGTTTTATGTTGGCGTTTATAACGTTTCCATTTTCCCTAGTGTTGTCTCTCCCTATCCACCCTTCACACATACACACACTTTTACCCCTCCCCCTCCCACAACCCCTACCACCATGGTTTTCTTTATTTTATTTTATTTTCATTTATTTATTAAAAAAAAAAAAAAAAAAAAATCATTTTTTTTCCATCTAATATCACTTCAAGTGGAAAGACGTTAAACTGGAGACAGCAACATACATACATGCAAGCACATTGACAACCATCACCCTGCCCTCCCGCCATGTACATCCAAACACCAGTCAATGCATACATGCACACACATCCCTCATCTTTACTGTCAATGCACAAAAATCATGACATCCTGCTGGTTGTGAGTTCACTATCGTCTGACACTACTTTTTAGACTTCTTCTTTTTGCACTTTTTCCCGTTTCTCCTGGTTTCGCCATCCTCTGAACTGTGAGAAGCACTGAGAACTGTGTCTGCGGAGTTCAGACAGACCTCTTCATTTCTTGGGTTTGTCTGTACTTCCGATCTGCCACCACCCTCCTCCGCTGATGCCGTCTTAGATTTTTTCTTCCGCTTTTTGACTTGAACAGCATCTGCGTCCTCCACGTCCACATGAGAACCGTTCTCCGCCCTGACGCTGTCTTCTTCTCCGTCATCGTCCTCTTCTCTTCCCTCCATTATCCTCGCCTTGCTTTCCTCCTCTGCTCTTTCCTTCTTTCTCTTCTTCTTCTTCTTTTTCTTTCTCTCTGAAACTGAAGCGCCGTCCTGCGACTGTTCCGGTGTGTCCATCTCCACCTCCTGACCACCTATGCTGATCTGACCCGCAACGTTCCCTTCCACACGTTCTTCCTCCTCCTCCTCCCGCTCTTCACGTTTGCGCTTCTTGCTCTTCTTTTTCCGCTTTGTCGGCGTCTGCTGGTTCTCCAGGGTGCTCTGTGGGGAGTCCTCTGCTCCGTCTGGGGGAGGCTGGTGTGCAGGGGAGGAAGTCGTGGAGGAGTTATTGTTCTTTTCCATCAGGAGGCGCTCCTGTTCCTGGATGCGCGCCAGCTTCCCGTTCAGCTTCAGCCCATGCCTGGCTCCCCTGGGACAAGCGACACATGCACACCTATACATGTACACACACACACACACACACACACAACTGCACTCACATACACACTTGTACATACACAAACCCATAAATAACAACAACACAAAATTAGAAGCACACACATGCACGCACTTATACGCACTCAAAGCCATAAACAAATTTTTTTTAAAGTACAGCAAACAGAGACACATATACATACACACATAAACAAAAAATATCAACACCCACTATACATGATTATAGTACACACACAAACCCAGAAAAGCCACAACAAAAATTAGACACACAAACACACACACACACACACTTGTGGAGTGTTTGGCTTAGTGGTAATGCATCCATTTAAAAAGCAAGAGTGCACTGGTTCGATCCCCAAATGCACAAGCATTTTCTCCTCCTCCATTAGACTTTGAGTGGTGGTCTGGATATACGTCATTTAGATGAGACGATAAACCAAGATCCTGTGTGCAGCATGCACTTAACGCACATAAAAGACATAACAACAAAAGGGTTGTCCTTGGCAAAATTCCGTAGAAAAACCCACCTTGACAGAATATAATATGTCTTTATTACCAAGTGTACCGGGGTCACAAGGAATATTTGGGGGGGATAGTACATAACAAGGTACAAACATAACTTGAAAATCATACACAAACACAGATACAGTAGAAATTAGGATACATACAAATGCATATCAATATAAAAACTTGTGCATACTCACACAGGCATGCACTGCACACACACATGCATGCATGAACACACACACACACACACACACACTCTCTCTCTCTCTCACACACACACATACACACACACGTTTGAACAGAAGTCGCATATTCCATGTGGATGGGGCTGATGACTAGATCTTCAGGAAGATGGTTGTTGATTGCACAATTCTATTTATCATACTGGATTTGTTCAAGGGACAGGGCATTGACTGCTTTGGGGAAAAAGCTATTGGCGAAGCCATTGGTTTTCGTCCTTATACTCCTGTACCGTCGACCAGAGGGGGGAGCACCTTGAAAATCCTAAAAGCTGGATGTGATTCGTCCTGGCTGATTGATTTTGTTTTTTTGAGTAGTTGCTTATAATATATGTCTTCTAGAGAAGGTAGATCAGCCCCGGTAATCTTGGTGGCAGTTTTTATGATTCTGTTAAGGACTGCAGATTCTGCCTTGGAAACCAGATAAACTTGCAGGAAGAAAAAACAAAGGTGTGACGCTCTCACTGTAGCCACACAGCCACACTCTCCCTGCAGCCACACCCTCTCCCTGCAGCCACACACTCTCCCTGCAGCCACACTCTCCCTGCAGCCACACCCTCTCCCTGCAGCCACACAGCCACACACTCCCTGCAGCCACACCCTCTCCCTGCAGCCACACAGCCACACCCTCTCCCTGCAGCCACACCCTCTCCCTGCAGCCACACACTCTCCCTGCAGCCACACCCTCTCCCTGCAGCCACACCCTCTCCCTGCAGCCACACCCTCTCCCTGCAGCCACACAGCCACACTCTCCCTGCAGCCACACTCTCTCCCTACAGCCACACCCTCTCCCTGCAGCCACACAGCCACACTCTCTCCCTGCAGCCACACAGCCACACTCTCTCCCTGCAGCCACACAGCCACACCCTCTCCCTGCAGCCACACTCTCCCTGCAGCCACACAGCCACACTCTCTCCACACAGCCACACTCTCTCCATGCAGCCACACTCTCCCTGCAGCCACACACTCTCCCTACAGCCACACTCTCCCTGCAGCCACACAGCCACACTCTCTCCCTGCAGCCACACAGCCACACTCTCTCCCTGCAGCCACACAGCCACACCCTCTCCCTGCAGCCACACAGCCACACTCTCTCCCTACAGCCACACAGCCACACTCTCTCCCTGCAGCCACACAGCCACACCCTCTCCCTGCAGCCACACAGCCACACTCTCTCCCTACAGCCACACACTCTCCCTACAGCCACACTCTCCCTGCAGCCACACAACCACACTCTCTCACTGCAGCCACACACTCTCCCTGCAGCCACACAGCCACACTCTCCCTGCAGCCACACTCTCCCTTCAGCCACACAACCACACACTCTCCCTGTAGCCACATAGCCACACACTCTCCCTGCAGCCACACAGCCACTCTCCCTGCAGCCACACAGCCACACTCTCCCTACAGCCACACTCTCCCTGCAGCCACACAACCACACTCTCTCACTGCAGCCCCACAGTCTCCCTGCAGCCACACACTCTCCCTGCAGCCACACTCTCTCCCTGCAGCCACACTCTCCCTGCAGCCACACTCTCCCTGCAGCCACACAGCCACACTCTCCCTGCAGCCACACTCTCTCCCTGCAGCCACACAGCCACACTCTCCCTGCAGCCACACTCTCTCCCTGCAGCCACACTCTCCCTGCAGCCACACAGCCACTCTCCCTGCAGCCACACTCTCCCTGCAGCCACACTCTCTCCCTACAGCCACACTCCCCCTGCAGCCACACAGCCACACTCTCCCTGCAGCCACACTCTCTCCCTACAGCCACACACTCTCCCTACAGCCACACTCCCCCTGCAGCCACACAACCACACTCTCCCTGCAGCCACACTCTCCCTGCAGCCACACAGCCACACTCTCTCCATGCAGCCACACTCTCCCTGCAGCCACACTCTCTCCCTGCAGCCACACACTCTCCCTACAGCCACACTCTCCCTGCAGCCACACAGCCACACTCTCTCCCTGCAGCCACACAGCCACACTCTCTCCCTGCAGCCACACTCTCCCTGCAGCCACACACTCTCCCTGCAGCCACACAGCCACACTCTCTCCCTGCAGCCACACTCTCTCCCTGCAGCCACACAGCCACACCCTCTCCCTGCAGCCACACAGCCACACTCTCTCCCTACAGCCACACCCTCTCCCTGCAGCCACACAGCCACACTCTCTCCCTGTAGCCACACCCTCTCCCTGCAGCCACACAGCCACACTCTCTCCCTGCAGCCACACCCTCTCCCTGCAGCCACACAGCCACACTCTCTTCCTGCAGCCACACCACACTCTCCCTGCAGCCACAGCCACACACTCTCCCTGCAGCCACACAGCCACACTCTCTCCCTGCAGCCACACAGCCACACTCTCTCCCTACAGCCACACCCTCTCCCTGCAGCCACACAGCCACACACTCTCCCTGCAGCCACACTCTCTCCCTGCAGCCACACACTCTCCCTGCAGCCACACTCTCTCCCTGCAGCCACACACTCTCCCTGCAGCCACACAGCCACACTCTCTCCCTGCAGCCACACAGCCACACTCTCTCCCTGCAGCCACACAGCCACACTCTCTCCCTGCAGCCACACACTCTCCCTGCAGCCACACTCTCTCCCTGCAGCCACACACTCTCCCTGCAGCCACACAGCCACACACTCTCCCTGTAGCCACACTCTCTCCCTGCAGCCACACAGCCACACACTCTCCCTACAGCCACACTCTCTCCCTCCAGCCACACAGCCACACTCTCTCCCTACAGCCACACACTCTCCCTACAGCCACACTCTCTCCCTGCAGCCACACAGCCACACTCTCTCCCTGCAGCCACACTCTCCCTGCAGCCACACAGCCACACTCTCTCCCTGCAGCCACACTCTCTCCCTGCAGCCACACACTCTCCCTACAGCCACACTCTCTCCCTGCAGCCACACAGCCACACTCTCTCCCTACAGCCACACACTCTCCCTGCAGCCACACTCTCTCCCTGCAGCCACACAGCCACACTCTCTCCCTGCAGCCACACTCTCCCTGCAGCCACACAGCCACACTCTCTCCCTGCAGCCACACAGCCACACTCTCTCCCTACAGCCACACACTCTCCCTACAGCCACACTCTCTCCCTGCAGCCACACAGCCACACTCTCTCCCTGCAGCCACACTCTCCCTGCAGCCACACAGCCACACTCTCTCCCTGCAGCCACACAGCCACACTCTCTCCCTGCAGCCACACTCTCCCTGCAGCCACACAGCCACACTCTCTCCCTACAGCCACACTCTCCCTGCAGCCACACAGCCACACTCTCTCCCTGCAGCCACACAGCCACACTCTCTCCCTGCAGCCACACAGCCACACTCTCCCTGCAGCCACACAGCCACACTCTCTCCCTGCAGCCACACTCTCTCCCTACAGCCACACAGCCACACTCTCTCCCTACAGCCACACTCTCTCCCTGCAGCCACACTCTCTCCCTACAGCCACACAGCCACACTCTCTCCCTGCAGCCACACAGCCACACTCGCTCCCTACAGCCACTCTCGCTCCCTCCCTGGGGACAGCAGACAAAATTTCACACAGGGAAATCTGTTGTGAGTAATACAACACAATACTTACACACACACAAACCCATGAACAAACATAAAAAATAGAGGCACAAAGACACTTGAACACACAAAACCATCCCCCCCACACCCACCCCCCCACCCCTCCCAAAAAAAAGAATGAGAGAGACACACACACACACAAACCCATTAACAAAAAAAATACTAGACCTAGAGGCATTAAATGATAATGAATAAGTCACTGAAGATGAAAAAAAAAAAAGTGAATAAAAGCAGACAAATTCCCGTGCAAATATACTGACTTGTGAGCAGTGCGTCCCCCACACTTCTGCAGAAGCTCTTCATCAGGCATCATGCTGAAAAAGAACCACCACCACCACTATTAAAACAGTATAATTATAATAATGTTAATTTATATAATGCTTACCCTGTAGCTCCAGGCACATTTAACAATACCCATAGTATGAATTGAGACACAGGACTATAATATTTGTATTTGTATTTCTTTTTATCACAACAGATTTCTCTGTGTGAAATTCGGGGGGAGAGCGCGTTGCTACACTACAGCGCCACCCATTTTTTTGTATTTTTTCCTGCGTGCAGTTTATTTGTTTTTCCTATCGAAGTGGATTTTTCTACAGAATTTTGTCAGGGACAACCTGTGTTGCTGTGGGTTATTTAAGTGCATGCTGCACACAGGACCTCGGTTTATCGTCTCATCCGAATGACTAGCATCCAGGCCACCACTCAAGGTCTTGTGGAAGGGGAGAAAATATTGGTGACTGAGCCATGATTCGAACCAGTGCTCTCAGATTCTCTCGCTTCCTAGGCAGATGCGTTACCTCTAGACCATCACTCCATCAGAAATCAAAAATAGTTTTGCTTTCTATGTGTGTGTGTGTGTGTGTGTGTGTGTGTGTGTGTGTGTGTGTGTGTGTATATAGAGAGAAAGAGATTGATACTGATATAAACTTAAGCATTTCTTGAGATGTTGGAATTTTCTGCAAAATCTCACAAGTAAACTTCTATGGTGATTCCATAAAAAAAAAAAATAAAAAAAATTTTTTAAAAAAGCAAAAGAATGATTCTCAATCTAATCTATCACTGACATCCTAACTCACAGGGTCTGAGCCTTCAGCTTGGTCTCATCGTCGTCATCAGAGGTGTCGGGGTCCCCTCCTTCCCTCTCCACCCTCGTCTCTGTGCCGTTGTCCAGCAAGGAACTCTGTACACATCAGTCATACTGTTTATCAACGTTGTCCAGCAAGGAACTCTGTACACATCAGTCATACTGTTTATCAACGTTGTCCAGCAAGGAACTCTGTACACATCAGTCATACTGTTTATCAACACTGTCCAGCAAGGAACTCTGTTCACATCAGTCATACTGTTTATCAACATTGTCCAGCAAGGAACTCTGTTCACATCAGTCATACTCTTTATCAACTGTTGTCCAGCAAGGAACTCTGTTCACATCAGTCATACTGTTTATCAACACTGTCCAGCAAGGAACTCTGTTCACATCAGTCATACTGTTTATCAACACTGTCCAGCAAGGAACTCTGTACACATCAGTCATACTCTTTATCAATGTTGTCCAGCAAGGAACTCTGTTCACATCAGTCATACTGTTTATCAACGTTGTCCAGCAAGGAACTCTGTACACATCAGTCATACTGTTTATCAACGTTGTCCAGCAAGGAACTCTGTTCACATCAGTCATACTCTTTATCAACGTTGTCCAGCAAGGAACTCTGTACACATCAGTCATACTGTTTATCAACACTGTCCAGCAAGGAACTCTGTACACATCAGTCATACTGTTTATCAACGTTGTCCAGCAAGGAACTCTGTACACATCAGTCATACTGTTTATCAACACTGTCCAGCAAGGAACTCTGTACACATCAGTCATACTGTTTATCAACACTGTCCAGCAAGGAACTCTGTTCACATCAGTCATACTGTTTATCAACATTGTCCAGCAAGGAACTCTGTTCACATCAGTCATACTGTTTATCAACGTTGTCCAGCAAGGAACTCTGTTCACATCAGTCATACTGTTTATCAACGTTGTCCAGCAAGGAACTCTGTACACATCAGTCATACTGTTTATCAACGTTGTCCAGCAAGGAACTCTGTTCACATCAGTCATACTGTTTATCAACATTGTCCAGCAAGGAACTCTGTTCACATCAGTCATACTGTTTATCAACACTGTCCAGCAAGGAACTCTGTTCACATCAGTCATACTGTTTATCAACACTGTCCAGCAAGGAACTCTGTTCACATCAGTCATACTGTTTATCAACACTGTCCAGCAAGGAACTCTGTACACATCAGTCATACTGTTTATCAATGTTGTCCAGCAAGGAACTCTGTACACATCAGTCATACTGTTTATCAACACTGTCCAGCAAGGAACTCTGTACACATCAGTCATACTGTTTATCAACATTGTCCAGCAAGGAACTCTGTACACATCAGTCATACTCTTTATCAATGTTGTCCAGCAAGGAACTCTGTTCACATCAGTCATACTGTTTATCAACGTTGTCCAGCAAGGAACTCTGTACACATCAGTCATACTGTTTATCAACGTTGTCCAGCAAGGAACTCTGTTCACATCAGTCATACTGTTTATCAACGTTGTCCAGCAAGGAACTCTGTACACATCAGTCATACTGTTTATCAACACTGTCCAGCAAGGAACTCTGTACACATCAGTCATACTGTTTATCAACGTTGTCCAGCAAGGAACTCTGTACACATCAGTCATACTGTTTATCAACACTGTCCAGCAAGGAACTCTGTACACATCAGTCATACTGTTTATCAACACTGTCCAGCAAGGAACTCTGTTCACATCAGTCATACTGTTTATCAACATTGTCCAGCAAGGAACTCTGTTCACATCAGTCATACTGTTTATCAACGTTGTCCAGCAAGGAACTCTGTTCACATCAGTCATACTGTTTATCAACGTTGTCCAGCAAGGAACTCTGTACACATCAGTCATACTGTTTATCAACGTTGTCCAGCAAGGAACTCTGTTCACATCAGTCATACTGTTTATCAACATTGTCCAGCAAGGAACTCTGTTCACATCAGTCATACTGTTTATCAACACTGTCCAGCAAGGAACTCTGTTCACATCAGTCATACTGTTTATCAACACTGTCCAGCAAGGAACTCTGTTCACATCAGTCATACTGTTTATCAACACTGTCCAGCAAGGAACTCTGTACACATCAGTCATACTGTTTATCAACGTTGTCCAGCAAGGAACTCTGTACACATCAGTCATACTGTTTATCAACACTGTCCAGCAAGGAACTCTGTACACATCAGTCATACTGTTTATCAACACTGTCCAGCAAGGAACTCTGTTCACATCAGTCATACTGTTTATCAACATTGTCCAGCAAGGAACTCTGTTCACATCAGTCATACTGTTTATCAACGTTGTCCAGCAAGGAACTCTGTTCACATCAGTCATACTGTTTATCAACGTTGTCCAGCAAGGAACTCTGTACACATCAGTCATACTGTTTATCAACGTTGTCCAGCAAGGAACTCTGTTCACATCAGTCATACTGTTTATCAACATTGTCCAGCAAGGAACTCTGTTCACATCAGTCATACTGTTTATCAACGTTGTCCAGCAAGGAACTGGAACTCTGTTCACATCAGTCATACTGTTTATCAACACTGTCCAGCAAGGAACTCTGTACACATCAGTCATACTGTTTATCAACATTGTCCAGCAAGGAACTCTGTTCACATCAGTCATACTGTTTATCAACACTGTCCAGCAAGGAACTCTGTTCACATCAGTCATACTGTTTATCAACGTTGTCCAGCAAGGAACTCTGTTCACATCAGTCATACTGTTTATCAACACTGTCCAGCAAGGAACTCTGTTCACATCAGTCATACTGTTTATCAACATTGTCCAGCAAGGAACTCTGTTCACATCAGTCATACTGTTTATCAACACTGTCCAGCAAGGAACTCTGTTCACATCAGTCATACTCTTTATCAATGTTGTCCAGCAAGGAACTCTGTTCACATCAGTCATACTGTTTATCAACATTGTCCAGTAATGAACTCTGCTCACATCAGTCATACTCTACATCAACATTGTCCAGCAAGGAACTCTGTTCACATCAGTCATACTCTTCATCAACATTGTCCAGCAATGAACTTTGTTCACATCAGTCGCACTGTTTATCAACATTGTCCAGCAATGAACTCTGTTCACATCAGTCATACTCTTTATCAATGTTGTCCAGCAAGGAACTCTGTTCGCATCAGTCATACTCTTTATCAACATTGTCCAGCAATGAACTCTGCTCACATCAGTCATACTGTTTATCAACATTGTCCAGCAATGAACTCTGCTCACATCAGTCATACTCTTTATCAACATTCTCCAGCAAAGAACTCTGTTCACATCAGTCATACTGTTTATCAACACTGTCCAGCAAGGAACTCTGTTCACATCAGTCATACTGTTAATCAACCTTGTCCAGCAATGAACTCTGCTCACATCAGTCATACTGTTTATCAACATTGTCCAGCAATGAACTCTGCTCACATCAGTCATACTGTTTATCAACATTGTCCAGCAAGGAACTCTGTTCACATCAGTCATACTCTTTATCAGCCTTGTCCAGCAATGAACTCTGCTCACATCAGTCATACTGTTTATCAACCTTGTCCAGCAATGAACTCTGCTCACATCAGTCATACTCTTTATCAACACCGTCCAGCAGTGAACTCTGTTCACATCAGTCATACTGTTTATCAACATTGTCCAGTAATGAACTCTGCTCATATCAGCCATACTCTTTATCAACCTTGTCCAGCAAGGAACTCTGTTCACATCAGTCATACTGTTTATCAACATTGTCCAGCAATGAACTCTGTTCACATCAGTCATACTGTTTATCAACATTGTCCAGCAAGGAACTCTGTTCACATCAATCATACTCTTTATGAACATTGTCCAGCAAGGAACTCTCAGCGCACGTAAAAGAACCCATGGCAACAAAAGGGTTGTTCCTGGCAAAATTCTGTAGAAAATTCCACTTCGATAGGAAAAACAAATAAAACTGCATGCAGGAAAAAATACAAATGAAAGGGTGGCGCTGTAGTATAGCGACGTGCTCTCCCTGGGGAGAGCAGTCCGAATTTCACACAGAGACATCTGTTGTGATAAAAAGAAATACAAATACAAATAATACTGTTTTTTTCCTGCAAACTTTCTTCCTGTCATTTTTCTATCCTCTTCTCCGCAGACGATTATTTTTGTCTGTGACTGTCAGAAACCATGCGACCAAAGGAATCGTTCCTGCCGCATCCAGACACTGGACAGATCTGGTCTGTCATTCTTTTTTTTTTCTTTCTACATTTCATATTATTTCTTTATCTCTTTGCATACTTATTTTTGTTCTATATCATTTTATAAATGTATCTTTTATCTTTATCTTATATATATATATATACACACACACACACACACACACACTAATATATATATATATATATATATATCTACACACACACACACACAGAGATATAGATATATATTAATCAATTTAATGATTTATCGATATATTTGTTCATTCATTTTTTTTTCACTCAAGGCCTGACTAAGCGTGTTGGGTTACGCTGCTGGTCAGGCATTTGCTTCACAGATGTGGTGCAGGATACATGGATTTTGTCACAACGCAGTGACGCCTCCTTGAGTAACTGAACTGAACTGAACTGATCTGGGCTTGGAGTTGGACAAAACAGTCCACTGAACTACCAGTTTATACACACACAGATACACATACATACACACACAGTGTATCTCTACATAAAGAACAGCAAACACACACACACACACACAGTGTATCTCTACATAAAACACCAAACACACACACACACACACAGAGTGTATCTCTACATAAAGAACACCAAATACCAAACACACACACACACACACACACACAGAGTGTATCTCTACATAAAACACCAAACACACACACACACACACACACACACACACACACACAGTGTATCTCTACATAAAGAACACCAAATACACACAATCACACACACACACATACACACACACACAGAGTGTATCTCCACATAAAGAACACCAAACACACACACACACACACACACACACACACACACAGAGTGTATCTCTACATAAAGAACACCAAACACACACACACACATAGTGTATCTCTACATAAAGAACACACACACACACACACTTACAGAGTGTATCTCTGTATAAAGAACACACACACACACACACACACACACAGTGTATCTCTGTATAAAGAACACACACACACACACAGTGTATCTCTGTATAAAGAACACACACACACACACACTTACAGAGTGTATCTCTGTATAAAGAACACACACACACACACACTTACAGAGTGTATCTCTGTATAAAGAACACACACACACACACACACTTACAGAGTGTATCTCTGTATAAAGAACACACACACACACACACAGTGTATCTCTGTATAAAGAACACACACACACACACACTTACAGAGTGTATCTCTGTATAAAGAACACACACACACACACACACTTACAGAGTGTATCTCTGTATAAAGAACACACACACACACACTTACAGAGTGTATCTCTGTATAAAGAACACACACACACACACACTTACAGAGTGTATCTCTGTATAAAGAACACACACACACACACACAGTGTATCTCTGTATAAAGAACACACACACACACACACTTACAGAGTGTATCTCTGTATAAAGAACACACACACACACACACACACTTACAGAGTGTATCTCTGTATAAAGAACACACACACACACACTTACAGAGTGTATCTCTGTATAAAGAACACACACACACACACACTTACAGAGTGTATCTCTGTATAAAGAACACACACACACACACACTTACAGAGTGTATCTCTGTATAAAGAACACACACACACACACACTTACACAGTGTATCTCTGTATAAAGAACACACACACACACACTTACACAGTGTATCTCTGTATAAAGAACACACACACACACACACAGTGTATCTCTGTATAAAGAACACACACACACACACACTTACAGAGTGTATCTCTGTATAAAGAACACACACACACACACACTTACAGAGTGTATCTCTGTATAAAGAACACACACACACACACACACTTACAGAGTGTATCTCTGTATAAAGAACACACACACACACACACACACACACACACACAGTGTATCTCTGTATAAAGAACACACACACACACACACACTTACAGAGTGTATCTCTGTATAAAGAACACACACACACACACACAGTGTATCTCTGTATAAAGAACACACACACACACACACAGTGTATCTCTGTATAAAGAACACACACACACACACACACACACAGTGTATCTCTGTATAAAGAACACACACACACACACACAGTGTATCTCTGTATAAAGAACACACACACACACACACAGTGTATCTCTGTATAAAGAACACACACACACACACACACACACAGTGTATCTCTGTATAAAGAACACACACACACACACAGTGTATCTCTGTATAAAGAACACACACACACACACACTTACAGAGTGTATCTCTGTATAAAGAACACACACACACACACACAGTGTATCTCTGTATAAAGAACACACACACACACACACACAGTGTATCTCTGTATAAAGAACACACACACACACACACAGTGTATCTCTGTATAAAGAACACACACACACACACACACTTACAGAGTGTATCTCTGTATAAAGAACACACACACACACACTTACAGAGTGTATCTCTGTATAAAGAACACACACACACACACACTTACAGAGTGTATCTCTGTATAAAGAACACACACACACACACACAGTGTATCTCTGTATAAAGAACACACACACACACACACTTACAGAGTGTATCTCTGTATAAAGAACACACACACACACACACACTTACAGAGTGTATCTCTGTATAAAGAACACACACACACACACTTACAGAGTGTATCTCTGTATAAAGAACACACACACACACACACTTACAGAGTGTATCTCTGTATAAAGAACACACACACACTTACAGAGTGTATCTCTGTATAAAGAACACACACACACACACACACTTACAGAGTGTATCTCTGTATAAAGAACACACACACACACACTTACAGAGTGTATCTCTGTATAAAGAACACACACACACACACACTTACAGAGTGTATCTCTGTATAAAGAACACACACACACACACACAGTGTATCTCTGTATAAAGAACACACACACACACACACTTACAGAGTGTATCTCTGTATAAAGAACACACACACACACACACACTTACAGAGTGTATCTCTGTATAAAGAACACACACACACACACTTACAGAGTGTATCTCTGTATAAAGAACACACACACACACACACTTACAGAGTGTATCTCTGTATAAAGAACACACACACACACACACACTTACAGAGTGTATCTCTGTATAAAGAACACACACACACACACACTTACACAGTGTATCTCTGTATAAAGAACACACACACACACACTTACAGAGTGTATCTCTGTATAAAGAACACACACACACACACACAGTGTATCTCTGTATAAAGAACACACACACACACACACTTACAGAGTGTATCTCTGTATAAAGAACACACACACACACACACTTACAGAGTGTATCTCTGTATAAAGAACACACACACACACACTTACAGAGTGTATCTCTGTATAAAGAACACACACACACACACACACACACACACACACAGTGTATCTCTGTATAAAGAACACACACACACACACACTTACAGAGTGTATCTCTGTATAAAGAACACACACACACACACACAGTGTATCTCTGTATAAAGAACACACACACACACACAGTGTATCTCTGTATAAAGAACACACACACACACACACACACACAGTGTATCTCTGTATAAAGAACACACACACACACACAGTGTATCTCTGTATAAAGAACACACACACACACACAGTGTATCTCTGTATAAAGAACACACACACACACACACTTACAGAGTGTATCTCTGTATAAAGAACACACACACACACACACACTTACAGAGTGTATCTCTGTATAAAGAACACACACACACACACACTTACAGAGTGTATCTCTGTATAAAGAACACACACACACACACACACTTACAGAGTGTATCTCTGTATAAAGAACAGACACACACACACACACATTTACAGAGTGTATCTCTGTATAAAGAACACACACACACACACACAGTGTATCTCTGTATAAAGAACACACACACACACACACTTACAGAGTGTATCTCTGTATAAAGAACACACACACACACACACTTACAGAGTGTATCTCTGTATAAAGAACACACACACACACACACTTACAGAGTGTATCTCTGTATAAAGAACACACACACACACACACTTACAGAGTGTATCTCTGTATAAAGAACACACACACAAATCCAGGGGAGAAAGTGAAAATGACAAAAAAAACAAGAAAAAAAAGGGGGGGGGGTGGGGGGGGGGGGGGGGATTCAAGTTTAACAATTTTATTTTAGCAGCTGGTTGCCTAGCCACAAATCTCCCATTTTCTTTTTTCTTTCTCTCTCTCTCTCTTCTTGTAACAGTGTAACACACACATCATAACAACAACAATCCCAACAGAATCGAACCTTGATGAAGTTGCCATACAGAGCTTTTTTGGCCGACTCTGAGCGTTCCTTTTGAGTTGTTTTCTTTTTCTTCACGACGACGCCATCCTGCAACAAAGTGCCGCTGATCAAACCGGAGACAGTAACAAAACGTCTTCATTACGGTGCTTGACATTTGAGTAATCATCACGTCATGTATTTGTATTTGTCTTTCATTTTATCACAACAAATTTCTCTGTGTGAAATTCGGGCTGCTCTCCCCAGGGAGAGCGCGTCGCTACACTACAGCGCCACCCATTCTTTTGTATTTTTTTTCCTGCGTGCACTTTTATTTGTTTTTCCTATCGAAGTGGATTTTTCTACAGAATTTTGCCAGGAACAACCCTTTTATTGCCGTGGGTTCTTTTACGTGCGTTAAGTATATGCTGCACACGGGACCTCAGTTTATCGTCTCATCCGAATGACTAGCGTCCAGACCACCACTCAAGGTCTAGTGGAGGGGGAGAAAATATCGGTGGCTCAACCACGATTCGAACCAGCTTGCTCAGATTCTCTCGCTTCCTGGGCGGATGCATTACCTCTAGGCCAGTGGTCTCTCCTGATGGGATGAAAGTTTTGAAATGAGTGTAAGCGTGTGCGCAGGAAGGCAGAGATTATTCTCATAATTTGGTATGTCTTTTTTCTTTTTCTGATTCTCTGTTTGTACAGAAAGTGATAAAATATGAAGCATCCGTACAAACTCACATTGCTGGAAGGTATACATACTGGTACACTGTGATAATGTATATATGGGAACATTTACACGAATATAATAAAAAGATTTTATGCAAACTCACATTGCTAAGAGAAACTGGTACATTGTTGTAATGTATATCACCCGCATAAGTTGCAGACACAGACACACACTCAACACACACATATCATTTGTGAAATGTTTTGTATATATATATGCCTCAACTGGCAGTGTGCTTGTGTTGTATGGACGGTATGTGTGTGAGAGATGGGATGTTAGTTGTAAATTTGTGTAAGTGCATGTGCGCAACAACTGTGTATTTCATTATCGCACTATTCTTGTAAGTATATATATTGATCTATATTTCAACTTCAAGTATGTATTTCATTTTTTTCAAATCTATTTTCTCATCTTTTATTTTCAGATGGCTTGATGTACAATATAAAAAATGTATATAAAAAGTAAGAAAAAAAAAAGCACTTGTTGCTTATTCAATTACCATCTTGAAATATAAATTCATACTTTGATTTTCAAACACACACTTTGACTTTCACACACACACACACACACACACACATAGGGACAACACACACACACACACACACACAGGGACAACACACACACACACACACAGGGACAACACACACACACACACACACACACACACACAGGGACAACACACACACACAGGGACAACACACACACACACACACACACACACACACAGGGACAACACACACACACACACACAGGGACAACACACACACACACACACACACACACAGGGACAACACCCACCCACCTCCCCACTCTCCACAACAAGGCTGGCGGCAGCTTTGTTAAAAGCGTGGTCCCACCAGTGGTGGCTGAACTCTTTCACTGGGTCATGTCCCACCTGCCACACCATCATCATCGTCATCATCATCATCATCATCGTCGTCGTTGTCATCATCATCGTCTTTGTCATCATCATTCTGATTCACACCTTGGCGGAGAAAGGAAAACTGAGAGTCCAATGCCTTCTCCACCTTTTTAACCTCCCTGTACTGAAGTCAGGTATCCATTCACACCTGGGTGGAGAGACAGAAACTGGAGCTGAACGCCTCTCCCAGGAAGACACCACCAGTCCTCGTCGTCAGCCTCCGATTGTCACAACAAACACTCCTTTCATCGTCATCGTCAGCCTCCGATTGTCACAACAAACACTCCTTTCGTCGTCATTGTCAGCCTCCGATTGTCACAACAAACACTCCTCTTGTCGTCATCGTCAGCCTCCGATTGTCACAACAAACACTCCTTTCATCATCATCGTCAGCCTCCAGTTGTCACAACAAACACTCCTCTCATCGTCATCGTCAGCCTCCGATTGTCACAACAAACACTCCTTTCATCATCATCGTCAGCCTCCAGTTGTCACAACAAACACTCCTCTCGTCGTCATCGTCAGCCTCCGATTGTCACAACAAACAATGTGCCATCAACCCATGATTTACACCAGTGGTGTTACAATCACAACGACTAATGTGCCATTAACCCATGACTTACACCAGTGGTGTTACAATCACAACGACTAATGTGCCATTAACCCATGATTTACACCAGTGCTGTTACAATCACAATGACTAATGTGCCATTAACCCATGACTTACACCAGTGGTGTTACAATCACAACGACTAATGTGCCATTAACCCATGACTTACACCAGTGGTGTTACAATCACAACGACTAATGTGCCATTAACCCATGACTTACACCAGTGGTGTTACAATCACAACGACTAATGTGCCATAAACCCATGACTTACACCAGTGGTGTCATGCTTGATCTTCACTCTGATGGCCTGGCTGATTCCTTGTTGACTGCTTCCCAAACCAGATCCTGGAAGTCAAACATAAAAAATACATGATTACTTCTTTTTTTTTCACAGTCATGAACAGATGACAGATTCATCCAAAGGCATGATAGACCGCTAGAGAGTTCTATGCTTATATTACAGTTACTTATTGTGGCGCATCACATGATCAGTGCTCTCGAAAATGAGTAGCTCGCCAAAAACTGTGAGGAACAAAGCCGATTTAGAAAGGCAGACTGTGCGAAACAGCAGGCTTCTTTTCTTTTCTGTTGTTGACTTTTTGCTTCATTTTTTAATTATCTTTTATTGTGCATATGATAGAACTTCATTGTACAGTTTAGTTGGTTAGCAATGGAGGCAACTAAATGCAGAAATGGAGGACAGCACATGATTGCTGCTTTAGTCTTTGTCGATTGCCTTTGGCACTGTTTGTGATTTCGATGGTTGGATGCCCATGTGCAAGATCCTTTAGTCTTTGTCGATTGCCTTTGGCACTGTTTGTGATTTCGATGGTTGGATGCCCATGTGCAAGATCCTTTAGTCTTTGTCGATTGCCTTTGGCACTGTTTGTGATTTCAATGGTTGGATGCCCATGTGCAAGATCCTTTAGTCTTTGTCGATTGCCTTTGGCACTGTTTGTGATTTCGATGGTTGGATGCCCATGTGCAAGATCCTTTAGTCTTTGTCGACTGCCTTTGGCACTGTTTGTGATTTCAATGGGTAGATGCCCATGTGCAAGATCCTTTAGTCTTTGTCGACTGCCTTTGGCACTGTTTGTGATTTCAATGGGTAGATGCCCATGTGCAAGATCCTTTAGTCTTTGTCGACTGCCTTTGGCACTGTTTGTGATTTCAGTGGTTGGATGCCCATGTGCAAGATCCTTTAGTCTTTGTCGATTGCCTTTGGCACTGTTTGTGATTTCAATGGTTGGATGCCCATGTGCAAGATCCTTTAGTCTTTGTCAATTGCCTTTGGCACTGTTTGCGATTTCGATGGTTGGATGCCCATGTGCAAGATCCTTTAGTCTTTGTCGACTGCCTTTGGCACTGTTTGTGATTTCGATGGTTGGATGCCCATGTGCAAGATCCTTTAGTCTTTGTCGACTGCCTTTGGCACTGTTTGTGATTTCGATGGTTGGATGCCCATGTGCAAGACCCAAGATGGCTGTGGATCTCTCCAGCGGTCTATTGTCTTGATTATGTTTAAACAGAAAGACAATCTGAATGTGTCCCACTTCAGCAGAATAAAAAAAATGTTATATCAACTGTTTACCACTAAATAGGTCTACTGACATCATGATCACGGTCACATTTCATGTCTAGTTCACTTTTCTTCTTCTTTTTGTTGTTGCTGTTGTTAACTATTAAATGAGCAAATCTAATCTGAAAACTGTAAGGAAAACTTTGTGAGTTAATTTTCAACATGAATGTGAAAACATTAGATAGATACTAGTGATATGGCTAAATTACTGATTAAATGAAATTTTGGACAAACTGGGAATATTGTGCTCTAAAAGACTGATATCGTGATGAGAGGTCGACAGGAGACTGATTGAAATTACTTAATTTTAGGCTTAGATTTAGAATTTAGATTTCTGTTGGAAACAGGAGACAGAAGATATCCACTGATTTGATGATTCAATGCTCACTATTTAAGTTTGCCGATTGATTGTCAACATGCTCCATTATTTTGTCTGTGAGAGGTGATTTTTTTGTTTGTTTTTTTGTTTTGTTGTTTTTGTTTCTCTCTTCTCTTCTTCTTACTGCAGAATTTTCCATGTAGCACTCAATCTAGATCAGGAATCAGACATGATTATGGTATGGCGGTCCTGTGGACAAAAGGCCTGGCGAGGAAGAAAAGGTCATTGGTTTCATTTTCAGGAGGATGTTTTCCTTATCCTGCAAAGTTCTGCTAGACCCTGTGAGTGATCAACAAGTCTTTTGGGAGAGATGAAAAGTCACAGTCCTGTGTGCAGACAGACAGACAAGGTCCAGGAGAGTGACAGAGAGAGAGAGAGAGAGAGAGAGAGAGAGAGAGAGAGAGAGAATGGGAAAAAGAGGGCTGAGAATGGGAAGAGGGAGGGGGGGGGGTGGGTGGGTGGGGAGAGTGGGGTGCGGGGGGAGGGCGGGAGTTAAGAGAGGTATGGAGACATAAACAGAATCCAAGACTTGCCCCTTGGACTGCAGATGGACCCCCACCCCCAGCCCCAGAAGAACATCCAGGTCATTTTCGATCAACCCTCTTCAAACACAAAACAGCCAGAAGAGCGCTGTCACTCCCTCTTCTGTTGTTCACACTATGACCTCCACAGCACTAGGAACCCTGGCACTAAAAAAAAACACAAAAAAACAAAAAAATAACTAAAGGATGAAACTGAAAGCCAGTAAGTCATTTAACTCTGCTAGAGAGAGAGAGAGAGAGAGACAGATAGACAGACAGACAGACAGAGAGATGACAAGACAAGACAAGACAAAATTCTTTATTTTCGAGGACAACAGATAAGCAGTAAAGCACTGGTGCGCTTCATTTTTATTTTTTTTAAATTTTTTTATAAATTACTCCCAGTTCCTGCCCTGAAACAGGGTCTACACTACAGAATACTGCATAAAGACATGAGAGAGAGAGAGAGAGAGAGAGAGAGAGAGAGAGAGAGAGAGAGAGAGAGAGAGAGATTGAATTCAATAAACAAAATTTATTTTCTGAGGGTAACTGATAGAGAGAGAGGGAGAGAGAGAGAACAAATTGCTGCAGATCCTTGGTGGGATAAAAACATTAATAAGAGTTTCAAGACAAATCATTTAATTTTTATGATCATTACAATATCATTATCAATTTTACCCATATTTTATTATTTCAGTATTTTTACAAATACTCAGTATTTTTACAAATCACAGTGATCAAGTTCCAAGCAGCTGAAAGTGAAAATCGGCAAATACACCAATCGTCTTCAAACCACAACATATGTAACCTGGGTTTACCTGCTGTCCAGCCATGTTTCTCAAGCTGTTTCCTCGCAAACGATCCCTCGGCGTTGTACATAATTGTTGTTGTTACAATTCACGTCTTCCGACACGTGCGGAAAATTGGTTGCTTCACGGGGCAATGAACGTTAGCTCCCCTGAAAAGACCATAACGCCTTATTACCGAAATAGCAGCAAACGACTTCTGTGTTCACGATTATTTTGTTCTGGAGAAGGACGCGTGCGGTGGCCGAATGGTTAGAGAGCTAGATTCTCGCTCGAGTTTTTTGTGTTCGATTCCCGGTTCGGTGCACCTGGTGGGTGAAGGGTAAATATTTCCCCGACCTCTCAGGTCAACATAAGTGGAGTGATGGCCTAGAGGTAACGCGTCCGCCTAGGAAGCAAGAGAATCTGAGGGCGCTGGTTCGAATCACGGCTCAGCCGCCGATATTTTCTCCCCCTCCACTAGACCTTGAGTGGTGGTCTGGACGCTAGTCATTCGGATGAGACGATAAACCGAGGTCCCGTGTGCAGCATGCACTTAGCGCACGTAAAAGAACCCACGGCAACAAAAGGGTTGTTCCTGCCAAAATTCTGTAGAAAAATCCACTTCGACAGGAAAAACAAATAAAACTGCACGCAGGAAAAAATACAAAAAAATGGGTGGCGCTGTAGTGTAGCGACGCGCTCTCCCTGGGGAGAGCAGCCCGAATTTCACACAGAGAAATCTGTTGTGATAAAAAGGAATACAAATACAAATACAAATACAAAAAATAATTATGTCAGTGCACCCGGCAGACGGACCCGCTCAGCAGTGCCCCAGTGAAATTGTGACCCCCTTCGTGTGTATACGTATGCAGAAGATCAAAATGCACACGTTAAAGATCCCGTAATCCATGTCATTACCAGATGCTACCGCAAGATTCTGAACATCTCAAAAAGAGACCACATTACAAATACTGAGGTCAGAAACGGAAGGACTGCAGCCTTTGGGGCACTGGGGAGCATCAGTAACTGTGGCCTTGATGCTGCTCAGCAAGTTGTGAAGAAAAGGGGAAACGTGGTACTGATGGACATGTAACGAGATCAGCAGGCCTGGCAAAAACCACCCTGCAAGGCACAGTGCCGGAGGAAGACGGGATGGCAGGAAGTGAAGAAGGAACCGGGTGGGGACGGACCCGGTTAACATCCACGGGGAGTGGACAGGACATCCTGTTCGCCGGTTTGCTGAATCAGCAAGTCCCATCACAGACAGCAGTCCGCGACCGAGACAGTTTCAGTTTCAGTTTCAGTAGCTCAAGGAAGCGGCGTCACTGCGTTCGGACAAATCCATATACGCTACACCACAGCAGCGTACTGAAGCCAATGCGCTTAGTCAGGCCTAGACAGATGGTGGAGGATTGTCGGAGAGTCATCAGTGGTGCCGTGCCTCCAGTCCACAACCCGTGGAGTGATGGCCTAGAGGTAACTCGTCCACCTAGGAAGCGGGAGAATCTGAGCGCGCTGGTTCGAATCACGGCTGAGCCGCCGATATTTTTCCCCCTCCACTAGACCTTGAGTGGTCACGTGGTCTGGACGCTAGTCATTCGGATGAGACGATAAACCGAGGTCCCGTGTGCAGCATGCACTTAGCGCACGTAAAAGAACCCACAGCAACAAAAGGGTTGTTCCTGGCAAAATTCTGTAGAAAAATCCACTACAATAGGAAAAAACAAATAAAACTGCACGCAGGAAAAAATACAAAAAAAATGGGTGGCGCTGTAGTGTAGCGACGCGCTCTCCCTTGGGAGAGCAGCCCGAATTCACACAGAGAAATCTGTTGTGATAAAAAGAAATCAAATACAAATACAAAACAACACCCGGCGTTACAAGACCCGGACTCTCACGGATGATTCTATGTCAGTGTTCGGTGGGTTATGGAGACACGAAAACACCCAGCATGCACCATCCACGACAGCGTCATCGGCAAGTCCATGCTGGTCAGTGGTGTGACGGAAAGAATGGGGTAGGTGGCACTGCGGAATGGTTAACACGCTTATTTGGCAATACAGTGTCCGTGAAGGTCTGTGGTTCGAATCCCGGTCTCGCTCTTTCTCCCAAGTTTGACTGGAGAATCAAACGGAGTGTCTGGTCATTCGGGTGAGACGACGAACCACCGAGGTCCCGCCGTGTGCAACCACGGACTCTGTATAAATCTATGCGGCAACACGCACTTGGCGGTCAGTGAAACAGGAACCCGTGTCGACAGGAGGCTCAGTGTCTTCTGGCAAAATCCTATTGAACGCAGTGACGCCTCTGTTTCAGTTTCAGTGACGCCTCTGTTTCAGTTTCAGTGACGCCTCGATCTGGGGAATAGAGAAGACGAAAGAAACTGAAATGAACTGTTCTAGTATTGGTCATCCTTTCTCTTTTATAAATAAATAAGCAGATGAAAATCATAATTTAAGCAACTGTTTTGACTTGAATCAGGATGCAGATGATTAACAGATTGTAGCAAATGAAACGAGAAAAAAAAAAAAAAACACACACACAAAAAAAAAAGAGAAAAAAAAAGTATACGCCGCGAGCGTGAGTGTAACAATATGGTCAGAAGAGTCACAGTACTAAACATATTTTGCATCGTATATATATATGCTTGTGCTTCCGTCCGTCTTTAAGATATCAAATCAACCCCGAGACACAATGTTGACGCTTCCAGTACTCGGGATGGCCTGGGCTGTATGTATTTTCCATGTTCTGCTCCGGGTGAACTGATGTTCGTCCTTCGGATCAAATGATGACCACGGCTTCAAACATCAGATGGAAGATCGGTGGTCGTGGGTCCGGGTGACAGTTGAAGTAGAGACAAATGCATGGTGTGTACTACTTGTTCGTGATTGAAATATGGACACAGATCGTTTTCTTTTCAATCGCCAAAGACGTGGAACAAGCTCCCTGATAACCTCCGTCATTCCGATTCCCTCGTATCTTTTAAATCTCGTCTCAAATCTCACCTTTTCCCTCAGCAATAAGTTCAATTGTGGCAGGTCCACTTCCTTTGCGTTAGCTGTGCTTGACTATGTGTGTATACATATGTATGTGTACATAACTACATGCATGTATATGAATGTGTACTGTGTGTGCGTGTGCGTGTATTTATGTAAGTTTATGCCTGCCTATGTGTGCGTATGTGTTAGGGTAGCTGTTAGATACACATGTATGTTAAAATGTATGTATGTATGCAGCGTGTGTGTGTGTGTGTGTGTGTGTGTGTGTGTGTGTGTGTGTGTGTGTGTAGTCACATTTTGGTGTGTGTATGTAACAAAGATATGATGTTTTGTGTTAACAAAAGCGTTTTTGTAAAGCACCTAGAGCAGATTTCTGGATAGTGTGCTGTGTAAGTATCCATTAGTATTATTATTATTAAAGAGAAATTGCATGTATATGATAGTCAGTCGTGTCCGACTATGACCATCAGAACAGCAGAGGAGGCAACTGCTGTCCCGACTATTTGGGCTAGAATTTGATTATAGTGGAGAGTGTCTTGCCCAAGTACATTCCCACTCTCTCGGCCAAGAGGGTTTTGGGACAGTCGGCTTTGGGATGGTTCCCAAAGGCCAACTAGCCCGCAAGGCTGCAGTACTAAGAGCCAGTGCAATTTAACAGGTTGCCAACAGCACCCGGTGTTCCCAGGCGGTCACCCATCCAAGTACTAACCGGGCCCGACTTGCTTAACTTCGGTGATCGGACGAGAACCGGTGTTTTCAACGTGCTATGGCCGTTACGCTATACCCCAACACGAAATACTAGGGCAGGTGCGGGTAATTGCGAACAGCGTGTAATTGCGCCGGAACGATTCGTATACCGCCCCACTTCGAAACGTTTTTAACGGTTGCATTTCACAATTTAACGTCTGCTTCGACCTTTTTCTAATACCTTAATAAATATCCATTTCAAAGAACCAGTCAAACATCAGCTATTTCTGCCTGTTTCCGCGCTCTTTCTTCTCCTCACACACCACTGCCGAACAAGGTTACAAACATACTCTCAAAATCCTAAAATCAAGAGAAGCAAGTTGTAGGACTTGAACCTTGACACAGTTTAAAATAGTTTTATTTGTTCGGATATGGTGAATGCGCATTACCAGTACTGGGAGAATTTAAGAAAGCATATTGGTGACAGATCAGAACGTCAGTTTTGACAAGAATCTGCAAAATATTGTCGTTAGCAATAAGACCATGGGGTATTTTGACGCGAGTCTATTTGCGAACGATGCTGCACAGTTACTGAGCACTCTCAAAAGGGTGTGTTTGTGTGCTGTGAGGGGTGTGTGTGTTCAAGTTAAATGTCTGTGTGTTTGTGTGGATGTGTGATCAAAACCAGCAATACAAGTCTGGTGAGATGTTCCAATAATATGTTATATCTAATGTGTTACGGACCTGTCCCTGTTTTAATTGTCTGTATGTACCCAAAGCCTTCGTTCGCAATTAGACTTACCCGTTCGCATTTACCTTCAGGCACCCTTGCTATTTCAAACGTCGACAAAAAGTTGAAAAGAATGACGCGGCAGACGAACTTTCCATGGTGCAACCAGTCGGAGATTTCCTTCAAAAACAAAAGAACTACCGGTTTGACTATCGCACGACGTGACATGTGATATTAAAAGTACTCAGGTTGAGCTGGTTGCTTCGACTGGATCGCTCGCAGTCACCCATACCTAGCCTACGACTGAGGTTCTGTCTCTGTCTCTGTCTGTCTGCCCTTTCTGTCACACCACTGTCTCTGTCTGTCTGCCCTTTCTGTCACACCACTGTCTCTGTCTCTGTCTGTCTGCCCTTTCTGTCACACCACTGTCTCTGTCTGTCTGCCCTTTCTGTCACACCACTGTCTCTGTCTCTCTTCCCTTTCTGTCACACCACTGTCTCTGTCTGTCTGCCCTTTCTGTCACACCACTGTCTCTGTCTGTCTTCCCTTTCTGTCACACCACTGCCTCTGTCTGTCTTCCCTTTCTGTCACACCACTGCCTCTGTCTGTCTTCCCTTTCTGTCACACCACTGCCTCTGTCTGTCTTCCCTTTCTGTCACACCACTGTCTCTGTCTCTGTCTGTCTGCCCTTTCTGTCACACCACTGTCTCTGTCTGTCTTCCCTTTCTGTCACACCACTGCCTCTGTCTGTCTTCCCTTTCTGTCACACCACTGTCTCTGTCTGTCTGCCCTTTCTGTCACACCACTGTCTCTGTCTGTCTTCCCTTTCTGTCACACCACTGCCTCTGTCTGTCTGCCCTTTCTGTCACACCACTGCCTCTGTCTGTCTGCCCTTTCTGTCACACCACTGTCTCTGTCTGTCTGCCCTTTCTGTCACACCACTGTCTCTGTCTGTCTGCCCTTTCTGTCACACCACTGTCTCTGTCTGTCTGCCCTTTCTGTCACACCACTGTCTCTGTCTGTCTGCCCTTTCTGTCACACCACTGTCTCTGTCTGTCTGCCCTTTCTGTCACACCACTGTCTCTGTCTGTCTGCCCTTTCTGTCACACCACTGCCTCTGTCTGTCTTCCCTTTCTGTCACACCACTGTCTCTGTCTGTCTTCCCTTTCTGTCACACCACTGCCTCTGTCTGTCTTCCCTTTCTGTCACACCACTGTCTCTGTCTCTGTCTGTCTGCCCTTTCTGTCACACCACTGTCTCTGTCTGTCTGCCCTTTCTGTCACACCACTGTCTCTGTCTGTCTGCCCTTTCTGTCACACCACTGTCTCTGTCTGTCTGCCCTTTCTGTCACACCACTGTCTCTGTCTCTGTCTGTCTGCCCTTTCTGTCACACCACTGTCTCTGTCTGTCTGCCCTTTCTGTCACACCACTGTCTCTGTCTGTCTGCCCTTTCTGTCACACCACTGTCTCTGTCTCTGTCTGTCTGCCCTTTCTGTCACACCACTGTCTCTGTCTGTCTGCCCTTTCTGTCACACCACTGTCTCTGTCTCTGTCTGTCTGCCCTTTCTGTCACACCACTGTCTCTGTCTGTCTGTCTGCCCTTTCTGTCACACCACTGTCTCTGTCTGTCTGCCCTTTCTGTCACACCACTGTCTCTGTCTCTGTCTGTCTGCCCTTTCTGTCACACCACTGTCTCTGTCTCTGTCTGTCTTCCCTTTCTGTCACACCACTGTCTCTGTCTGTCTGCCCTTTCTGTCACACCACTGTCTCTGTCTGTCTGCCCTTTCTGTCACACCACTGTCTCTGTCTCTGTCTGTCTGCCCTTTCTGTCACACCACTGTCTCTGTCTCTGTCTGTCTTCCCTTTCTGTCACACCACTGTCTCTGTCTGTCTGCCCTTTCTGTCACACCACTGTCTCTGTCTGTCTGTCTGCCCTTTCTGTCACACCACTGTCTCTGTCTGTCTGCCCTTTCTGTCACACCACTGTCTCTGTCTCTGTCTGTCTGTCTGCCCTTTCTGTCACACCACTGTCTCTGCCTCTGTCTGTCTTCCCTTTCTGTCACACCACTGTCTCTGTCTGTCTGTCTGCCCTTTCTGTCACACCACTGTCTCTGTCTGTCTGCCCTTTCTGTCACACCACTGTCTCTGTCTCTGTCTGCCCTTTCTGTCACACCACTGTCTCTGCCTCTGTCTGTCTTCCCTTTCTGTCACACCACTGTCTCTGTCTCTGTCTGTCTGCCCTTTCTGTCACACCACTGTCTCTGTCTGTCTGCCCTTTCTGTCACACCACTGTCTCTGTCTGTCTGCCCTTTCTGTCACACCACTGCCTCTGTCTGTCTGCCCTTTCTGTCACACCACTGTCTCTGTCTCTGTCTGTCTTCCCTTTCTGTCACACCACTGTCTCTGTCTCTGTCAAAAGGGTTTTTCCTGCAGCCAAAATAGCTGTCTCCGCGCTCCTTCCCAGAAAATCAGCTCCCTTGCGATTCATTAACCTACTAAATAATGAACTGCATGCGGTATGCGCAGACAAGGGAGTCACTTTTCTGTTTGAAAACAAATTTGTTGACACAAATTCCCAAATGGTGAAACCTTATTTCACAACTGACGGCACCCATCTGTCCGCAAGGGGTCTGTCGCTATGGCTACGTCAAGTCAGTCAGTTTCTCTCTCTCCGCACAAACCGTCCTTCACGGTTCAGTGACGGCAGAGCAGGCCCGGCACTTTGCGAGGGCCGCGTGGCTCAAGAGACAATGGCTGGTCACCGGGCCGACCGTCTACAACCTCCACCATCCAGAACACAACACGCTCAAGTGACGCAGTGCGGGCCAATCCAGTCTGCACCATCGGTGAGCTCTGAGCACGCTGAACAGGACAGTCAGATTGGACAACAAAAAAACGAGCAAAAGTCGTTTGACCAGTCAAAAAATAGTGGTCAAATACGAGTCAATCAAACAACGTGTGCCCCCCACTTTGCAATACCACCCATGCCGCACTATAACAAACCCAGCCAGCCAATGCCCATGTTTCCCCCCTTTTGGCCTTTCCCTCCCTTCCCCGCTATGCCCTTCAACCCCTGGCTTCATCACATGCAGCGCCTCTACCCTTCAGTCTCTCCTTAACTGTACTGAGGGACCCACTGTAGAAAATCCAACTTCGTTTTCCCATCTTCTTTTTTCCCTGGCCTTCTGTGGATGACCGTTGTGACATACTAGTGTCAACTTCTGCCCCGATTCAGTTTTGTGTCCCCCACCCTCCTGTTCTTGACTTGGATTGTTCTTGTTTTATTGGAGGGTGTTTTTTTTGTTGTTTTTTTTGGTGTGTGTGTGTGTGTGTTTTCTTTTTTGCAATTTCGTGTGTTTATGCTTTTCATCCAGTGACTTTTTTTTTTTTTTTTTTACTTCTTCGTAAGCATTTCGTGTGAACCTTGCGATTCATTTTTTTTTCTTTTTCTTAGCACTTGCATATAAACAAATTGTGTGTGGGTGGGTGTGTGTGTGTGCATTGATTTTTTTAATTTTTTTATTCTGTGTTTGCTTTTTTTAAATTTTCTTTTCATTAATTTTACCCTGAATTGTCCTGAAGTGTTTTGTGAAACTATTGTCTGCTTCACCTATTTTAAGAAGTTTAATTGTTAATTGAAGTGTAGACCTACATTATTCATGTCAAAAATGCAAACTTATGATCTCACTGTGGGTCATTTGAATGTCTACCATCTTGAGAACAAAGCGACTGATGTGAATGTCTTCCTTGACCAGACTAGAATTTGTCACATTTTCGGAATAACAGAGTCTAGACTGTCCCCAGCTGTAGACGATGATGTAATTGCGATTCCAAACTATTCATTGTTCAGAAGAGATGCCACTCATTCCGGACACACCGGAATAGCTGTGTATGTCCACGACACTATGAAAGCTTTTACTAATAGACGATTTGATTTAGAGTCCGTAAATGTAGAAAGCATCTGGTTGGAGGTGAAAGTAGCAAAATGCCCAGTTATACTAGGATTCATTTATAGAAACCCATCCAGCAATTTCGGGTGGTATGATGATTTTGTCATCATGATGGACAAAGTACAGGATTTTGCTCGCGGCAGGGACATTATCATTCTTGGTGACTTTAATATAGATTTTCAAAAACCTCATCCGGCATGGGATTCCACCATATCTCTATTTAATTTACACCAAGTAATACAGTCAGCAACGCGAGTTACGTCATCCAGCTCAACTCTGATTGACCACATCTATGTTAATAATCCAGACAGAGTCGTAAGTGCTCAGGTACACCAGACCAGTATCAGTGACCACTTCGCTATACAGTGTACAGTTGCCTGTAAGATACCAACAGCTAGAACTAGAACCCACTCCACCATCACGTATCGATCGTATAAGCACTTTAACGAAGTTGATTTTCTCCATGACCTTAGCGAATGCTCATTTAAGGAAATTTATGAATCTAACGATCCAGATGAAGCGGTCGCGGCATTTCATAGAATCTTTTTATCTGTTTATGACAAGCATGCCCCAGTTAGAAGAAAACGGGTAGGAAATTCATCAACACCTCCTTGGTTTACTGTCATCATATCAATAGCGATTAAAATTAGAGATAAACTTAAGAAAGAAAAGAACTATTCCGCGTTTAAGCAACAAAGAAAACACGTGAAGTTCTTAGTCCGTCAGGCCAAAAAGACATATTTTAACAGGATAACGACGTCAGAATCAGACAATACTTCATCCATATGGAAAGCTCTCAATGCACTGACCAATAAGTCCTTTCCTGGAAAATCATTGAAATATGATTGTTTCACAGCAACAGACTTTAACAACCACTTCCTATCCATCGCGGAAAGTTTGACTAATCGTCTGAAACAAAACTCAGATCAGTATGAATGTCCAGTCAGTCTAAAATCATTTTGTTCAGACAGGCTCAGCCAACAAGATACATTTCACATTCCACAACTAACCGTTTATGAGGTCGGTAAATACATATCCAACCTTGGACAAAAAAACACACATGGCTGTGACGGACTCAGCAATAAAATTCTGCTTCTATCACTGCCATATACAGTGCATCATCTGACATATATTTATAACCTCAGTATTTCAAAAAGTATTTTTCCAACTATGTTCAAAACTGCCAAAATCATACCACTACCTAAAGTAAAAAATCCCTCTGACCTGAACGATTACCGACCAATATCAATACTATCATCGCTTTCTAAACCACTTGAAAAACACGTACACAAGCACCTTTTGCAATATCTTGACCGGCACAACTTGCTTCATCAAAATCAGTCAGGGTTTCGCCCAAAACACTCCTGTCAGACAGCCCTCACCAGTCTCTTAGATAAACTGCTCACAGCTATAAATGACAAAAAAATCAACGGAATTGTATTTCTAGATTTGAAGAAAGCATTTGATCTCGTTAACCATCGAATACTTCTTGAAAAGCTACGGGTTTATCAGCTTGATACAAATTCTGTTAATTTTTTTGAGTCATACTTAAAAGAAAGAAAGCAGAGTGTATTAGTAAACGGGACCTTTTCGAATGTGGGAATAACTAAAATGGGCATTCCCCAAGGCTCTGTGCTTGGCCCCTTATTGTTCAACCTTTATATCAATGATCTTCCATTATGTATCTCCTCATCTGCAATATCATGCGACATGTTTGCAGATGACTCTTCTCTTCATACATATGGAGTAAATTCAGAGCACATTAATGATAGATTACAAACCAGCTTAACCGAAGTATCCAACTGGTGTACAGAAAATAATATGCTCCTTAACCCAGAAAAAACAAAGAGTATGATTGTAGCCACTCGCCAAAAGCACCAGCGTGGCTTAAATCCGCTCACTTTGTCAATCGATGGCCAAGTTATTGAACAAGTTACAGAACATCGACACCTTGGTGTCGTTATTGACAACCAGCTAAAATGGGAGGCACATATCAGTTCTTTATCAAGGTCAGTTGCAAAAAATGTTTACCTGTTATCCCGTTTAAAACATGTCGTCAGTCCAGAGGCTTCCTATTTCTTTTTCCATTCTCACATCATGTCTAGAATTAATTACGTTTCAAACGTTTGGGACAACTGCAGCGACGTGCACATGAAAAAACTAGATTCTGTACACAGACGTGCTGTAAAACACCTCAATGGTGTTTTACGAAACACACGAAATCATCAATATCAACTGCCAGCACCTCTTCCCTTGACAAAGCACCTAATATTGAATAAGTGCGTACTTATGCATAAAATTATATTCGGTAAATGCCCTACTTATCTACACCAAACCATTGTCTGCTATGAAGCTCGCAACCCTAACTCCCGAAATGCGACTCTTACTCTACCCAAGCCAAGAATAGACCTTTATAAATCGAGTTTGGCATATTCCGGCACGCACTGCTGGAACAATCTCCCCAAACACCTCAAAGAGCCATTTTCCACCACAACATTCAAAGAGAAACTTGGACAGTATATGCGTGCCGAAAGCCAGACCGAAAATCCGGTATAATATTGTCACTGACAATCCTTACAAACTATGTCGAAATGCGTCAATCAGTTGATAACGTATCACGCCATATAATATTATTTCAGAGTTTTTCTCTTTACAGTGGACACAAACAAACGAAATCAAATTCTAGTCTGGTCACGTCTACAATTTTGTATACTTACATGTATTACAAATTGTGAACCACCCTCACCCAACTTTTTTTTTTTTTTTTTTTTTTTTCTATACTGACATATCTTTACATCTCTGTCTGTCTGTGTCTCTCTCTCCCCCCTGTCTCTCCCTCTCTCTGTCTTTCACATAATGTGTCTATCTGTCCATATCCCTATTACCCGTCGCCTTATTTGCTGCCTTTTATGTCTCTTACATCTGTGTTTAAAATTTTATCGTTACTTTTCTGTGTTAATTTCACTTGAATCATTCATGTGTAGCATTCATGCTAGGGTTTTGTTGTTGTTTTTCCCTTGGTGTGTGTTAGTGTGTGTGTGTGTGTATGTGCGTGTGTGTGTGTGTGTGTTAGTGTGTGTGTGTGTGTGTGTGTGTGTGTGTGTGCGTGTGTGCGTGTGTGTGTTACTCGCTTCCGTTCCGTACAGATGTGAGCGATGTTGTGTCTCTCAGTTTGACACTGTGTTATACTCGTACATTATACATGTATTAAGTATTCAGTATCACTACATTTATATGAGTACATGTTTGTGTGTCTCTTAGAACAACGGCAGATGTGTAAGTCGGCCAAAGTGCTAATATCTTCACCGTTGGAAAATAAAGATTCATTCATTCATTCATTCTGTCTTCCCTTTCTGTCACACCACTGTCTCTGTCTGTCTGCCCTTTCTGTCACACCACTGCCTCTGTCTGTCTGCCCTTTCTGTCACACCACTGTCTCTGTCTCTGTCTGTCTTCCCTTTCTGTCACACCACTGTCTCTGTCTCTGTCTGTCTTCCCTTTCTGTCACACCACTGTCTCTGTCTGTCTTCCCTTTCTGTCACACCACTGTCTCTGTCTGTCTTCCCTTTCTGTCACACCACTGTCTCTGTCTCTGTCTGTCTGCCCTTTCTGTCACACCACTGTCTCTGTCTCTGTCTGTCTTCCCTTTCTGTCACACCACTGTCTCTGTCTGTCTGTCTTCCCTTTCTGTCACACCACTGTCTCTGTCTGTCTGCCCTTTCTGTCACACCACTGTCTCTGTCTGTCTTCCCTATCTGTCACACCACTGTCTCTGTCTGTCTGCCCTTTCTGTCACACCACTGTCTCTGTCTGTCTGCCCTTTCTGTCACACCACTGTCTCTGTCTGTCTGCCCTTTCTGTCACACCACTGTCTCTGTCTCTGTCTGTCTGCCCTTTCTGTCACACCACTGTCTCTGTCTGTCTTCCCTTTCTGTCACACCACTGTCTCTGTCTCTGTCTGTCTTCCCTTTCTGTCACACCACTGTCTCTGTCTGTCTTCCCTTTCTGTCACACCACTGTCTCTGTCTGTCTGCCCTTTCTGTCACACCACTGTCTCTGCCTCTCTTTCCCTTTCCAGATCTCTTTCTCACATTTGTGCACACGGATCAGTGACCCACACATACGTACACAAACACACACGAAAAAGACATCTCATTTCGATTATTTACTACTTTATTTGTTCATTTATTCATTCGTTTATTTACTAAGATGCTTCATTGTTGACTGACTGATTGATTGACTTAAAGCTTTAAACTGTCATTATCTGAGAGAGAAAAAAAGAGTAATAAAAAAGCCCATTTAAGATCTTCAGAAACACAGAAAATAATGATAAAACGAGCAAGAAAGACAAGCCGGCGAATACCATTCAGCGGTAGAGAGAGAGA